>NC_054472.1:192615564-192915564 GCF_017639515.1 Carcharodon carcharias
ACACCCACACACACACACACATACTCACCCACATACACATACACACACATATACACACCACACATACACACACATATACACACCCACACACACACACATACTCACCCACATACACATACACACACATATACACACCACACACACACACACATACTCACCCACATACACACACATATACACACCCACACACACACATACACATACACACCCACACACACACACATATACACACTCACGCACACACAAACACACATACACACCCACACACACATACACATACACACCCACACACACATACACATATACACACCCACGCACACACACACATATACACACCCACACACACACACATATACACACCCACGCACACAAACACATACACATACACACACACACACACACACCCACGCACACACACATACACATACACACCCACACACACATACACATACACACCCACACACATACACATATACACACCCACACACACTCACACATACACACCCACGCACACACACACACATACACATACACACCCACACACACACATACACACCCACACACCCACACACACACATACACACACACACACACAGGAAAAAGAAAGTAAAAAATATAAATGGAGGAATTCAGCCACAGGTTAAAAGTCAATGATCCAAAGGTAAAGAACGGATGGTTGTGTTTTTACAATGGTGTCTGGGTTATGCGGCCAGTCTCAGCACTGATTTACAACACAATCAATGGTGTCTGGGCTATACGGCCAGTCTCAGCACTGATTCACAACACAATCAATGGTGTCTGGGCTATACGGCCAGTCTCAGCACTGATTCACAACACAATCAATGGTGTCTGGGCTATACGGCCAGTCTCAGCACTGACTCACAACACAATCAATGAGTCCCTGCCTATCCACCACCGAGCATCTTGTCTTAGGCATGGAAAAAGCCAAGATAAGCCCTTGTTTAGCTCCTGTAGTTGCTCCTATTTACCAGGTTTATGACCAAACTGGCTCTTTGTAACCGATCAAACAATTTGTTCAAGTTTTGTAAATGTTGCTCCTATGTTTGGCTGCGCACAACCAGATCAGCAATCTATACCATACAGTTCAATGATCTTGTAGGTTAACCTTTGAAAAGTTGCTGGTGTATTTCTCATTCCGAAAGGCAGGACTCAGCATTGAGAAGGTCCATCCGGGGCTGTGGAAGCTGATATTTCTTTGGTCCTATTTGTCAATGGAACTTGCCAATTTTTGTAATGAACTTGGCTTGTCCAATCTTCTCAATGCAGCCTTCTAACCCATGGATGTGGATATGAATCCATCTTTGTTACCATATTAACTCTGCAATAATCTATACATAGTCATTGAGACCCATCTGGTTCCAGTACCATTACAATAGCCCAGCTCCAGCTACTGTGACTCGGTTCAATAATGTCATTTTCGGCTACTGATTCATTCTCGAATGGCTCTATATTTTTAATTTCACTCCCCACAACTGTAAGCACACTCCCCTCCTGACTATCTTCCCTGACATAATATCATTTTAACATATTAATGTGTCACACTCGCTGATTCATCCTCCTGTCTGGAGTACTCACTAGATAATTTACATCCTTAAGTTTCCTTTTGCTTTGAAAAGATCAAGGGAAGCTCACTTTTAATGGTTCACCAGAGACAGGTAACAACTCTAACATCTCCTCTCCAGCAACAACATTTCTAGCAATGGCATTTTTATCTTCTCTAGCTTTCATTGTTTTTTTAAAAAATCATTTATGGGATGTGGGCTTTGCTGGCTGGGCCAGCATTTGTTGCCCATCCCTAGTTGCCCCTTGAGAAGGTGGTGGTGAGCTGCCTTCTTGAACCGCTGCAGTCCATGTGGTGTAGGTACACCCACAGTGCTGTTAGGGAGGGAGTTCCAGGATTTTGACCCAGCAACAGTGAAGGAACGGCGATATATTTCCAAGTCAGGATGGTGAGTGACTTGGAGGGGAACAAGGTGGTGTTCCCATCTATCTGCTGCCCTTGTCCTTCCAGGTGGTAGCGGTTGTGGATTTGGAAGGTTCTGTCTGAGGAGCCTTGGTGAATTCCTGCAGTGCATCTTGTAGATGGTACACACACTGCTGCTACTGTACATCTGTGGTGGAGGGAGTGAATGTTTGTGGATGGGGTGCCAATCAAGTGGGCTGCTTTGTCCTGGACGGTGTCAAGCTTCTTGAGTGTTTATGGAGCTGCAGTCATCCAGGCAAGTGAGGAGTATTCCATCACACTCCTGACTTGTGCCTTGTAGATGGTGGACAGACTTTGGGGAGTCAGGAGGTGAGTTATTCACTGCAGGATTCCTAACCTCTGACTTGCTCTTGTAGCCACAGTATATATATATGGCTAGTCCAGTTCAGTTTCTGGTCAATGGTAACCCCCAGGACATTGATAGCGGGGGATTCAGTGATGGTAATGCCATTGAACATCAAGGGGCAATGGTTATTTCCCTCTTGTTGGAGATGGTCATTGCCTGGCACTTGTGTGGTGCGAATGTTACTTGCCACTTGTCAGCCCAAGCCTGGATATTGTCCAGGTCTTGCTGCATTTGGACATGGGCTGTTTCAGTATCTGAGGAGTTGTGAATGGTGCTGAACATTGTGCAATCATCAGTGAACATCCCCACTCTGACCTTATGATGGAAGGAAGGTCATTGATGGAGCAGCTGAAGATGGTTGGGCCGAGGACACTACCCTGAGGTACTCCTGCAGTGATGTCCTGGAGCTGAGATGACTGACCTCCAACAACCACAACCATCTTCCTTTGTGCTAGGTATGACTCCAATCAGTGGAGAGTTTTTCCCCTGATTCCCATTAACTCCAGTTTTTCTAGGGCTCCTTGATGCCACACTTGGTCAAACGTGGCCTTGATGTCAAGAACAGTCACTCTCACCTCATCTCAGGAGTTCAGCTCCTTTGTCCATGTTTGAACCAAGGCTGTAATGAGGTCAGGAGCTGAGTGGCCCTGGCGGAACCCAAACTGAGCTTCAGTGAGCAGGTTATTGCAAAGGAAGTGCTGCTTGATAGCATTTGTTGATGATCCCTTCCATTACTTTACTGATGAACGAGAGTAGACTGATTGGGGGGGTAATTGGCCAGGTTGGATTTGTCCTGCTTTTTGTGTACAGGACATACCTGGGCAATTTTCCACATAGACGGGTAGATGCCAGTGTTGTAGCTGCAGTGGAACAGCTTGGCTAGGGGCGCGGCAAGTTCTGGAGCACAAGTCTTCAGTACTATTGCCGGAATATTGTCAGGGCCCATAGCCTTTGCAGTATCCAGTGCCTTCAGCCTTTTCTTGATATCACGTGGAGTGCATCGAATTGGCTGAAGACTGGCATCTGTGATGCTGGGGACCTCCAGAGGAGGCCGAGATGGATCATCCACTCGGCACTTCTGGCTGAAGATTGTTGCAAATGCTTCAGCCTTCCCTTAATTGCTCACTTCATTGTCGGTGGGCACTCTTCCGACTTTTGCATGTGCCCGCCGAGTGAAATATCGCCTGAGTAGCGACAACATCGGGACATCATCTCGCGCAATTTTACACCCGTTCTGGCCGGGCGTGCGCCCATCCACAGTGGGTAAAATTATGGCCTCTCTTGAGAGGAGAGTGGGAGAGGAGGACCCTGGCACAGGCAGTCAGCAGCACCTAGAGGAGAGCGGACAACTATAAAAACAGCGTGAGAAGCGGCGAATGTTCCAGAGCAGAGATGACTGATGGAGTTTGGTGAGGAGGGAGGAAGTGGTCCTTTCCTTTTCTACCTTTCCTCAGAAAGAAGAGCAGAGGCCTTGATAAGTAGGACCTGGTGAGTAAATTAGAAAAGTGTAATATTTTTAAAAAAATAACTATACTTGGATCTAACTGAGAAGCGCCAGGAATAAGGGAAATTTAGGACCAATAATAAAGTAATATAAATAATCCAAAGTAGAATAAAGTTAAAGTTAGGGAAGTAAAGGTCAGGCATGGCAGGGCAGCTCAGTCAAGTGGAATACATGTCCTAAAATGTGTGCAAAGTCATGGACACTACCGATGTCCTAGATGACCAGATGTACAGGAAGCGCTGTCAGCTGCAGAAACTTGAGCTCCGGGCTTCAGAGCTCGAGCGGCGGCTGGAGTCACTGTGACACATCCATGAGGCTGAGAGCTAGGTGGATAGCTTGTTCAGAGAGGTGGTCGCAACTCAGCTTCAGGGCCTGGAGACAGAGAGGGAAAAGGGTGACGACCAGGCATTCCAAGAGAACTATGCAGTTGTGCAGGAGGCCCCAGGGGTCCCGCTCACAAATTGGTTTTCCATTTTAGAAGCTTATGATGGCGCTGGTTTCTATGAAGAGTACAGTCAGAACCAAGATTGTGGTACCATGAGTGGCTTGGCTGTACAGGAGGGGAGGAAGAAGTGAGGGAGAGCTATAGTTATAGGCAATTCATTGGTTAGGGGAATAGACAGGCTTCTGTGGCCATAGACGTGACTCCAGGATGGTATGTTACCTCCCTGGTGCCAGGGTCAAGGATGTTACGGAGCAGCTGCAGGACATTCCTCTGGGGGAGGGTGACCAGCCAGAGGTCAGGGTACACGTTGGGACCATTGACTTAGGTAGGAAGGGGGATGTGGTCCTGCAATCAGAACTTTGGGAGCTAGGTAGAAAATTAGCAAGTAGGACCTCAAATGTCAGTGCCACGTGCCATTGAGTACAGAAATAGGAGGTTAAGGCATAATGTGTGGCTGGAAAGATGATGCAGGAGGGAGGGCTTTAGATTCCTGGGACACTGGGACTGGCTCTGAGGAAGATGGCACCTGTACAAGCCGGACGGGTTGCACCTGAACAGAGCTGGGACTGAGTTCCTTGCGGGGCGTTGTGCTAATGCTGTTGGAGGGCTTTAAACTAACCCGGCAGGGATGTGGGAACCAAGAGAAAATATTAGACAAGAATACCAGTGTGCACAAAATACTGGGGGGTGGGGGGGTGGTGGCAGATAGCACTAGTATAGAGAATATTAAGTTAATAGGTGAAGTCAGGATGAGGGAGAAAGTAACAAAATCTAATTCAGGATTACTATGCATGTATGTGAACACACAGAGTGTAGTGAATAAGATTGGGGAAATAAAGGCACAGATTGCCATGTGGAAATGTGATGTTGTGGCGATAACAGAGACCTGGCTCAAGGAAGGGCAGAACTAGGTGTTAAGTATTCCCGGGTACAAGGTGTTCAGAAAAGATAGGAAAGGTGGGGGCGCTGGCCATATTGATTATGGAGAGCATTGCAGTGCTGGAGAAAGAGGATGTCCCAGAGGATTCAAGGACAGAATCTATTTGGCTGGAGCTAAGAAACAAAAAAGGGGCAATTACATTGCTCAATGTAGTCTATAGACTGTCAAATAGTGAGAAGGACATAGAAGAACAAATCTGCAGGGAAATGGCAGAGAGATGCAGGCATTATGTGCAGTTATAATGGGTGGCTTTAATTCCCCAAATGTAGACTGGCACTGTGGTAGTGTAAAGGGCGGAGAGGGGCAAAAGTTCCTGGATTGTGTCCAGGGGCAGGATTTTGATACCTGTCGGCCAATTCAGATCCACCCAGAGGGAAACTCGGCTCTTCACTGGTCAGCAAGCGGCTAGGGGACCTGTGCACTGCCAGCTCCAATGGTGACCATGTGGCAGGTTTAAAACCAGCACAGTCAGGCCCTGGAAGGCTGCCAGTGAGGAGGAGAACTCCAGCGTTGTGAGCAGGTGAGTAGAAACCATGGAGAACGATGTGGCTGCAGACCCCAGGCGGGAGGGCGGGTCAGGGGTAGGGTGGGTCAGGGGGCGGGTGGGTCAGGGGGGCACTCAGACCACCCCTCCACCCCAGTTTTCTGATAAGTGCCTCACAACCCTCCTGGAGGAGGCAGCTGCCAGGAGGGACACTCTTGTCCCCTGGGTGGTAGGAGGAGGCCACTGCACCTCACCAAGAGGGCACGAGAGGAGGTGGCAGCCCTGGTCAGCAGCCATGATATTGTGTTATGGTCTGGCTGTCTCCCCGTGGAGATCAGGGGTGTTAGAGTCTGAGTGCCGACTGTCGCTGACGCTGGAGCTGGCCAAGGGGCTGAGTCCTGGCTGCTGGGACTGAGAGTCTTGTGGCTCGAGGGCCACGACTCGGATTTGCCCTGTGAGCTGTTCCTCAGCTGGGGTCGGCCAGGCTGCAATGGGGCTGCAGGTAGAGAGTGGACTCATCAATGCTCCTCTGTCCTTTCCGGAGAAAACGAGCCATTTAACCAATTTGAGATGTCACGGACACGGGGAGGACTGTCAAACCTGCTAATATTGACCAGATTTGAGCTGGACACCCTGGAGCTGGAGAGCAGCCACTCTCCTCGTTCATCTGGTGCTGGAGAGGCCAGGGTGTCAGAGGAAGGTAAGAGTACGGTTCGCAGAGGTGAGAGTTTTGGATTGTGCAAACATTCTAGTGTCGCCTCTTCATTGATGGGAGCCTCAAACCTGGAGTCCCCATGGATCTCTGACAGACAATGGCACCGTGATGTGGATCATTGTCTCACCAGAGTGGCTGGCACACACAGTGACAGTGTGATGACTTTAACTAATGACATGTTGCTATTCTCCCTTAGGTTTTGCCACCACGTATCCAATCGCACATCCCGACGACCCTCCACTAGCACCAGAGGCCTGTCAGGCTCCAGAAGCAGACATTAGTATAGATACTAGAGCCTCAGTGGGTGTTCGATCTTCAGCTAGAATGCTGGTGCACATTGGTGAGGACACTTCACACTCGCGTGAGGTGTAGGCGAAGACAGAGAGTGCCCAGGGCGGCGGCAGTCGGAGAGCTGCTAGAGACCAGGGTGATGCTCAGTCGAAGGCAGATGATGAGCCTCTGGAGTCGTCCATTAGGCAGCAGATGCTGGATGTCCAGTGGGATGTGTGGGAGGATCTGGTGGAGATCCATGAGGGTCTGTGTGCCGTGGTCTCCATGTGGAGGAGTCCATGAGGAGCATGAGTACTGCATAGACCCTCATGGCCGAGCGCACTGCCTCCTCCATGGAGAGAGTGGTGATTCTCATGGAGAGGCAGCTCCAGGGACAGAACCAGGGGTCCCTGGGGATGTGCTGGGACCTGCAGCCCTCACACAGTCCCTGAGCTCAGGTGGTCAGTGTCAGTGTGGGAGATGATGAGGTGCCCGTCCATCAGTGGAGAACAGGAAGGTCCAGAGCGACCTCACGTTGGTGCATGAGCTGCTTGTCGTCTCTGTGGGCTTCTCTCCGGGCGCTCTGGATGATGCCAGCAGCTCCTCTGTCCCTCTGCCAGTGATCGTGCCATCTGATGAGGCTGCGGTGACTGGGGAGATGTCGGCCCTGGCACTGGCCGCTCCCTCCCAGCACAGACCCCACTGGCCAGGATGTGACTGCCAAGGTCACCAAGGCCAACAGGACAGCAGGGTCAAATGGGCTGGATCTAACGCCAGGGCCAGCG
The DNA here is from genome assembly GCF_017639515.1 of Carcharodon carcharias. Taxonomy (NCBI): domain Eukaryota; kingdom Metazoa; phylum Chordata; class Chondrichthyes; order Lamniformes; family Lamnidae; genus Carcharodon; species Carcharodon carcharias. The sequence continues at coordinate 192,623,059 of NC_054472.1, forward strand.
AGGGGTGGGGGGGGGCACCTAGACGCAGCACCCACAATTGTCAGTTTAAGGCACCGTGAGCACAAGAGGGACTGGTCACAGGTGATCTTCTGTTGTGCAATGTTTTGTCTATTTTATCTGGTCTGGGGTTGAAGACCAGAGAAAGTTCTGTTAATTTATTCATGAGATAAATTTGCTTTTGTCATAATGGCCGGAGTATGCTTCACCTTTTTTATTTAATGTGGGTACACCAGTGTGTAATGCTGGACGTGGGGGGCTGGGTAGGTTATTACACAGTGAGCACTGAGTGGACTCTGGGTTGAGTGGACCATCAGTGACACCCACTCTGGGGGGTATTGCCGTGCTCCCCCTGAATGGTCCAGGCATCGCCTGAAAGAGCCGGAGGGATAGAAGTTGAGGGTCACTGTGACCCTCAGAGCCACTGACATGGGCTGTCCACCCACACAGTCGGAGCTGATCTCAGGCCCGATCCCCTGACAGATGGAGGTCACTGTCTCCCTGGAGAGGCAGAGCCTCCTTCAGCATTGCACCTCGGACATATTGAGGTAGCTGCATCTCTGCCTGTGAACCCTGGCAGCAGGATAGTGGCGCCTTCTGTGGCCCCTTCCACCTTGGGCTACCTGCTGACCCTGTGCCCCTTGTGCCTGAGCCTCTCCCCCCACAGGTCCCTCCCCTGGAAGCTGTATTGGTGACACCCGGCCTCCTCTCCCTCCTGCCCCTCTCTTCCTCCTCAGAGGAGGTGCCTCCAGCGGAGACCACAATCCCCATTCCCAGGGTAAGGGGAGGCTGTCTGATAGCTGGAAGGGTCCACACGGTCTGAATCCTCCGGGGGCCTTGGAGACACCAATGAGCCTGAAATGAAGCCTGGGAAATACTAAGAACAAAGCTCTGAACAGAGATGAATCTGCCAAATACCAATAAGCAACCAGCTGCAAACTATCTCCAAAATCCTCATTCCTCACAGGGAGAATGCTGCTGACCCTTTTTTACCCTGCCTGTGGATGAGGTTTGTGAAATTATGGGATGCCCACCTGCCCGTTTTGCCCATGCGACAGGCGTGAAATCGCACGGACAACGGAAAAATCTCTGTCAATTGGCTTCTCAATGGCCGTAAGGGGCCTGTGAATTAATGGCGGGTAAAGCTCTGCCTCCCCCTCACACCCAGCTGAAATATCGTGCGAGTGCGCATCGACATCCGGACCCCATTTCACCCCCGATCAGGTCAGGTGCCCGCCTGCCCACGGGATGTAAAATTCTGCCCCCGGAGGATTTTCTACAGCAGTAAGTGTCCAATCCAACAAGAAAGGATGCTCTGTTGACCTGATGCTTGAGAATGAGGCGGGCCAAATAGATCAAATATCAGTGGGGGAACATTTAGGAAGCAATGATCACTGTATCGTAAAGTTTAGGATGATGATATAAAAGGACAATTGGCAATCCGGAGTAAGAATAATTAACTGGACGAGAGCCGACTTCGATGGGGCAAGAACGGAGCTGGGCCGGATAGACTGGAACTGAAGGATTGACGGGAAAATCTGTAGCTGAACAATGGGCTACCTTCAAAAAAAGAATTGGTTCGGGCACAGCCAAGGTATATTCCATTGAAAGGGAAAGGTAGGCAAACAAATCCAGAGCTCCCTGGATGAGAAAAAAGAGACAGAAATTAAGGTAAAGAAGAAAAAGTGTGTTTTTGACAGGTGTCAGGTAGAAAATACAATTGAGAACCAAGAGGAATACAGAAGGTTCAGAGGGGAGGTGAAAAAGTATATTAGAGAAGCGAAGAGGGATTATGAGAAAAGACTGGCAGCCAACATAAAGGGGAATCCCAAAGTCTTCTCTAGGCACATAAATAGTAAAAGGCAGTAAAGGGAGGAGTAGGGCTGATTAAGAACCAAAAAAGGCAGGTATGAGGACCTGTTTGAGGACCCTCAGTTCCTGCAACTGTCCAACAGTTAGAAGGTTCTTGCAAGCTGTGTGGGGATGAGAGCAGGGACTGCAGGGAGGGTGAGTGAACTGACCACGACACCGTGGTACAGGGAGACAGTCAGGTAGGGGGAGGAAATAGGAACGTAGTAGTGGTAGGGGTCAGTATAATTAAGGGGATAGATACTGTTCTCTGCAGCCGTGAGCGTGAGTCCTGAAGGCTGTGTTGCCTGCCCGGTGCCAGGGTTAAGGACACCTCCTCAGGGCAGGAGAGGAACTTGGAGTGGGAGGGGAGGGATCCAGTTGTCATTATCCACATTGGTACCTACAACATTGATGGGATTGGAAAGGAGGTTCTGCTGAAAGAATTTGAACTGTTAGGAGCTAAATTAAAAAGCAGAACCTCCAAGGTAATAATCTCAGGATTACAACCTGAGCCACGGGCAAACTGGCATAGGGTAAATAAAGTCAAAGAGTTAAATGCATGGCTCAGAGACTGGTGTGGGAGGAATGGGTTTCAGTTCATGGGGCACTGGCACCAGTACTGGGGTAGAAGGGAGCTGTTCCGGTTGTGCAGGCTTCACTTGAACTGTGCTGGGACCCGTGTCCTGGCGAATAGAATAATCAGGGCAGCAGAGAGGGCTATAAACTAAATAGAAAGGGGGAGGGTTCTGGAAAAGAGATACATAGGCTGAAAAAGCAAAAGGACCTGGCAGCATTGCAGGGTATCTATTTAGGTCATGACACCCAGAGTGTGACAGAAACATAGAAACTAGGAGCAGGAGTAGGCCATTCGGCCCTTCGAGCCTGCTCTGCCATTCATTATGATCATGGCTGATCATCCAACTCAATAACCTGCTCCCGCTTTCACCCCATACCCTTTGATCCCTTTCGCCCCAAGAGCTATATCTAACTCCTTCTTGAAAACATACAATGGTTTGGCCTCAACTACTTTCTGTGGTAGCGAATTCCACAGGTTCACCACTCTCTGGGTGAAGAAATTTCTCCTCATCTCCTAAATGGTCTACCCCATATCCTCAGACTGTGACCCCTGGTTCTGGACTCCGTCACCATCGGGAACATCCTTCCTGCATCTACCCTGTATAGTCCTGTTAGAATTTTATAGGTTTCTATGAGATCCCCCCTCATTCTTCTGAACTCCAGCGAATATAATCTTAACTGACTCAATCTCTCCTCATATGTCAGTCCCAACATCCCAGGAATCAGTCTGGTAAACCTTCGCTGCACTCCCTCTATAGCAAGAACATCCTTCCTCAGATAAGGAGACCAAAACGACACACAATATTCCAGGTGTAGTCTCACCAAGGCCCTGTATAACTGAAGCAAGACATCCCTGTTCCTGTACTCGAATCCTCTCACTATGAAGGCCAACATACCATTTGCCTTCTTTACCACCTGCTGCACCTGCATGCTTACCTTCAGCGACTGGTGTACAAGGACACCCAGGTCTCGTTGTACATTCCCCTCTCCCAATTTATAGCCATTCAGATAATAATCTGCCTTCCTGTTTTTGTTGCCAAAATGGATAACCTCACATTTATTCACATTATACTGCATCTGCCAACTCACTCAGCTTGTCCAAATCACACTGAAGCATCTCTGCATCCTCCTCACAGCTCACCCTCCCACCCAGCTTTGTGTCATCTGCAAATTTGGAGATATTACATTTAATTCCCTCATCTAAATCATTAACATATATTGTGAATAACTGGGGCTCCCAGCACCGATCCCTGTGGTTCACCATTAGTTACTGCCTGCCATTTGGAAAAAGACCAGTTTATTCCTACTTTTTGTTTCCTGTCTGCCAACCAGTTTTCTATCCATCTCAATACACTACCCCCAATCCCATGCGCTTTAATTTTAAAAGAAAGGGAAAGGACAGAGTATACAAACATAAAAAAACAGCAGCAAATAGGATCAAAAGAGGGAAAAATGGTAAAAAGGCAAAATTAATGGCTCTTTACTTAAATGCATGTAGTATTCGGAACAAAATTAATGAACCAACAGTACAAATAGAGATCAATGGGTATGATCTTATACCCATCACGGAGACGTGGCTATGAAGAGATCAAAGCTGGGAACTAAATAGTCAGTGGTATGTGATTTTTCAAAAGGGCAGGCAAGATGGAAAAGGTGGTGGGGTAGCTTTGTTAGAACGAGATTAAATAAGTATGATAGCAAGAAAAGATCTTGGATCAGAGGATGTAGACTGCATATGGGAGGAGGTAAGAAACAACAAAGGGAAGAAGACACTGGTGGGAGTAGTCTATAGGCCCCCTAACAGTAGCTATACTGTAGGACTGAGAATAAATCAGTAGATAATGAGGGCATGTAAAAAAGGCAGTATATTAATCATGGGTGACTTTAATCTCCATGTAGATTGGGAAAATCAAATTGGCAGAGGTAGACACCTCTAAGCAAGAATTCATAGAGTGTATTCCGGACAGTTTCCTAGAACAATATGTTGTGGATCCAACCAGGGATCAGGCTATTTTGGATCTGGTAATGTGTAATGAGGAAGGTTTAATAAATAATCTCAGAGTAAAAGATCCCCTAGGAAACAGTGACCATAACATGGTGGAATTTAGCATTCAGTTTGAGGGTGAGAAACTTGGGTCGGAAACAACTGTGCTAAATTTAAATAAGGGTAATTACAATGGAATGAGGGCAGAGTTGACTGCAGTGTACTGGGAAAGCAATTTAGCAGAATAGATGGTTGATGAACAATGGCAGACGTTTAAGAAAATAGTTCATGACTTACAACAAAGATATATCCCAGTGAGGAAGAAAGATTCTAGGAAGGGGATAGACCAACCAAAACTAACCAAAGAAGTTAAGGATAGTATCAAATTGAAAGAAAAACATACAATGTGGCAAAGATTAGTGATAAGCCAGAGGATTTGGAAAGTTTTAAAAACCAACAAAAGATGACGAAAAACACAATATAGAGGAAGAAAATAAACTTTGAGGGTAAACTGGCAAGTAATATAAAAATGGACAGTAAGATCTTCTTTAAATATGTAAGAAGGTAGAGAGGCCAAAGTGAACATCGGCCCCTTAGAGAATGAGGCTGGGGAAATAATAATGGGGAACCAGGAAATGGCAGAGGAGTTGAATAAATACTTTGCATCAGTCTTCACAGTAGAAGACACTAATAGCATTCCAAAAATACTAAATCATCAAGGGATAAAAGCGGGGGAGGAAATAAATACAATAATTATCTCTAGGGAAAAAAGTACATGGGAAACTAATGGGGCTAAAGGCTGATAAGTCCCCTGGACCTGATGGGTTGCATCCTAGGATATTGAAGGAAGTAGCTGCAGAGTTAGTGGATACACTGGTAGTAATCTTCCAAGAATCCTTAGATTCTGGCAAAGTCCCAGAGGATTGGAAAACTGTCAAAGTAACACCCTTATTCAAAAAGGGAGGGATACAAAAAAACAGGTAACTATAGGCCAGTTAGCTTAATATCTGTCATTGGGAAAACATTAGAGTCTATTATAAAGGATGTAATAGCAGAGCATTTAGAAATATATAATGTAATCAAGAAGGGGAAATCTGACCTAACAAATTTATTAGAATTCATTGAGGAGGTAACAAGCAGGATAGATAAATGGGAACCAGTGGATGTAATATATTTGGATTTCCAAAAGGCAATTGATAAGATACCACACATAAGGCTACTTAGTAAGATAAGATCCCATGGCCTTGGGGGCAATATATTAGCATGGATAGTGGACTGGCTAAGACAGAGAGTTGGGATAAGGGGGGGCATTTTCAGGATGGCAACCTGTAACTAGTGGAGTGCCACTGGGATCAGTGCTGGGGCCACTGTTATTTACAATCTATATTAATGACTTGGATGAGGGAAGTGAATTTACTATCGCCAAGTTTGTGGATGACAAAAAAATAGGTGGGAAGGCAAGTGGTGAGTCTACAGAGAGATATAAACAGGTTAAGTGAATGGGAAAAAACTTGGCAGATGGAATATAATGTGGGAAAATGTGAGGTTATGCATTTTGGCAGGAAGAATAGAGGAGCTGAATATTATTTAAATGGAGAAAGACTGCAGAAAGTTGCAGCACAGAGGGATTTGGGAGTCCTTGCACATGAATCCCAAAAAGCTAACATACAAGTTCAACAGGTAATAGGGAAGGCAAATGGAATGTTGGCCTTTATTTCAATGGGAATGGAGTATAAAAATAGGGAAGTCTTGCTAAAACTATACAAGGCACTAGTTAGACCACACCTAGAATACTGAGAACAGTTTTGGTCCCCTTATCTAAGGAAAGATATACTGGCACTGGAGGCAGTCCAGAGAAGGTTCACTAGGTTGATCCCGAGTATAGGGATGTTCTTAGAATGTTCTTAGTCTTTGAAGCTAAACCAGTTTCTATGATTAAAATATTTATGACAATGTTTCCCAGGTCTTGCTGCATTTGGACATGGACTGCTTCAGTATCTGAGGAGTCGTGAATGGTGCTGAACATTGTGCAATCATCAGCGAACATCCCCACTTCTGACCTTATGATGGAAGGAAGGTCATTGATGAAGCAGCTGAAGATGGTTGGGCTGAGAACACTATCCTGAGGAACTCCTGCAGAGATGTCCTGGAGCTGAGATGTTAATCTCCATTTTCAAGTTTTATGTTACCTACAATCATTGAAATTATATCCTGTATAACCAAGTATAGATCATGAATATATTTCAAAAAGTGGTAATCCGAATACTGAATACTGGCTAATAGCGATATATACTGTACAAAATGGGAATTCACTCCAAACTGTGAGGTACAGTAACCCAGATTCTGGAGTGAAGTGGGAGTGATCCCAGACTGTGGGGTACAGTAACCCAGATCCTGGAGTGAAGAGGGAGTAATTCCAGTCTGTGGGGTACAGTAACCCAGATTCTGGAGTGAAGAGGGGGTGATGCCAGTCTCTGGGGTACAGTAACCCAGATCCTGGAGTGAAGAGGGAGTAATTCCAGTCTGTGGGGTACAGTAATCCAGATCCTGGAGTGAAGTGGGAGTGATCCCAGACTGTGGGGTACAGTAACCCAGATCCTGGAGTGAAGAGGGAGTAATTCCAGTCTGTGGGGTACAGTAACCCAGATTCTGGAGTGAAGAGGGAGTGATGCCAGTCTCTGGGGTACAGTAACCCAGATCCTGGAGTGAAGAGGGAGTGATTCCAGTTTGTGGGGTACAGTAATCCAGATCCTGGAGTGATGTTTTGCAGAGTGGGGGATGCATTGTGGTGTGAATATACTGCATTGTTGATGATGTAATTCGGGATCTGTGCACCCAGTGTAAACTGAAGTGCCGATTGCACTTAATCTCTTGCTACAATATCACTGGATCACAGAATGGTTACAGCACAGGAGGAGGCCATTTGTCCCATCTTGTCTGTACTGACTATCTTAATGAACAATTCACTTAGAGCCATTCTCCCACCTGCTCCCCATAACCTTGCACATTCTTCCTTTTCAGATAAAAATGCAATTCCCTCTTACATGCTCTGATTGTCCCTGCCTTCACCCAGGCACTGCATTCCAGGTCCCAAACACTCGCTGTGTGGAAAAGATTTCTCACAGTTCTCCATTGGTTCTTTTGCTAATTATCATAAATCTGTGCCCTCCCATTCTTGATCCTTTTATGAGTGGGAACAGTTTCTCCCTATCGTCTCTTTCCAGACACCTCATGATTTAAACATCTCTATCAAATCTCCTCTCAACCTTCTTCTTTCTAAGGATACCAGTCCCAACTTCTCCAAACTATCTTCATAACTGAAGTTTCTCATCCCTGGAATCATTTTTGTGAATCTTTTCTGCACTCTCTCCAATGTCTTCACATCCTTCTTAAAGTGCAGTGCCCAGAACTGTAAGCAGTACTCTAGCTGAGGTCAAACTAGTGACTTATACAAATTCAACATAACCTCTGTGGTCTTATACTCTATGACCCTATTAATAAAGCCCAGGATACTGAATGCTTTATTAACCATTGAGTCAACTTGCCACCTTCAGTGAGTTTTGCATGCATACTCCCAGATCCCTCTGCCCCTGCACTCCTTTAGAATTGTATCCTTTATTTCAAACTGTCTCTCCATGTTCTTCCTACCAAAATGAATCACCTCACAATTCTCCGCATTGATCTCTGCCACCTGTCCTCCCAATCCACCTACTTGTTGATGTCCTTTTGAGGTTCTGCCCTCTCCTCCTCACAGTTTGCAATGCTTCCCAGTTTTGTATCATCTGCAAATTTTGAACTGTGCCCTGTACACCAAGGTTGAGAAAAGTAGGTATCCTAACGCTGACCCCGGGGAACTCCACTACAAACTCCAGCCCAAAAAAACATCCATTAACCACCACTCTCTGTTTCCAGCCACTCAGCCAATTCCAGATCCATGATGCTCCTGTCCCTTTTATTCCCTGAGGAATGTGGAGAAACAAAACGATTGGAAGAGGTTGCTGTTGGACATTTTATTTAGCCCATCCCATAATACAGTCAGAAAATGCATTCTTTCAAACTGTTTGCTTTAAGCAAAGCCAGTGATTACATCATTACAATTCAAGCAGGAAAATACAGCCAGGGGTCCATTACAGATGGACCTTCCTGGTTACAGTGTGAGACAGACAGAAAATAAACAGAATAATTATCAGCGGAAGCATTAATCTCAGCCTGTCACAGATTTACACAGAGATGGTCCTTTTGTGGAGCTGTGTGGACTTCCTAGGGAGGTTATTCTGGGCATTCTAGCGATCTGCCCCAGGGTGATACCCCAAACACTAACTTTTTTATTCACTCTCTCCACCACTGATGCACAGTAGCAGCTGTGTATACCATTTACAAGATGCACTGCAGCGGCTCACCAAGGCTCCTTATATAGCACCTTCCAAACACATGACCACTGCCATCTAGAAGGACAAGGGCAGCAGACACATGGGAACACCACCACCTGGAAGTTCCCCTCCAAGTCACTCACCTTCCTGACTTGGAAATATATCGCTGTTCCTTCACTGTCGCTGGGTCAAAATCCTGGAACCCTCCCTCCCTAACAGCACTGTAGGTGTACCTACACCACATGGACTGCAGCGGTTCAAGAAGGCAGCTCACCCCCACCTTCTCAAGGGTCAATTTGCGATCGGCAATAAAATCTGGACTAGCAAACGGTGCTACATTCCCATGAAAGAAATTTTTATAAGTCCTTCCCAATTTAGAAATCCAACACCAAATACTTCCCGCAGGATCTGAATTCAATCTTAAATGTTCTCTGCAGTGACAGCACCCTGGAAACTGCTTAACCCACACCTGGCAAAGCTTTAATGAGTAGCATTCCTCTGTGAGGTTTAGATGCTGTGCACACACAGAGTGACCCCACTGTAGTTTTCCCAGAAGTGACAATCACTAGGAAAATTACCATTGTACCACAACCCCTTTAACCGTCTGACTGTATGGACAACGAAGGGACCCCCCAGCTTCTCCTTTATGTGTTCAGCTACCTCCCTCGCATGATTCCTATGCTCCCATCCTTTCATGGAATTCTGGATTTTTCCTCTATCGAGAGGGGTTTTATTTTTAGCATATGAGATAACACAATTCACACCATTCAATCTGAAAAAGTGAAAATAATTTGGGCCAGTAACACAGTGATTGTCATACCCTCCAACATCATCATAGATTCGAACGGACCAATAAATCCAATCATATTTCTTTTTCAAAGCATCGCATAATTTGCCTGCCAGCTTCTGGTGATCGTGGGTATCCTCTCTTTTTATCATTTTCTCAACATCTATCTTTGCCTGGTCATCAAACTCATTGATGCACTTGTCAATCATAGATTTCATCTTTCCTTCAATATCATTCATTTTCTTTTCCCACTCATTCTTTATGGCAGCTTCATCATTCCCGGTGATGGCAGTTTGACCAATGAGAGCAATCAGGCCAATACACAAGAGCTCTTTCAGACGGGCACACATGCTTTCCATTAGGCGCCGGCTTCTCTGATCATATTTCATGGTGGTCTCCAGAATGGGGTCTGAGAAGACAGCTGATTTATCCATAATGCCGTCATAGAGAGTGTGGAGATTCTGATCTCCTTTACTATTTGTAAAGTGTGCCAGAAACTCAGCTTTCTCTTTCTCCCTGTACTCTGGTTGAGCTTTGGTTATTTCCATGTACTTTCTGAACTGGTTTTTCAGATTCTCTTCAACTGTGAAATATTGATTGTTAATCGTACTCTGCTCTATTGCCCTCAGAACCTCCCCAAGCTCATCTGAAATCACATCCAACTTGTTCTTGACTTCTGAGAACTGTTCCTTCATGTACGCCAGCTCGGGACTATCGTTATTACCCACTACTAACTTTAGCACCACTCCAGCTAACCCAATAATGGGCCCTATCACTCCAGCTGCAGAAGCAAACTTCTCCAAATTTTTAAACACTTCCATAGCCTGTGCAACACCTGCAATAGCCCCTGTCAGTTCCAATGCTTGCTCTGCTTCATCAGCCATTGTGCAGAGTGAAGGTCTTGGCAGGAGATGATTATGATGATGATGATGGGATACTCGCTGTACAGTGGCTGGAAAATAAACATTGAAAAGCAATTTTTAGCAGTTTGCAGCTTTGAATTAGACTGGGGTGTGTTGTAACTTTAGTGGGGACCAAAAACAAGTGGGAAAAAAGAGATCTGCATTTCTGTAGTACCTTGCACAACCCCAGGATATCCCAAAGTGCTTCACAGCCAATTAGGTGCTTTTGAAGTGTATTCACTGTTGTAATGTGGGAAACACAGCAGCCAAATTGAGCTCAGCAAGATCCCACAAACAGCAATGTGATAATGACTGAATCTGTGATGTTAGTTGATGCATAAATATTGGTCAGGACACCAGCGATAACGCCTCTGCTCTGCTTTGAAATTGTGTCACAGGATCTTTTACATCCTTTGCAGAAGGTAGATGGTGCCTCGGTTTAACAACTCGTCAAAAAGACGAATCTTCTGGCAGTGCGGCACTGGAGTGTCAGCTTTGATTTTTGTCTCAAGTCTCTGGAGTGGGACTTGAACTCACAACTTTCAGACTCAGAGACAAGGCCAGAGATTGCGCTGGGTAATAGATCAGCTCGCCATTATTCCAGGCCATTTACTTCAAAAGGTCAAAGTCCGAGGGGCACAGTAGGTTACAGGATGCACCTTTGCACAGAGGAGAGACACTGGGGCAGGGGAGAGACACTGGGGGAGGGAGAGACACTGGGGCAGGCAAGAGACACTGGGGGAGGGGAGAGACACTGAGAAAGAGGAGAGACACTGCGGAAGGGGAGAGACACAGGGGCAGGGGAGAGACACAGGGGCAGGGGAGAGACACTGCGGAAGGGGAGAGACACAGGGGCAGGGGAGAGACACAGGGGCAGGGGAGAGACACAGGGGCAGGGGAGAGACACTGCAGAAGGGGAGAGACACTGGGGCAGTGGAAAGACACTGGGAAAGAGGAGGGTGCGAGAGGAGGACCCTGTGACAGGCAGTCAGCAGCACCTAGAGGAGATTGCAAGAGGGGGACCCTGGGACAGGTAATCAGCAGTACCTATTGGATCTAGTCTATCTAGAGGATCTAGCATCCAGTCTATACTCAAGTATGAATAAGGGTAAAATAAAAGCAAGGGTCCATATTTTATTTAGTTAAGATATGTCTGGGGAGCTTAGTCCTGTGATTTGCACATCCTGCGCTATGTGGGAAATCCTACATGCTCCTGGCGGCCTGGGTGACCATGTGTGCAGGAGGCGCCTCTGACTGGAACAACTCGAGCTCCAGGTTTTGGTGCTTGAGCAGCAGCCGGTGGCACGATGGTGCATTCACAAGGCCGAGAGGTTCATGGACAGCACGTTTCAGGACGTGGTCACTCTACAGCTTAAGGAAGTGAAAGCAGAGAGGGAATGGGTGACCACCAGACAGAAGAAGGGGACCAGGCAGATAGTGAGGGAATCTCCCCGAGTGCATCTCGCTCACAAACCGTTTCTCAGCCTTTTGGAAAACAGTGAGAGTGACGGTTCCTCTGTGGAGGCCAATCAGAGACAGGGCCATGGCACTGTGGGTGGTCCAGCTGCTCAGGGGGGAGGAAGAAGTCTGGAAGGGCAATAGTGGTAGGGGATTTGTTAGTGAGGGGAGCAGACAGGTGCTTCCGCAGCCATAGACGTAACTCCAGGATGGTATGTTGCCTCCTGGGTGCCAGGGTCAAGGATGTTATTGAACGGCTACAGGGCATTCTGAAGGGGGAGGGTGAACATCCAGAGGTCATGGTCCATGTTGGGACCAATGACATAGGAAGAAAGAGAAATGAGGTCTTGCAAGCAGACTTTAGGAAATTAGGAAGGAAATTGAAAAGCAGGACTTCAAAGGTAGTAATCTCCGGATTACTCCCTGTGCCACACTGTAGTGAGTATAGGAACAGAAAGATACAGCAGATGAATGCGTGGCTGGAGAGATGGTGCAGGAGGGAGGGTTTTGGATTCCTGGGGCACTGGGATTGTTTGTGAGGAGGTGGGACCTGTACAGGTTGAAGGAGTTACATCTGAACGGGAATGGGACCAACATCCTCGCGGGGAGCTTTGTTAATGCTGTTGGGGTGGATTTAAACTAAATTGGCAGGGAGATAGGATCCTGAAAAATAGTTCAGAGGGGAGAGAAGCTGAGATGGAATTAGAAGTTAAAACGCTAGCAAGTGAGTCTGGAAGGCAGAGGAAACATAGGCTAGATAAGAAAGAAGTGAGTTCAGCAAGGCTAAATGGAATATATTTTAATGCAAGGAGCCTGAGGAATAAGACAGATGAGCTGTGGGAGCTGACAGATAGGCACGTGGGAGTATCATATCAGAGCTATGACTGTGACTTGGCTAAAAGAAGGACAAGATTGGCAGCTCAACATTCCTGGTTATAGGATATTCAGATGAGATAGAGAGGGGGATAGAAGAGGATTGGAGGGTAGCTAATGTAACCCCACTATTAAAAAAGGGAGGCAGAGAGAAAACAGGGAATTATAGACCAGTCAGCCTGACGTTGGTAGTGGGGAAAATTCTAGAGTCCATTATAAAAGATTTAATAGCTGAGCACATGGAAAACAGTGGCAGAAACAGACAGAGTCAGCATGGATTTATGAAAGGGAAATCATGCTTGACAAATCTACTGGAATTTTTCGAGGATGTAACTAGTAGAGTTGATGTGAGGGAGCCAGTGGATGTGGTTTATTTGGACTTTCAGAAGGCTTTCAACAAACTCTCACATAAGAGATTGGTGCGTAAAATTAAAACGCATGGGATTGGGGATAGTGTATTGAGATGGATAGAAAACTGGTTGGCAGACAGGGAACAAAGAGTAGGAATAAATGGGTCTTTTTCCAAATGGCAGGCAGTGACTAGTGGGGTACTGCAGGGATCGGTGCTGGGACCCCAGTTATTCACAATATATATTAATGATTTAGATGAGGGAACTAAATGTAATATCTCAAATTTGCAGATGACACAAAGCTGGATGGGAGGGTGAACTGTGAGGAGGATGCAGAGATGCTTCAGTGTGATTTGGACAAGCTGAGTGAGTTGGCAAATGCATGGCAGATGCAGTATAATGTGGATAAATGTGAGGTTATCCACTTTGGTAGCAAAAACAGGAAGGCAGATTATTATCTGAATGGCTATAAATTGAGAGAGGGGAATGTGCAACGAGACCTGGGTGTCCTTGTACACCAGTCGCTGAAGGTAAGCATGCAGGTGCAGCAGGTGGTAAAGAAGGCAAATGGTATGTTGGCCTTCATAGCTAGAGAATTCGAGTACAGGAACAGGGATGTCTTGCTGCAATGAGACAGGGCCTTGGTGAGACCACACCTGGAATATTGTGTGCAGTTTTGGTCTCCTTATCTGAGGAAGGATGTACTTGCTATAGAGGGAGTGCAGCGAAGGTTTACCAGACTGATTCCTGGGATGGCGGGACTGACATAGAAACCTATAAAATTCTAACAGGACTAGACATGGTAGATGCAGGAAGGATGTTCCCGATGGTGGGGAAGTCCAGAACCAGGGGTCACAGTCTGAGGATACGGGGTAGACCATTTAGGACTGAGATGAGGAGAAATTTCCTCACCCAGAGAGTGATGAGCCTGTGGAACTCGCTACCACAGAAAGTAATTGAGACCAAAACATTATATGTTTTCAAGAAGGAGTTAGATATAGCTCTTGGGGTGAAAGGGATCAAAGGGTATGGGGAGAAAGCGGGAGCAGGTTATTGAGTTGGATGATCAGCCATGATCATAATGAATGGCGGAGCAGGCTCGAAGGGCCGAATGGCCTACTCCTGCTCCTAGTTTCTATATTTCTGGCGGGTGGGGGGGGGGGGGGTTGCAATATTGATCAAAGAATCAATTATAACAGTGAGGAGGGATGATACCTTGGAAGGATCATCAATGAAGCCATATGAATAGAAGTAAAAATATAAAAGGGTTAAACACGCTGTTGGGTGTGTACTATAGGCCCCTAAACAGTCAGGGAGAGATAGGGGATCAAATGTGTAATCAAATTTCAGAGAAGTGTAAGAATAATAAGTAATAGTAGGGGATTTTAACCACCCAAATATTAACTGGGATAGTTTTATTGTGCAATGTAGGGAGGGAGGAAAATTCTTAAGTTGCATCCAGGAGAACTTTTTAGCCAGTACGTAGAAAGCCCAGCAAGGGAGGGGGCAGTTCTGGACCTAATATTTGGAAATGAACTCAGGCAGGTGGAAGGTGTTTCAGTCTGGGAGCATTTTGGAGATAGTGACCATAACTCAGTTAGATTTAGGATAGTTATGGAAAAGGATAAGTTTGGGCTGGGACTAAAATTTCTAAACTGTGGAAAGGCTAATTTTACTAAGATGAGAGACAATTTGGCTCAAGTGAACTGGGAGCAGCTACTTGCAGATAAAACTGTGTCAGAGCAGTGGGAGGCATTCAAGGAGGAAAGAGTGAGAGTACAGGGCATATATATTCCCATAAAGACAAAGAGGGGGACCAAGTCCGGAGAACCCTGGATGTCAAGGGATATAAAGGTTAGGATTAAGAAAAAAGAGAAGCTTGTGGCTGATACCTAGGCTCAATACAGCAGAGTCCCTAGAGGAGTATAAAAAGTGCAGAGAGGAACTTAAAAAGGAAATTAGGAAAGCTAAGAGAATGCATGAGATTGGTGGGTAGAAGAAAGGAAAACCCAAAGGGGTTTTTTAAATATATAAAGAGCAAGAGAATAACTAGGGGAAGAATAGGGCCAACTGGGGACCATAGAGGTAATGTGTGTGTGGACCCGGAAGATGTGGGTACAGTCCACAATGAATACTTTGCATCAGTCTTCACAATGGAAAAGGACGACGAGGTGTCAGGGTGGAGGACTGTGAAATATTAGAGGAAATTAACATAGAGAGAGAGAGGAGCTACTCGTGGGTTTAGTGGAATTAAAAGTGGATAAATCCACAGACCCAGATGAGGCGTATCCAGGCTGTTGAGGGAAGAGGGAAGAGATATTGGGGCACTGCCAGTAATTTTCAAATCCTCTCTGGCCACAGGTGAGGTGCTAGAAGACTGGAGGACTGCTAGTGTTGCCCCCTTATTAAAAAAGGAAGGGATAGACCAGGAAATTACAGGCCAGTAAGTCTAACCTCAATGGTAGGGAAGTTACTGGAAAGCATTCTGAGGGACAGAATTTATCTGCACTTGAAGAGACAGATTAATCAGGGGTAATGGATTAGTTCATGGAAGATTGTGGTTAACAAATTTGATCGAATTTTTAGAGGAGGTGACCAGGAGTGTTGATGAGTGGCAGGTTGGTCAAGAAAGTAAGAGCACATGGGATTCAAGGCAAAGTGGCGTGTTGGATCCAAAATTGGCTGAGAGGCAGGAAGCAGCGGGTGATGGTGGACGGATGTTTCTGTGACTGGAAGTCTGTTTCCAGTGGGGTTCTGCAGGGTTCGGTGCTGGGGAGCTTGCTGTTTATGGTGTACAAAATGATTTGGACTTAAATATAGGGAGTATGATCAAGAAGTTCGTAGATGACACGAAAATTGCCAGGGTGGTAAATAGTGAGGAGGATAGGTGTAAACTGCAGGAGGATTTCAGTGGACTGGTCAGGTGGGCAGAGCAATGGCAAATGGAATTCAACCTGGCAAAGTTTGAGGTAAAATGCTTGGTGAGGGCTAACAAGACAAGGGATTACACTAGATGCAGGAAGGATGTTCCCGATGGTGGGGGAGTCCAGAACCAGGGGTCACAGTCTGAGGATACGGGGTAGACCATTTAGGACTGAGATGAGGAGAAATTTCCTCACCCAGAGAGTGGTGAGCCTGTGGAATTCGCTACCACAGAAAGTAGTTGAGGCCAAAACATTGTATGTTTTCAAGAAGGAGTTAGATATAGCTCTTGGGGCGAAAGTGATCAAAGGATATGGGGAAAAAGCGAGAGCAGGCTATTGAGATGGATGATCAGCCAGGATCATAATAAATTGCAGAGCAGGTTCGAAGGGCCAAATGGCCTACTCCTGCTCCTAGTTTCTATGAATGGCAGGATCCTTGAAAGTACTGAAGATCAGAGACACCTTGGTGTGCAGGGCAGGTAGATAAGTTGGTTAAGAAGCCAAATCGGGTACTTGCCTTTATTAGCTGAGGCATAAAATACAAGAGCAGGGAGGTTATGTTGGAGCTGTATAAAATGCTGGTTAGGCCACAACTGGAGTACTGTGTACAGTTCTGGTCATCACATTATAGGAAGGATGTGATTGCACTGGAAAGGGTGCAGAGGAGATTTACCAGGATGTCGCCTGGGCTGGAGGGTCTGAGCTATGAGGAAAGATTGGATAGGCTGGGGTTGTTTTCCTTGGGGCATCTAAGGTTGAGAGGGGACCTGATAGAGGTGTATAAGATTATGAGGGGCATAGATAGGGTGGATAGGAAGGCACTTCATTCATTAGTAGAGGGGTCAATAACCAAGGGGGAATAGATTTAAGGTAAGAGGTAGAAGGCTAAGAGGAGAGTTGAGGAGAAATTTTTTCACCTAGAGTGGTGGGAGTCTGGAACTCACTGCCTGAAAGGGTGGTTGAGTCAGAAACTCTCATAATATTGAGAAGTATTTAGATATTCACTGGCTTTGCCACAGCCTCCAGGGCAATGGGCCAAGTGCTGGAAAATGGGATTCGTGTAGTCAGATCTTTGTTGATCAGCGCAGACATGATGGGCCAAATGGTCTCCTTGTGTGCTGTAGGCTTCTCTGAGTCTATGAGACACTGGGACAGGGGAGAGACACTGGCGCAGACAAGAATCACTGGGAAAGAGGAGAGACATAGAGGAAGAGGAAAGACACTGGGGCAGGGGAGAGACACTGGGGAAGAGGGGAGCCACTGGGGAAGAGGAGAGACACTGGGGCAGGGGAGAGACACTGGGGAAGAGGGGAGACACTGGGGAAGAGGGGAGACACTGGGGAAGAGGGGAGACACTGGGGAAGAGGAGTGACACTGGGGAAGAGGGGAGACAATGGGAAAGAGGAGAGGCAATGGGGCAGGGGAGAGACACTGGGAAAGAGGGGAGACACTGGGAAAGAGGAGAGTCACTGGGGAAGAGGAGAGACACTGGGGCAGGGGAGAGACACTGGGAAAGAGGAGAGACACTGCGGCAGGGGAGAGACACTGGGAAAGAGGAGAGACACTGGGGCAGGGGAGAGACACTGGGAAAGAGGAGAGACACTGGGGCAGGGGAGAGACACTGGGGCAGGGGAGAGACACTGGGGCATGGGAGAGACACTGGAAAAGAGGAGGGTCACTGGGAAAGAGGAGAGACACTGGGAAAGAGGAGAGACACTGGGGCAGGGGAGAGACACTGGGGCAGGGAAGAGACACTGGGGCAGGGGAGAGACACTGGGGCAGGGGAGAGACACTGGGGCAGGGGAGAGACACTGGGGCAGGGGAGAGACACTGGGGCATGGGAGAGACACTGGAAAAGAGGAGAGTCACTGGGGAAGAGGAGAGACACTGGGGCGGGGGAGAGACACTGGGGCAGGGGAGAGACACTGGGGCAGGGGAGAGACACTGGGGCAGGGGAAAGACACTGGGGCATGGGAGAGACACTGGAAAAGAGGAGAGTCACTGGGGAAGAGGAGAGACACTGGGGCAGGGGAGAGACACTGGGAAAGAGGAGAGACACTGGGGCAGGGGAGAGACACTGGGGCAGGGGAGAGACACTGGGGCAGGGGAGAGATACTGGAGCAGGGGAGAGACACTGGGAAAGAGAAGAGACACTGGGGAAGAGGGGAGACACTGGGGAAGAGGGGAGACACTGTGGAAGAGGGGAGACACTGGGGAAGAGGGGAGACACTGGGGAAGAAGGGAGACACTGGGGAAGAAGGGAGACACTGGGGAAGAGGAGTGACACTGGGGAAGAGGGGAGACAATGGGAAAGAGGAGAGGCAATGGGGCAGGGGAGAGACACTGGGAAAGAGGAGAGACACAGGGGAAGAGGAGAGATACTGGGGCAGGGGAGAGACACTGGGAAAGAGGAGAGACAATTGGGAAGAGGAGAGCCACTGGAAAAGAGGAGAGCCACTGGGGCAGGGGAGTGACATTAGGAAAGAGGAGAGACATAGAGGAAGAGGAAAGACACTGGGGCAGGGGAGAGACACTGGGGAAGAGGGGAGATACTGGGGAAGAGGAGAGAAACTGGGGAAGAGGGGAGAAACTGGGGAAGAGGAGAGACACTGGGGCAGGGAAGAGACACTGGGGCAGGGGAGAGACACTGGGGCACGGGAGAGCCACTGGGGCAGGGGAGAGACACTGGGGCAGGGGAGAGACACTGGGAAAGAGAGACACTGGGGCAGGGAAGAGACACTGGGGCAGGGGAGAGACACTGGGGCAGGAGAGAGCCACTGGGGCAGGGGAGAGACACTGGGGCAGGGGAGAGACACTGGGGCAGGGGAGAGACACTGGGAAAGAGGAGAGACACTGGGAAAGAGGAGAGACACTGGGGCAGGGGAGAGACACTGGGGCATGGGAGAGACATTGGAAAAGAGGAGAGTCACTGGGGAAGAGGAGAGACACTGGGGCAGGGGAGAGACACTGGGAAAGAGGAGAGACACTGGGGCAGGGGAGAGACACTGGAGCAGGGGAGAGACACTGGGAAAGAGGAGAGACACTGGGCAAGAGGAGAGACACTGGGAAAGAGGAGAGACACTGGGGAAGAGGG
Organism: Carcharodon carcharias; assembly: GCF_017639515.1. NCBI lineage: Eukaryota > Metazoa > Chordata > Chondrichthyes > Lamniformes > Lamnidae > Carcharodon > Carcharodon carcharias. Next base: position 192,642,225 of record NC_054472.1, read on the forward strand.
GAGACACTGGGGAAGAGGGGAGACACTGGGGAAGAGGGGAGACAATGGGAAAGAGGAGAGGCAATGGGGCAGTGGAGAGACACTGGGAAAGAGAGGAGACACTGGTAAAGAGGAGAGACACAGGGGAAGAGGAGAGACACTGGGGCAGGGGAGTGACATTAGGAAAGAGGAGAGACATAGAGGAAGAGGAAAGACACTGGGGCAGGGGAGAGACACTGGGGAAGAGGGGAGATACTGGGGAAGAGGAGAGAAACTGGGGAAGAGGGGAGAAACTGGGCAAGAGGAGAGCCACTGGGAAAGAAGAGAGACACAGGGGCAGGGGAGAGCCACTGGGAAAGAGGAGAGACACTGGGGCAGGGGAGAGACAGTGGGAAAGAGAAGAGACACTGGGGCAGGGGAGAGACACTGGGAAAGAGGAGAGACACTGGGGCAGGGAAGAGACACTGGGGCAGGGGAGAGACACTGGGGCAGGGGAGAGACACTGGGGCAGGGGAGAGACACTGGAAAAGAGGAGAGTCACTGGGGAAGAGAGAGACACTGGGGCAGGGGAGAGACACTGGGGCAGGGGAGAGACACTGGGAAAGAGGAGAGACACTGGGGCAGGGGAGAGACACTGGAGCAGGGGATAGACACTGGGAAAGAGGAGAGACACTGGGGCAGGGGAGAGACACTGGCGCATGGGAGAGACACTGGAAATGAGGAGAGACACTGGGGCAGGGGGGAGACACTGGGGCAGGGGGGAGACACTGGGAAAGAGGAGAGACACTGGGGCAGGGGGGAGACACTGAGGTGGAGGCAGGACACTGGGGCGAGAAGGGGTACGGGGCTGGAGGATTGACACTGGGGTAGATGAAACACAGTGGGGCAGAGGAGAGTCATTTATTTGCATTGATTTTGATATTTTAGGAGGTATTAACGTGCTAACTCAGACTGAAACGCAGTTCTGTGTTACGGACTGATCGGCCCCTTCAACTGAGAACTGACCCTTTAACAATGATTCTCTAGCAGCAAGAAACACCTTTAGGAGTGAGCCCACTTTTAACAGTAAGTGGCCCCTTTAACATTGAACAGCTTCTTCAACAGTGAGTGTCCCCTTTAACAGTTTGGGCGAACTCTATACGAGCAGCTCCTTTAACAGCAAAATACTGGAAAGGGTATATTCCCTGTCCACTTGCCCTGAGGTGGGGTGTGAGGGCAGGAACAAGGGGTAAGCAGCCAACAGAGACTAAATGGTATTGGGGTCCGAGCTGCATCACCCAACTGTTAATTCACATTCATTGCCAATGCTGCCGCCTGTATTGGAGCTGCTGGGAAATCCAGGCAGGCAGGAACACTAACTCAGCTTGGCTGCATCTTGACCCCACTAGAAACCCCGGGTTTACTAAGCATGAGCAGGTCAGTGCTCATGTCAGAGGTCAGCTTACCTTCGGGAAGACCTCACTCCTCCCTGGACCAGGCTATGGTTGTTCTAGTCGGGGTAGCAGTGCGCTCTGATACTTGCCTGGGTCCCCTGCTCTTGGCAACAGCCTGGCTCCGCTTTCCAACAGGAACACACACACCAAAGTGAGGAGAGCTGGAGTAGCTCTCTGAGTTGAGGCTGTGAACGCAGCAGCTTTTAAATATCTTGCATGACCGCCCTCCCCAATTTCGACAAGAGTAGGCGGGATTAATCTCTCCTATAAGTGAAAGGAACATCCCACACGTGGGTGGCAGCTGAAAATTGCTCGGAGCACTGAATGCCGCCTGACTGCAGACAGATTTATCGTAGAATAATACAGCGCAATAGGAGGCCATTCAGCCCATTGTGTCTGTGCCGGTTCTTTGAAAGAGCTATCCAATTACTTTCACTCATGCCCCCCCACCCGCTCTTTCCCAATACTCCTGTTTGCCCTTCCATATTTCTTCAATTCCCTTTGAAAATTATGATTGAATCTGCTTTTTCCGCCCTTTCAGACAGCACATTCCCAACAACTCGACTCGTTGAGTAAAAATTGTTTCTCCTCGTGTTGCTTCTAGTTCTTTGGCCAATGCTCTTCAATCCGAGACCCTTTGGTTACCAACCCTCCTGCCAGTGGAGACATTTTCTCCTTATTTATTCTCTTAAAACACCTCATCATTTTGAACACCTCAATTAAATATGCTTTAACCTTCTCTGCTCCAAGGAGAACAATCCCAGCTTGTCCAGTCGCTCCGTGTAACTGATGTCCCTCAGCTCCGATAGCATTTGATTAAATCCCCTCTACACCTTCTTGACATTCTTCCCAATGTGTGGAGACTAAAATTGACACAATACTCAATATAATTGCATGAGAAACAGTTCAGAGAAGGTTCACACAACTGATTCCTGGGCTGATGGAGTTGTCTTATGAGGAGAGGTTGAGCAGATTGGGCCTCTGCTCATTGGAGTTTAGAAGAATGAGAGGTGATCTTATCAGATATGAGATCCTGCGGACACTTGACAGAGTGGAGGCTGACCCCTTTAACAGTTTGGGCCAGCTGTATCAGCAAGCAGCTCCTTTAACAGTGAAATGCTGGAAAGGGCATGTACCCTGTCCACTTGTCCTGAGGTGGGCTGCTTCCCTTGTTGGGGGGGGGGGGGGGCGGCGGTTTAGAACTAGGAAACATTTAAAAATGAGGTATCTACCATTTAACACTGAGATAAGGAGAACTTTTAAAATCTCATAGGGTTGTTCTTCTGTGGAGTTCTCTTTTTTTATATTTATTCTTTCATGGGACATGTGCATCATTGACAAGTCCAGCATATGTGAAACATCTCTAATTGGACTTGAGCTGAGTGGCTTTCTTGGTCATTTCAGAGGGCAGTTAACAGTCAACCACACTGCTGTGGGTGCGTTTGGAGTCACATGTAGGCCAGGATGGGTAAGAATGGAAGATTTCCTTCTCTAAAAGATATGAGTGATCCAGATGAGTTTTTACAACAATCGATGATAGTGTCATGGTGTTGCAGGGTGGCCGAGTTGTGCTATTAGTGATGGAGCTGATCTGCAGACACTTCTTGGGTGGAAACATTAGGTTTATTTACAATATACTCAGCAGCAACTACACGTGTGCTTTCAACTCCAACTCTATCTTTACATTGACTGCTGAGTAGCCCACACTACTCTCCTAATGGTTACTACAGATCATGTGATCTTGCCTAACAAATATTATTCTTAAAGGTACATTGCACACAAAAAAAAACCATAGTTACTACACATGGTAACATGAGACAAGCTTTCAATTCCAATCTAAATTCCACCAGCTGCTGTGATGGGAATTGAACCCATATCCCCAGAGGATTCATCTGGATCTCTGGATTACTAGCCCAGTAACATTACCATTCTCAGCCCTACTTGCCAGAATTGTTCCCCATGCTGGATCATCTAGATAAGTCATGACCAGAGAGCAGTGGAGGCAGGGTCATTGAATAAATTCAAGGCTGAGTTAGATAAATTCTTGATTGACAATGGAGTCAAGGATGATGGGGGCGCAGGCAGAAAAGTAGAGTTGAGACCACAATCAGATCAGCCATGATCTGATCAAATGGTGCAGCAGGCTCAATGGCCTACTTGGCGAGACCGCAAGGTCCTTGCAGTGAACGGGACCAGAAAATCCTGACTGCTGGTTGGAGTCATACCTAGCACAAAGGAAGATGGTTGTGGTTGTTGGAGGTCAGTCATCTCAGCTCCAGGACATCACTGCAGCAGTTCCTCAGGGTAGTGTCCTCGGCCCAACCATCTTCAGCTGCTTCATCAATAACCTTCCTTCCATCATAAGGTCAGAAGTGAGGATGTTCACTGATAATTGCACAATGTTCAGCACCATTCGCAATTCCTCAGATACTGAAGCTGTCCATGTCCAAATACAGCAAGACCTGGACAATATCCAGGCTTGGGCTGACAAGTGGCAAGTAACATTCGCACCACACAAGTATCAGGCAATGACCATCTCTTGCAAGAGAGAATCTAACCATCACCCCTTGATGTTCAATGGCATTACCATCACTGAAACCCCCACTATCAACATTCTGGGGGTTACCATTGACCAGAAACTGAACTGGACTAGCCATATAAATACTGTGCTTACAAGAGCAGGTCAGAGGTTAGGAATCCTGTGACGAGTAACTCACCTCCTGACTCCCTAAAGCCTGTCCACCATCTACAAGGTACAAGTCAGGAGTGTAATGGACTACTCCCCACTTCCCTGGATGGGTGCAGCTCCCACAACAACCAAGAAGCTTGACACCATCCAGGTCAACAGGGAAGCAATGGCGTAGTTGTATTGTCACTGGACCAGTAATCCAGAGACCAGGTTAATGCTCGAATCCTGCCACAGCATTAAAAAAATCTGGAATTGAAAATCTAATGATGACCATGGAACCATTGTCGATTGTTGTAAAAACCTATCTGGTTCACTAATGTCCTTTAGGGAACGAAATCTGTTGTCCTTACCTGACCTGGCCAGACCTATAGCAATGTGGTTGACTCTTAAATGCTCCAGGGCAATTAGGGATGGGTAATAAATGCTGGCCTGGTCGGTGATGCCACATCCCATGAAGGAATAAAAAAAAAGGCCGCTTGATTGGCACATCCATAAACATTCACTCCCTCCACCACCAGCAGCAGCAGTGTGTACCATCTACAAGATGCACTGCAGGAATTCACCAAGGCTCCTTATACAGCATCTTCCAAACACATGACCACTACCATCTAGAAGGACAAGGGCAGCAGACACATGGGAACACCACCACCTGGAAGTTCCCCTCCAAATCACTCACCATCCTGACTTGGAAATATATCGCCGTTCCTTCACTGTCACTGGGTCAAAATCCTGGAACTCCCTCCCTAACAGCACTGTGGGTGTACCTACACCACATGGACTGCAATGGTTCAAGAAGGCAGCTCACCACCACCTTCTCAAGGGCAACTAGGGATGGGCAATAAATGTTGGCCCAGCCAGCGAAGCTCACCTCTCATGAATGAATTTTTAAATTTTAAGTGGTATGGGATAAGCAGTATAAGGAGCTAGATCACTGATCCACCATGATCTAAGAGAATGGGGGAACTGGCTCAAGGAGCTGAATCGTTCATGTTTGCAATTGATTGCAGCCTGAACTCTAGGGAAGCCTTAGATAGCTGCAAACACCTGAAATCTAGCAGCCTGGCTAGCTTCATCGAGTGTGAACTTCACATAATGATGAGCCCTATTGTAGAGGGCATCTTCACTTCCTTGATACATTTATGTGCCGAGGACTGTGGGATGCCGCATAGCTCCCCTGTGGATCCCTGGAACAATCTGCAGGCAGAAAAATTGAGTGTGGCAGTGACCTTCAGGGGCACTGGCAGAGGATGTCTTCCCAGTCCATGGGGCATTAGATCCTCCTGCAGAATGTGGCAGATGTGATCCATCAGCTCTCTTGACAAGGGAGATGGGTGCAGAATTGTCTGTCACTCATCTCCACACAGGAGAGTCTTCTGCGGTAGACCCTTGGTCATACGAGTTGCCACCTTGGGATGGGCCTAACCTCCTCCCCCAGATCTTGGACCTCAGGTTGGGCCTCCTCTTGTAGCTTGGTAAGGTGACACCAGGCTCTTCTCCTCTTCCTCAGTGGGATCACTGCCATCAATAATGCGGCATTGACCACAGGCTCCATTCATCAATCCTCCTCCTCCCTGGGGAATGATAGATGCAAGAGATTAATGAACACTGGGCAGATACAATAGGCTCCCCACTGACACTCAGAAATACAATGTCTTGCCTGAGAGCTGTGTCTGTGCTAATAGCTTCTCACTGATGCAGCCTTGCAGCTGAGGCGTACACTCACATATCTAGGTGCCCTCAATACCACTCCTGATACTTTACATCTCGATCACACAGACCTTCAAAGAGCTTTGGACACATCATGAAATGTGTGACTTTACCAAAGGAATTCCTGCATATATTATCATGTAGTCTAATCAACCTTAACTTGCGCTTCAGCAATGACCGGATGTCTTTTGGCCTGTCATCCATGCCAATTGGATGAAGCACATTACCGACTTTCATTGATGATCTGGTGCATATGCAGCAGATGTGCTTCCTAGACCCTTAGAGTCATAGAGCCAGAGCGGTTTACAGCACAGAAAAAGGCCCTTCAGCCCATTGAGTCTGCGCCAGCCAAACAAGTACCTAACTATTCTAATCCCATTTTCCAGCACTAGGCCCATAGCCTTGTATGCTATGGCATCGCAAGCGCACATCCAAATACTTCTTAAATGTTATGAGAGTTTCTGCCTCTACCACCCTTTCAGGCAGTGAGTTCTAGATTCCCACTACCCTCTCGGTGAAAACATTCTTCCTCACATGCCCTCTTGCAGATCCTGCCTCCAGCTCCTTAACTTAAATCTATGCCTCCTGGTTATTGATCCCTCCACCAAGAGGAAAAGTTCCTTCCTGTCTACCCTATCTATGCCCCTCATAATTTTATACACCTCAATCATGTCCCCCCTCAATCTCCTCTGCTCCAGGGAAAATAACCCCAGTCTATCCAATCTCTCCTCATAACTAAAACTCTCCAGCCCAGACAACATCCTGGTAAATCTCCTCTGCACTCTCTCTAGTGCAATCACATCCTTCCTATAATGCAGACAATACTCTAGCTGTGGCCTAACCAGCATTTTGTACAGTTCCAGCATAACCCCCCTGCTCTTATATTCTATGCCTCGGCTAATAAAGGTAAGTGTCCCATATGCCTTCTTAACCACCTTAACTACCTTAAGGGACTGGTGGTCATGCACGCCAAGGTCCTTCTGATCCTCCATACTTCCCAGGGTCCTACCATTCATCGTGTGTTCCCGTGCCTTGTTTGTCCTGCCCAAGTGCATCACCTCACACTTATGCAGATTAAATTCCATTTGCCACTGATCAGCCCATCTGACCAACCCGTCTATATCCTCCTGTAATCTAATCTCCTCACTATTTACCACCCCACCAATTTTCGTGTCCTCCGTGAACATACTGATCAACCCTCCTACATTCAAGTCTAAATCGTTTATATATACCACAAACAGCAAGGGACCCAACACTGATCCCTGTGGAACCCCACTGGACACAGGCATCCAGTCACAAAAACACCCCTCGACCATCACCCTCTGCTTCCTGCCACTCTGCCAATTCTGGATCCAATTTGCCAAATTGCCTTGGATCCCAAGGGCTCTTACCTTTGTTATCAATCTCCCATGTGGGACCTTATCAAAAGCCTTGCTGAAGTCCAAGTAGACTATGTCAAATGTATTGCCCTCATCTACATAATTAGTCACCTCTTTGAAAAATTCAATCAAATTGGTCAGACATGACCCCCCCTTAACAAAACCATGCTGACTGTCTTTGATTAAACCCTGCCTCTCCAACTTGTTTACACAGTTTTGATTGATGTCGGTTTTGTCAGTTCAAACTAAGCTGTGGCCCATCAGAGGTTTCACACATTGCTGAGTGCCTCAGGGAAAACTTGAACAGCACTTGCTTCAAACAGATCCACCTGCCAACTAAAAAGTGCTGACAACACAAAGAGCTGAATGAAAGCTGCCATTGTGCTGCAGTGTGACCTGGATTCTTACTTGGCATACTCCAGTCATGTGACGAACTTTCTGACAGCAGCGATTATTATGGAGGTGGAAGGCCATTTGACCCATCTTCATTCATCCATCCAGAGAGACTACAGTTCCTTCACTGTGGTATCTAATTCATAGGTATGATTGCAGTCGCTGGAGATTTTACACCCTGATCCCCAATTACTTCAGCTTGATTTGACTTCCTTGATACCACACCCAGCCAAATGCTGTATTAAGTTACATACGTGTTGAAACATGCTCTGGGCAGCTTCTTAGACAAACAAAACACATTTTATTGACATGGGAGCTTCTGTGGCTGCTTTATCTAGCCAGCCCCTCATACAACCATGTCCTAGGAAACTCCTCCTCTAGAATTTATTCACCTGTGCTAGCTACACATTGCTAGAATGGATCACAAGGACCCCTAACCAGTCGAACTGATCTTAAAGTGACAGTCATCGCAATACGAACATATAAAATAGGAGCAGGAGTGGACCATTCAGCCTCTCAAGCCTGCTTGACCATTCAATAAGATCGTGGCTGATCTGTTTGTGTTTTGAGTCCCACATTCTCGTCTACCCGCTTTGATTCCCTTGCCTGAAAGGAGTCTATCTACCTCTGTCTTAAAAATATTCAATGACCCCACCTCCACCACCTTCTGAGGCAGAGAGTTCCAAAGTTGCACAATCCTCAGGGAGAACAAAATTCTCGTCATCTCTGTCCTAAAAGGGTGACCCCTAATTTTAAAATAATGACCCCTAGTTCTGAACTCACCCACAAGAGGAAATATCCTTTCTACACCCACCCTGTCAAGCCCATTCAGGATCTTGTATACTTCAATCCAGTCACCTCTCACTCTTCTAAACTCCAGTGGAAACAAGCCCAGTCTGTGCAACCTTTCCTCATAAGACAACCCACTCATTCCAGGTATCAATCTAGTAAACCTCCTCTGAACTGCCTTAAATAAGGAGACCAAAGCTGCACACAGTATTTGAGGTGCGGTCTCACCAATGCCCTGTATAACTGAAGCATAACATCCTTACTTTTATATTCAATCCCTCTCGTAATAAAGGATAGCATTCCATTAGCCTTCTTAGTTACTTGCTGTACCTGCATACTAACTTTCTGTGAGTCATGCACTAAAATACCTCGATCCCTCTGCACCTCAGAACTCTGCAGCCGTTCCCTGTTTAAGTAATACTCCACTTTTTTTATTTTTCCTGCCAAAGTGAACAACTTCACATTTTCCCACATTAAACTCCATCTGCCAGATTTTTGCCCACTCACTCAACCTATCTACATCCACCTGCAACCTCCTTATTGCCGGGAGTTTCCATGCCCGCTGGCGTTGGGCGTGTTCAGTGGCAAGAGCGGACAATATGGCGAGAAGGTCAAAAATCGGTTTCACAACGTTGTGAGACCAGTTTGCAATCGTCTGCGGGGCTGTGTTTCCTGCCATTGGATGTCAGGGGCCTTGTTGTAATACATCAGCTTATCATTATATGGCCAGCCCACTGGAATCGACCCCCTCCCCACGCTGGATCGTCCGTCCATGTCGGCATGATTGCAAGCCAATGTGTTTTACAGCAGCATATAAAAGGCGTGCATACGGTGGGCTGCACTTTGAGGGGAACTTGGAGGTAAGTACACAGTAAGGTTGCGGAGCGCTCGCCCAGGTCACCTGTCAGACTTTAAGGTTGAGGCGTGTTGGGGAGACACGAGGGCTGCCCTGTGGTTGAATGCAGCGCACGGCCATTTGGGGTGGGGGGGGTAGAGTGGGCAAAGGAGGTGGCCATGCATTAGGGACACCTTATATAAGGTGACCATTCCTCTGCAGCTGAGACAGTTCAGGTGCAGCCATGTTGATATGATCTGAGTCGAGCCTCCAGCTTATCTGCCCACTCAAACAACGCAGAGGCATCAAAGTGTCACCAAATGCTGCAGGACTTTTCATCTCTGCAAACTAATGAGTGTTTTATTGGACTGCAGAACACTGGGCACGTTGTACAATCTCCTTGCTAAATCTGGCCATGGAGCAGTCACTGCTGGAGGTGCTCACAGCCCCTGTGCAATGTCATCATCCCAGTTTGGCCCAGTCTCCCCCACGGTTGAAGCTAACAGTGCAGCCTTGCAGTGCGGGTTAAGAGAATGCCTGTGCCTGAGCTGAGAGCACAGCCTGCAGTCCAATGGGCAAAGCTGCCGCCAGTCGGTCAGGTGGAGTGGGGTGGAGGTGGGTGGGGTTTTGGGCAGCCAGGAATCTCCGGGATGCATTAAGGGGCCTCCAGACTTAACCAAGACAGGTTCTTTGTACACCCATGCTAACCCACACGTCTCTCTCTTTCATCCTGCAGGAGGAGAACATCAGGATCATGGAGCCTGGTGACCTGGCTGTATGCCTGATGGCTTTACTGGGAGCAATGATGACTAAGAAGAGAGCAACTGAGGCACCTAGCAGGGCAGAGGAGCAGCATCCTCGGGAAGAAAGGGTTGTTGGGGCTCCCACACATGCCACCGAAGAGCTACAGTAAGCTGTTGCTGGTCGGCGCCAAGTTAGACTCAGGGTCTGTGGACTCTACCTTTCATTCCTGCAGTGTCGCCGAAGACAGCACTTATCTAGGGAACTGGTCACATCTTCCAGCTACTGCAGGGTTTGGCGCCGGGGGACATGGAGGGCATCCACTGCCAGTGGCTGTGAAAGTGACCATGATGCTCAATTTCTATGCCAGTGGCTCCTTTCAGGGATCCACAGGTGATCTCTGTCGGATCCCACAAGCATCCACCCACAAATGCATCCATGAGGTCACGGGTACCAACTCCATGAGGCACACAACTTTGTGCATTTCGCCCGGGACTGGGACAGCCAGGGTGCAAGAGCGATTGATTTCATCCAGATCTCAAGGTTCCCACAGGTTCAGGGTGACATCGACTTCAATCATGTGGAGCTCAGGTCTCTGTCACTACACACGGTGACTACATCAACCACAAGGGATTCCACTCACTGAATGTGCAGCTGGTGGGCGACCACCACAAACCCATCCTACAGGTGTGAGCACGGTTTCCAGGGAGTGTCCACGACTCCCACATTCTCAGTCGGTCACAGATCCCTGCAGTCTTCCAGGGTCCGCAGAGGCTGCAGGTTTGGCTCCTCGGGGACAAGGGCCACCCACAGAGGCCGTGTCTGATGACACCCGAGCAGCAGCCTCAGACTGCAGCAGAGCGACGCTATAATGAAGCTCATACTGCAACCTGCAACTTGGTGGAGCTGCCCATCGGGATGCTGAAGATGTGGTTCTGGTGCCTGGACCGGTCTGGTGGGGCCCTGCAATACAGTCCACAGAAGGTGTCACACATCATCGTCGTCTGCTGCGCCCTTTACAACCCGGCGCTGCAACGGGCAGAGGGACTGGCTGAGGGGGAAATGGAGGAGCTGGAGGTCTCCTCCGATGAGGAGGATGCCGAAGGGGATGAGGGTGAGGGGGTCCTCGAAGGCAGTGATGACCAGGATGAGGCCCTCGCACTGGTCAGACGAGGCAGGCACGCTCAAGAGTGCCTCACAGCTGCCAGATTTGTGGAGAATGATGACGACATGCAGTGAGCCGATAGATCCTCACATCACATCGGTGAACGTTTCACTCGAGTCTGTCTTATGGCAGCACAAACCTTTTCTTTATTCATTCCCGGGATGTGGGCGTCACTGGCTGGGTCAGCATTTACTGCCCATCCCTAGCTGCCCTTGAGAAGGTGGTGGTGAGCTGCCTTCTTGAAACGCTGCAGTCCATGTGGTGTAGGTACACCCACAGTGCTGTTAGAGAGGGAGTTCCAGGATTTTGACCCAGCGACAGTGAAGGAACGATGATATATTTCCAAGTCAGGATGGTGAGTGACTTGGAGGGGAAATTCCAGGTGGTGGTGTTCCCCATGTGTCTGCTGCCCTTGTCCTATAGATGGTAGTGGTCATGGGTTTGGAAGGTGCTGTCGAAGGAGCCTTGGTGAATTCCTAGGTTATGACCCTCTGTGATAATGCTCCTGTCTTGCAGACACAGTGGAGGTTCTATTGGTGGCTCGATTCCAGGGGGATGATGATGACATGCAGTAAGAACACTCCATAATCTTCACATAGCATCTGAGAACGTCTGACTCCTGATTTCGTTAATTTAGTTTATTTGATTGACGCCAAAAAAAGTTAATTCTCCCAGATTGCTCTCAACTGTAGCCCATTTGCTGCTGCTGCTGGGAGTGTGGAGGGTTGGGTGTTGGCTGCTCCTGTTGGATTTCCAGACTGCTGCATTCCTGTAGCTGTTCCTGAGGCTGCCGCTGCTGCTCTTCCATCCTGCTGTTGCAGGGCAGGGCCTTGTAAGGCCTACCAATGCCTGAGCAGCCTGGGCCCGGGAGTGGGAGTTCGAGGAGAGCTGAAGGGAGAGGACTCTAATACAGCCAGAGGGGGAAGGATTGCTTCTGTGCTGGAGGAGGGTGCCCGGGGGAAAACGATAGACCTGGATTTAACTGCTTGGTTGCCTGAAGGGGGAGGAAGGAAGATGGGAGGAGGGAGGGCTGCGAAACTCCACTCTGCCCTCCCTTGCCTTGCCTGCGTTGGCTAGCGCAGCCCAGAGCCAGCTGTGTCCAAGGACTTTTGTCATTTGTTCCTGGACAGTGCCTGGGCGGTGCTAGCTGCCCAGGGACAGACTCCTCCCCTTCAGCAGAAGATCGGAATAAACCACCACCACCACCACCACACCAACCTCCAACCCCCACCTCTGGAAAAATCAAAGCATTTGCCAATCTCTCCTCTCTCCCTCTCGCTTGCTCCGGACTGTCCTATTTTACTTGTATCGGGGTGGGTGTAGCACTCCCTGGTGGCAGCACCACCTTGGCCAGTGGCAAGCCCCGCCCGGGCCACCTACGTGGTCCCATCGGCCCCCGCACCTCCTGTGGCCCTGTCACTGTTTAAATTGCTGACGTGTCAGATTGGGGGGGGGGGGGGTGGGGGGTGTTGAAGTGCTACACCCACCCCGCAACGACCATCGAGGCCTGCGTTAAGGCTGCAGCTGGGGCTGTCAGCCCTCCGGCCATCGTCGCGGCCTCGAGAATGTACCGGAGGGCCGTCTTCTTCTTAAAGGCCAAGCGGGCGGTGCAGCTTGCCCTCGAAGAGGGGCTCACGGTGGGCGGGACCTTCCTAGTGGTGGACCCTCTGCAGAGCAGCGTATTCGGCAGTGGAATAGCAAAGAGCAAGTGTGCTGGTTCGCCATGTTTTCCAGCTTGCTCCCCGTTTTGCGTTAGTGAGCTTATTCAGGATGTTGTTTCGTGCGCCAAGGTGGTTCACATCGCGGCTCTGTTTCAACCGATTCTATCACCACCACACACCGCAAGTGGACAGCGCAATGTGCTCCACCAGATCGTGATCCCAAGGCTACTCTAAAGCTAAGTCCCACCAAGGTGTGCGCCTCTGCATTGGTGGAGGGTGTGGGTGAGCGCTGTGATGGGATTTCAGGGAGGGTGCCTCCAGATTATGCTTCTGAGGTTTCTTCGGGGCTCAGTTGGAGGCCCTGGGTCGTGGACTCTGTCAGCTGTTTCCCAGATGTGACTGTGGAAGCAAGGGGAGATAGTTAGTACATGGCAGTGGCCTGTGAAACAGGACACACCACTCACTGCATGGTTGTCTGTTGCACTGCTGGATCCTCATTTGGTACAACAGCCAGGACCGGTCCTGGTCATCGCTGGACAGCTGTATGTTTTCAAAGTCCATGAGGACCATGATTTCAGGTATTCCTCCATCGGTCTGCGACCTCTCCCTGTTGTTGTATGCCAGCTTGTCCTACATGGATAGAGATGGAGAAAGAGTAAGCAGGACACCTGCAATTCAGATGATAAATATGCCTGGCACATATGGGTGGTGAGTGGTCCCATGGACAGGATGAGGACGATGAAGGTGTGAGACAACGAATGGTGATGTCCCTTGAACTGGCAGTGAGTGAGATCCCTGTGGATGTGTGATGGGTTTGTGAGTGTGTGAGTTGAGAGTGACGAGAAGAGTGAATTACCCTGGCAGAACGGATGAGACCATTCATCCTTTATCGGCACTGGGTGGCTGTACTCTTCCGAAGGCAGTAGGCACTGACCAGCACTCCCACTGCAAGCCTGACTGATTGTGCCGCTGCCTATCCTGTGGCCAGAGCGGGGGTAGAAGACATCACGGTGGGTCTCCACGGTATCCAAAAGGCATTCCAGTGACCTGTCACTAAACCTGGGGGCTGCAGTCTTTTTTACTTTTGTGGACATCTTCCCTGCCGCAGTCTTGGGCTAGAAGCACTGAGGTGTGCGTGCAGCTGGACTTTAAATATGGAGCCCATCGTGATGAAGTGGCGAGGTGATGGCGTGGCTGGTGAACAGGTTATTGGTAAATAAGTGCCGCTTGACAACACTTTTCATCACTTTGCCGATAGGACAGTAATGGCCCTGTTGGAGAGAGGCATGGTGTAGGCCTACAGCTGCAATCACTCATTTCTGTAATTTTATTTTTGCTTCACTTACTTTGTAGACATTGATCCAAACCCAGATATGATTGTGCTTTAATTAATTAATCAATAATAATCAGTAATGATGTGTTTTCCCAAGACTTTGTTTTCCACATTGGCCATCCATAGCTTTTCTTTGGTCTACATCTCTGTTTTCCTGCTAGAATTACCAAAATAAAAGTAGTTTTTCATTCATCCGAAGTCCTTTCTCATACTGCAGTCAATGACCCTTGAACTACAGCCAGAACAATGAGTAGCCTTACATGTGGGGTGGTCAACTATGGTGTGGAATCAGGAGCTGGAGTTTGGTTGATGGGCAAACAACCTAATGAGAGACGACATCAAAAATATATGTAACAATTGGATTGTGACCTTTGCAAAGCCTTGCAGTGCATGTGAGGAGAATTGAGAAGGATTTCTGTGTTTTCTCCAGACTCATTATTTTGAGAAAGCCTGAACAAGGCCTCAAAAGGCTGGAATGGTGCCAGAAATTGGGCTTAAAGGTACACTGTTTCTAGGGTTCAGCTGGAGTGGATTGGTCAATCACTGAAGGCTATGGAGGAAGGGACATTGGAGTAACTGGTCAAAGAGTCCAGCCCCATATAAGGCTATTCAGAAACTTGGGGGAGAATTTTCTCCATGTTGGGTGGGCTGCGTGGGTGGGTGTGGACCTGATTGCTGCCCGCGATCGGGTCTGCACTGTCATTTTATGCAGGCGGGCCAATTAAGGCCCGCCCAGCATAATGTGCGACTCCCTAGGATAGTGGGAAAGGGTGAGCAGCGGCAGGAGTGCAATGACCACAGTGTCCAATGGCGACCCGGCGGCCTGTTTCAATGAAGCGCTGGCAGCCTTCGAAAGGCTGATCACAATGGCAAGTAGAAGGGCTCACCAGAGGGATGCTGAAGAGCAGGCCAGGCTGGAGGGTAGGCCAGTGGAGCAGGCCAGGCTGGAGGGTAGACCAGTGGAGTGGAGCAGGCCAGGCTGGAGGGTAGACCAGTGGAGTGGAGCAGGCCAGGCTGGAGGGTAGACCAGTGGAGTGGAGCAGGCCAGGCTGGAGGGTAGGCCAGTGGAGCAGGCCAGGCTGGAGGGTAGACCAGTGGAGTGGAGCAGGCCAGGCTGGAGGGTAGACCAGTGGAGTGGAGCAGGCCAGGCTGGAGGGTAGACCAGTGGAGTGGAGCAGGCCAGGCCGGAGGGTAGGCCAGTGGAATGGAGCAGGCCAGGCCGGAGGGTAGACCAGTGGAGTGGAGCAGGCCAGGCCGGAGGGTAGACCAGTGGAGTGGAGCAGGCCAGGCCGGAGGGTAGACCAGTGGAGTGGAGCAGGCCAGGCCGGAGGGTAGACCAGTGGAGTGGAGCAGGCCAGGCCGGAGGGTAGACCAGTGGAGTGGAGCAGGCCAGGCCGGAGGGTAGACCAGTGGAGTGGAGCAGGCCAGGCCGGAGGGTAGGCCAGTGGAGCAGGCCAGGCTGGAGGATAGACCAGTGGAGCAGGCCAGGCCGGAGGGTAGACCAGTGGGGTGGAGCAGGCCAGGCCGGAGGGTAGACCAGTGGGGTGGAGCAGGCCAGGCCGGAGGGTAGACCAGTGGGGTGGAGCAGGCCAGGCCGGAGGATAGACCAGTGGGGCAGGCCAGGCCGGAGGGTAGGGCAGTGGAGTGGAGCAGGCCAGGCCGGAGGGTAGGGCAGTGGGGCAGTGTACCCCTCGGTTTTCGGATGAGTACCTGGCTGCCTTCCTGGAGGACTTGGCAGCACGGTGGGAGGTCCTGCTTCTGAGGGACAGGGTGGGGTGGAGGCCCTCCCCACCTGACCAAATGTGCCTGGGAGGAGGTGGCTGAGATAGTCAGCTCCCATGACGGGGGGTGTGACGCACGTGTGTCCAGTGCCGCGAGTGATTCAACAACCTCCTGCGCTCGGGAAGGGTGAGCACCATGTTGGCTGAGGTCCCTTAATGCAGCCAGCAGCCTTTCCCCCCCAAGGCGCTCCCCACCCCGCCCCCCAACAACTCTGAGAACAGTAACAGCACTGAATCCTACACGGCGTGTTTCCCTCGCTGGGTGGGCCAGCAGATATTGCCCATGCCTAGTTTACCCTGAGAGGGGTGTGCTGAGATGGGTTCTGCACCCGCAACATGTGTGACGCTGACACCCAGAGTATAGTTTCAGGGGCAAACTCAAGGATCTGCACCTAGGCGCAGTGCTGGAACTGTAAAACATGTCAAAGTCAGGCTGCTGCCATGCTAGGAGGGGAGTTTACCGGTGGCGGGGCACTAATCCATCTGCTGCCCTTGGTGTTCCACGTGCTTGTGCCTCCTTGCTTTGCAAGGTTAGACCATGTGCTGCCAAATGTGATGGAGGCAGCATTTGGCCAAGGGGGCAGGGGGGGTCAGACCTGGCTTCTTGGTGTGAGTGTGCGTCAGCTGCAGGGTGAGGAATGCAATGCCCCATTCTGGGTGGGTTGGCAGCGATGCGATGGGAATTCAGGTACAGGCTTTTCTCCCTTTTCAGAAGACTGCACACAATGCCGCCGAGTGGATATGGGCTGGTGGAGGCCAGGCCCAGTTGACCATCATGACTAGATTCCAGCAGGAGGGCATGGATCTGGAGATGCGCCATGCGCCCAGGTCCACCAGTGGTGGTGAGGCTGGGGTGCCACAGGGAGGTAAGTTTGGCCGAGCACTTAGGTCACCATGTGTGTCCCAGCAGCCAGAGCACGGCTGAATGCACAATGATTGAAGTTGGGTTGACCATTGATTATGGAAGGATGAGCGCATAATGATCCAGGAGACAGGCATGCACATTGCCATTGTCTCCATTTTAACTCCACAATCAAATGCCCTTGTTCTTCCTTTCAGCATCACTGGAGCAGGGCCAGGAGGAGAAGGCAGAGAGGCACCTCTCACACTTGAGGGTCCTGAACTTTTGGCTCACCAGCGTCATACCATCTCTGTCAGGCAGGCACCAGAGCAGATACTAGCACCTCAGTGGGAAGTAGATCATCAGCTAGTGTCCCAGGGCACAGCGGTGAGGGCACTTCACACTCTGTTAAGGTGCGGGCAGAGACAGAGAGTCCCCAGGGTGCCATCAGTCGGAGGACTGCAGGGGACCTGGCACATGCTCGGTGATAATGTGCCTCTGGGGTCATCCATGAAATGCTGGAAGTGCAGCAGGGTGTGCAGGATGATCTGGGAGAGATACATGAGGCAATTTGTGGCATGGTCTCCATGTTGGAGGAGTCGACGTGGAGCATCACCGATGCAATGAGCCTCATGGCTCAACACCATGCTTCCTCCATGGAGAGAATGGCGACTCTTGTGGAGAGACTCCTCCAGGAGAACAATCAGGGCTTCCTGGGGTTTCGCACGGATCTGCAAGCCCTCACAGCGGCATTGACCTCAGTTGGTCAGTGCCAGGCTTCCAGTCACTAAAGCATTCTTGTGTCATCACCCTCTGTCCCCTACAACTAAGCCAATTTTGAATCCACATCATCAAATTACCCTGTATCCCATGTGCATTTGCCTTCTTTATAAGTCTCCCATGTGGGACCTTGTCAAAGGCTTTGCTGAAATCCATATAAACTACATCAACTGCACTACCCTCATCTACACACCTGGTCACCTCCTCCAAAAATTCAATCAAATTTGTTAGGCATGACCTCCCTCTGACAAAGCCATGCTGACTATCCCTGATCAAACCTTGCCTCTCCAGGTGGACATAGATTCTCTCCTTCAGAATTTTCTCCAATAGTTTCCCTACCACTGACGTGAGACTCACTGGCCTGTAGTTCCCTGGCTTATCTCTACAACCCTTCTTAAATAGTGGAACCACATTAGCTGTTTTCTAGTCCTCTGGCACCTCCTACGTGGCCAAAGAGGAATTAAAAATTCGGGTCAGAGCCCCTGCGATCTCCTCCCTTGCCTCCCTCAGCAGTCTGGGACACAAATCATCCGGACCTGGAGATTTGTCACTTTTAAGCCTGTCAACACCTCCAATACCTTGTCAATCCCTATATCAATTTGCTCAAGAACCTCGCAGTCTCTCTCCCCGAGTTCGATACCTTCATCCTCATTCTCTTGGGTGAAGACAGATGTGAAGTGTTCGTTCAACACTCTAGCGATGTCCTCTGGCTCCACCCATAGATTGCCCCCTTGGTCCCTTATGGGCCTTGCTCTTTCCCTGATTATCCTCATCACATTGATAGACTTACAGAATATTTTGTGATTTTCCCTACTTTTACCAGCCAGAGCTTTCTCATATCCACTCTTTGCTCCCCCAATTACTTTCTTAAGCTCCACCCTGCACTGTCTGTACTCCACTAATGCCTCGGCTGATTTGCTCCCCTTGTACCTGCTAAAAGCCTCTCTTTTCCTTCTCATCGTAACCTGAATATTTCTGGTCATCCATGGTTCTCTGGGCTTGTTACTCCTTCCTATCACCCTAGAGGGAACATGTTGAGCCTGTACCCTCCCCAAGTCCTTTTTAAATGCCCCCTACTGTTCCTCTGTCAATTTCCCCACAAGTAGCTGTTCCCAGTCTACCTTGGTCAGATCCTGCCTTATTTTACTAAAATCCACTCTCCCCCAATCCAAAACATTTTTTTTGCAACTTGTCTATTTCTTTGTCCATAACAAACTTAAACTGTACCATGTTGTGGTCACTATCACTAAAATGCTCCCCCACCACCACCTCAGCCACCTGTCCGGCTTCATTCCCCAGAATTAGGTCCAGCAATGCTCCGTCCCTTGTTGGACCCTCTACTTATTGACCTAAAAAGTTCTCCTGTACACATTTCAAGAAATCCATTCCACCCAAGCCCTTAACCCTACGTTTATCCCAATTAATGTTGGGAAAGTTGAAATCACCTAATATATTTACCCTATTGTTATTGTTTTTACACGCCTCCACAAATTGTGCACATATTTGCTCCTCAATTTCCCACTGACTATCTGGGTGTCTATAATAAACACCTAACAATGTGGCTGCCCCTTTTTTATTCCTAAGCTCTACCCACATTTGATGCCCCCTCCAAGATATCATCTCTCCTTACTGCAGTAACTGACTCCTCAACTAATAATGCAATGCCTCCTCCTCTTTTACCCCCTCCCCTATCTTGCCTGAAGGTTCTATATCCTGGAATGTTGAGCTGCTAATCCTGCCCCTCCCTCAACCATGTCTCAGTGATGACTACTATATCACAATTCCACGTGTCAATTCTCACCCTTAACTCACCCATTTTATCTGTAATACTCCTGGCATTAAGGTAGAGGCCATCCAGCCTTGCCTCAGTCCCATGAAACTTAATGTAGCTGTACGCCCTCTGACTTGATTGTTTTAGTGTATTATGATGTGTCCCTATTCTACTAACATTGTGTCCCCTCCCCCTGCTGAATTAGTTTAAACTTCTCCCAACATCACTAGCAAACCCACCCGCAAGGTTGTTAGTCCCGCTCTGGTTCACATGTAGACCGTCCCGCTTTTACAGGTCCCACCTTCACCAGAAATGGTCCCAGTGATCCAGGAATCTAAAACCCTCCCTCCTGCACCAACTCTTAAGCCACATATTTATCTGCACTATTCTCCTATTCCTGAGCTCGCTAGCACGTGGCACTGGGAATAATCCAGTGATTACAACCTGAGAAGTCTTGCTTTTTAGTCTACTGCCTAACTCCCTGAATTCTTAATGCATGACCTCATCCCTCTTTCTACCTATGTCATTGGTACCAACATGTACCATGACTTCTGCCTTATCACCCTCCCCCTTCAGGATGCCCTGCAGCCATTCAGTGACATCCTGAACCCTGACACCAGGGAGGCAACACACCATCCTGGAGTCACGCTGACGGTCACAGTAGCGCCTATCTGTTCCCCTGACTATAGAATCCTCTATTGCTATTGCTCTTCCTCCCTTCCTCCCCTCCTATACAGACAGGTTGTTTGTGGTGCCAGGAGCTTGGCTCTGTCCGCACTCCCTGGAGGAACCAGTACCCTCATCAGCCTTCAAAATTAATTACCAATTTGTGAGCGGGACCCCAGGGGACTCCAGAACTACCTGCCTGTTTCTCTTGGACTGCCTGGTGGTCACCCATTCCCTTCCTTCCTCAAGTCCCTTCAGCTGCGGTGTGACCACCTCTCTAAACGATGCTCTCAGACTCACAGATGCTCCACAGTGTCCCCAGCCGCCGTTCCAGCTCTGAAACCCGAGCTTCCAGGAGCTGCAGCTGGACACACTTCCTGCACACATGCTGGTCCCGGGCACTGGAAATGTTCCTGGCTTCCCACATTGAGCACGAGGAGCACACCACGGCTTTGATCTC
Source organism: Carcharodon carcharias (assembly GCF_017639515.1). Classification (NCBI taxonomy): domain Eukaryota; kingdom Metazoa; phylum Chordata; class Chondrichthyes; order Lamniformes; family Lamnidae; genus Carcharodon; species Carcharodon carcharias. The sequence goes on from NC_054472.1 coordinate 192,662,628, forward strand.
TCCTGCCATGACTTATCCCTTTAAATTAAATCTTTTAAATCAAATACTCCAGGGCACTTCTTTCCTGACCCTCATTACTACAGAATATACAAACTATAAACCACAAAAAGACCTTAAACTGTAAGCGATGAAAGTAGTAAATACTTACCCGACCTTACCCACTACTTACCAGTCATTCCTTTCCTTTGTAGCATCTACTGCTGCAGCAGGGCAAGACCACTCTCTGGAGATTTAAGAAGTTGGAAAGCAAAGAAAAAAATGCAAAAAGTACCTCTTCCCCCTGCACCGAATTCCCACAGTGCACCAAATTGCCAATACCCACACTCACACTGGCAGTGTCTCACTCAGGATGAGTGTCTCCCCTGTTTGTGTACAAGCACACCCCACTAGTTACAGTTTCACAACCTGTGGTGTACATAAATGATTTGGACTTAAATGTAGGGGGTATGATCAAGAAGTTCGTGGATGACACAAAAATTGGTCGTGTGGTAAATAGTGAGGAGTATAGCCGTAAACTGCAGGAGGATATCAATGGACTGGTCAGGTGGGCAGAGTTGTGGCAAATGGAATTCAACCCAGAAAAGTGTGAGGTAATGCGCTTGAAGATGGCTAAGAGGGCGAAGGATTACACTATGAATGATAGGGCCCTGGAAAGTACTGAAGATCAAAGGGACCTTGGTGTGCATATCCACAGATTCCTGAAGGTAGCAGGGCAGGTAGATAAGGTGGTTAAGAAGGCATGTGGGATACTTGCTTTTATTAGCTGAGGCATAAAATACAAGAGCAAGGAGATTACTTTGGAACTGTATAAAATGCTGGTTAGGCCACAACTGGAGTACTGTGTGCAGTTCTGGTCACCACATTATAGGAAGGATGTGATTGCACTGGAGAGGGTGCAGAGGAGATTTACCAGGATGCTGCCTGGGCTGGAGGGTCTGAGCTATGAGGAAAGATTGGATAGGCTGGGGTTGTTTTCCTTGGAGCAGCGAAGATTGAGAAGGGACTTGATAGAGGTGTATAAGATTATGAGGGACATGGATAGGGCGGACAGGAAGGCACTTTTTCCATTAGGGTATCAGGGATACATAAGAGAACTAGAGAAGTTACATCTGTAATGACTGCACCACATACATTGGATTCAATGGGAGGACCTTTGAACAAATGCTAGTGTACTTCTTGAACCCAGCTCCACAAGCATTCAGACAAAACTACAGTACATCTACAGTGCTATCAGACAGGGAGTTCCAAGATTTTGACCCACCTAGAAGGACAAGGGCAGCAGATAGATGGGAACACCACCACCTGGAAGTTCCCCTCCAAGTCACTCACCATCCTGACTTGGAAATATATCGCCGTTCCTTCACTGTCGCTGGGTCAAAATCCTGGAACTCCCTCCCTAACAGCACAGTGGGTGTACCTACACCACATGGACTGCTGCGGTTCAAGAAGGCAGCTCACCACCACCTTCTCAAGGGCAACTAGGGATGGGCAATAAATGCTGGTGTAGTCAGCGACACCCACATCCCACAGGAAAGAATAAAAAAAAAACTTTACCCAAAGAGTGGTGAGAATGTGGAATTCGCTATCACAAGGAGTAATTGAGGCCAGCAGTAAAGCTGCATTCAAGGAGAAGCTACATTTGTACATGAGGAAGGAAAGATAAAAAAAACAACGTAAACCTGGTGGGTGGAATGGCCTGTTTTTCTTGATGGACGGGTTGATGCTGAGTGCCCCAGGAAAAGTTTTCACAGCACCTGTTCAAACATGCCAATGAGAAAACTGGTCCGTCCACAAAATAACATGTGCTGGCAACTCGGAAAGAGTTGAGCTTAAACACATAAAACCTGCCCTTGTACTGACAAACAGTGTGACCTGGATTCTTGTAACTTAACCAGCTCATATGGAGAGCTTTCTGTCAGGATAATTATAGATGAGGAAGGCCATTTGACCCAACTTCCCCCATCCGTGCAGAGAAAATACAACTCCCTGCATTATCTAATACATGACTCCAGGGTTTGCCTCCCCTCCTCTATCTTACTCAACATGTCAATCTCTGTGTGCAGAGTCCAAAAGTCACCTTTTACTAATCTGAACCTGCATTCTCCTGTTCTACTCTCATTGTTCTGGGAAGGAACTTCAATGACAGTTCGCACAATGGAACAGGCCATTCGGCCCAACCAGTCCATTTCAGTGTTTACCCTGAAACATAATCCTGATCACATTTACCTGCCCTGTACTCAAATTTCTTATCCTGATCAATTAACTTAAATATAAGTCCTCTGGATAACAACTCTTCTACCAGCGCAAACAATTTCTCCAAAAAGTGTCTGCATGAGTGACAGAGTGTGCGTGTGAGTGCGCATGCAGCTGTTTGAATCTGTACTCCAGTATATACACAAAAACACAACAAAAGCTCAATGGATGAAAGTATAATTTACAAAGAAAGTTCAACATTCAAATAACAGGCCTCATACAACTCAACAGCTTCTTAGCATGCAGACAAGGAATCATTAATGGAAGGCCAAGAGCAGCTCTGCAGGCCTCCTAGCCGAGGGTTATATAGTGACAGACCTGTCCTCCAATAGTGCTGTACCCCAATGTTATACAGTGACAGACCTGTCCCCCAATAGTGCTGTACCCCAATGTTATAGTGACAGACCTGTCCCCCAATAGTGCTGTACCCCAATGTTATACAGTAACAGATCTGTCCCCCTATAGTGCTGTACCCCAATGTTATAGTGACAGACCTGTCCCCCCATAGTGCTGTACCCCAATGTTATACAGTGACAGACCCGTCCCCATCAGTACTGTACCCGTGTTATACAGTGACAGACCCGTCCCCACCAGTACTGTACCCCAGTGTTATACAGTGACAGACCCGTCCCCATCAGTACTGTACCCGTGTTATACAGTGACAGACCCGTCCCCACCAGTACTGTACCCCAGTGTTATACAGTGACAGACCCGTCCCCACCAGTACTGTACTCCAGTGTTATAGAGTGACAGATCCATCCCCACCAGTACTGTACACCAGTGTTAGACAGTGACAGACCTGTCCCCACCAGTACTGTACCCCAGTGTTATATAGTGACAGATTTGTCCCCGCCAGTACTGTACCCCAGTGTTATACAGTGACAGACCTGTCCCCCAATAGTACTGTACCCCAATGTTATACAGTGACAGACCCGTCCCCACCAGTACTGTACCCCAGTGTTATATAGTGACAGACCTGTCCCCACCAGTACTGTACCCAGTGTTATACAGTGACAGACCTGTCCCCACCAGTACTGTACCCCAGTGTTATACAGTGACAGACCTGTACCCACCAGTACTGTACCCCAGTGTTATACAGTGACAGACCTGTCCCCACCAGTATTGTACCCCAGTGTTATACAGTGACAGTCCTGAACCCACCAGTACTGTACCCCAGTGTTATACACTGACAGTCCTGAACCCACCAGTACTGTACCCCAGTGTTATACAGTAACAGACCTGTCCCCACCAGTATTGTACCCCAGTGTTATACATTGACAGTCCTGAACCCACCAGTACTGTACCCCAGTGTTATACACTGACAGTCCTGAACCCACCAGTACTGTACCCCAGTGTTATACAGTAACAGACCTGTCCCCACCAGTATTGTACCCGTGTTATAGTGATAGACCTGTCCCCACCAGTACTGTACCCCAGTGTTATACAGTGACAGACCTGTCCCCACCAGTGCTGTACCCCAGTGTTATACAGTGACAGACCTGTCCCCACCAGTACTGTACCCCAGTGTTATACAGTGACACACCTGTCCCCACCAGTACTGTACCCCAGTGTTATACAGTGACAGACCTGTCCCCACCAGTATTGTACCCCAGTGTTATACAGTGACAGTCCTGAACCCACCAGTACTGTACCCCAGTGTTATACACTGACAGTCCTGAACCCACCAGTACTGTACCCCAGTGTTATACAGTAACAGACCTGTCCCCACCAGTATTGTACCCGTGTTATAGTGATAGACCTGTCCCCACCAGTACTGTACCCCAGTGTTATACAGTGACAGACCTGTCCCCACCAGTGCTGTACCCCAGTGTTATACAGTGACAGACCTGTCCCCACCAGTACTGTACCCCAGTGTTATACAGTGACACACCTGTCCCCACAAGTACTGTACCCCAGTGTTATGCAGTGCACCAAATTCTCTACAGGAACAGCCCCATTAGGCAGGTACAGAATCTAGAATTGTATGTCTTTCACAGTTTCAATGGATAGTATGAAGGAATCCGTCCCTCCCCACACCCATTCCAACCTGATGAAATCTCAGTGCCCAATGCCTGGCTGTCAGAACTACAGGAGGCGGAGGAATCATTGAACCCAAAGCTTTTTTCTTTCTTAGTTGAGTCTTTCCATCTTATGTTTGAATGAAGGTGTTCAAAGGTGCATAAATGCCTGGAATCTAATCTGCTCACTCTCCATCGCTTACTTTCCTGCTCTCTCACATGGTGGACTCCTCACTGGTTTGTCTGCGGACCAGTTCTGCATACAGTCCTCCTCTTTTCAACAGTTCGGCATGGGTCCCCACCTGTGGCAATGAGATGTGTTCATCAGAAAGGTACAAGGGAAGAGCTGCATTTTATATTGTTGCAAAACACCTCTCAGCAAAGTCCCATATGCAATCAACTAATTTAAAGTGCAGTCACAGCTCTTCAGTTGGCAAACACAGCAGCCATTTTGAAAACAGCAAATTCCCACTTGGAAACTTGGTTTAGAATTACATCAAAATTATAAAGACGGAAACAACCCCCATCAGTCATGTCAGTTTTTCTCCTCCACATGAGCAGTGTCTTAATCCCAAGGACCTCCCATTTCCCTTTACCCTCCTTTCCCTCACCCTCCCCATCTCACCTGCTGACATGGCCTCGACTTCAATCACTCACTCCGGGAGTGAATTCCAGAGTCTCGGAACCCTGTGGGAAAGGGTTTCTCCTAAGCAAGAGCTACTTATAGGCCTCCAAACAGTGGTGATGATGTAGGGCACGGTATAAATCGGGAAATTAGAGGTGCATATAACAAGGGTTACACAGTAATCATGGGGGACTACAATCTATATACAGATTGGGTAAACCTTATTAGCACTAATGCTGAAGTGGACAAATTCCTGAAATGGATGGTTTTCTAGAACAATATATGGAGGAACCAGCCAGAGATTGGGATATTTTAAATCTAGTGTTGTGCAATGAGAAGGGACTCATTAATAATTTCATTGTAATGAAGCCTTTAGGGAAGAGTCACCATAACATGTAAAAATTTTACATGAAGTTTGAAAGTGCTGTAGTTCAATCCAAAGCTCGTGTCTTTAATCTAAACAAAGGAATCTATGAAGGTATGAGGGGCAAGTTGGCTGTGGTAAATTGGGAAACTACATTAAAAGGTATGACAATAGACAAGCAATAGCTGGCATTTAAAGAATTAATACATGGTTTACAATAAATATACAGTCCTTTGAGGCACAAAAACCCAGTAGGAAAGGTGATCCAACTGTGATATACCAGAGAAGTTAAAGATTGCATTAGATCAAAAGAAGAGGCTTATAAAGTTGCCAAAACAAGTAGTAAGTCAGAGGATTGGGAGGTTTTTAGAATTCAGCAAAGGAGGACCAAAAGCTAATTAAGAAAGAGAAAACAGAATATGAAAGTAAAGTAGTGAGGAACATAAAAACGACTTGCAAAAGCTTCTGTAGGTATGTGAAAAGTAAAAAGGTTAGTAAAGACAAGTATGGGCTCACTACAGGCAGAAACAGGAGAATTTATCATGGGAAATAAGGAAGTAGGAGAGAAACTAAACAAATACTTTCTGTCTGTCTTCAGACCGTAAGAAGTAGGCCATTCAGCCCATCGAGTCTGCTTCGCCATTCAATGAGATCATGGCTGATCTGATAACACTCAATTCCACTTTCCTGCCTTTTCCCCATAACCTTTGATTTTCTTACTGATTAAAAATCTGTCTCTCTCAACCTTGAGTATACTTAATGACCCAGCCTCTACAGCCCTCTGTGGTAAAGAATTCCATAGATTGACTACCCTCTTGAGAGAAGAAATTACTCCTTATCTCTGTCTTAAATGTGCGACCCTTTACTCTGAGATTATGCCCTCTAGTCCTAGACTCTCCCACAAGGGGAAGCAAACTCTCAGCATCTACCCTGTCAAGCCTCCTAAGAATCTTATATGTTTCAATAAGGTTGCCTCTCATTCTTCTAAACTCCAATGAGTACAGGCCCAACCTACTCAACCTCTCCTCATCAAAGAATCCTTCCATACCCGGCATCAACCTAGTGAACATTCTCTGGACTCCCTCCAATTCCAGTATATCATTCCTTAGATAAAGGGACCAAAACTGTTCACACTATTCTAGGTGTGGCCTTGTTTAGTTTTAGCAAGACTTCCTTATTTTTATACTCCATTCTCTTTGAAATAAAGGCCAACATTCCATTTGCCTTCCCTATTACCTGTTGAACTTGTATGTTAGCTTTTTGGGATTCATGCATGAGGACCCCTAAATCCCTCTGTGCTGCAGCTTTCTGCAGTCTTTCTCCATTTAAATAATATTCAGCTCCTCTATTCTTCTTGCCAAAGTGCATAACCTCACATTTTCCCACATTATATTCCATCTGCCATGTTTTTGCCCACTCACTTAACCTGTCTATATCCCTTGATAGATTCTTTGAGTCACCCTCACCACTTGCCTTCCCAGCTATTTTTGTATCATCCGCAAACTTGGCGATAGTACATTCACTTCCCTCATCCAAGTCATTAATATTTATTATGAATAATTGTGGCCCCAGCACTGATCCCTGTGGCACTCCACTAGTTACAGGTTGCCATCCTGAAAATGCCCTACTTAAGAACATAAGAAATGGAAGTAGGCCATTCGGCCCCTCAAGCCTACCCTGCTATTCAATAAGATCATGGCTGATTTGCCCCAGGCCTCAACTCCTCTTTCCTGCCAGCTCCTGATTACTCTCAACTCCCTGATATTTCAAAAATCTATCTACCTCCTCTTTAAATACTTTCAGTGATCTAGCCTCTACAACTCTCTGGGGTAAAGAATTCCAGACATTCACTACCCTCTGAGAGAAGAAATTCCTTCACATTTCATTTTTAAATGAGTGCCCCCTTATTCTGTAACTATGTCCCCTAATTCAAGATTTCCCCCACTTGTGGAAACATCTTCTCAACATTTACCCTGTCAAGCCCCCTCAGAGTCTTGTACGTTTCAATAAGATCACCCCTCATTCTTCTAAACTCTAATGAACCTGTGTATACGTTCTTCATAAGTCAACCCCTTCATCCAGGAACGAAAACAGTACACAGTACTCCAGGTGCGGCCTCACCAACACCCTGTACAGTTGTAACAAGACTTCCCTATTTTTAAACTCCAACCCCCCCAAGCAATACAGGCTGAAATTCCATTTGCCTTCTTAATTACTTGCTGCGCCTGCAGGCTAACTTTTTTGTGTTTCATACCCAGATCCCTCTGTGCTGCACTTTTTTGGAGTCTCTCTCCATTTAACTAATAGTCTGCCTTTTGATTATTCCTACCAAAGTGCATGACCTCACACTTCCCTGCATTAAACTCCTTCTGTCAAGTTTTTCCTACTCACTCAACCTATCTATATCCCCTTGCGGATTCCTTATGTCCCCATCGCAACATGCCCTCCCACCTGTTTTTGTTTTGTCAGCAAATTTGGATACATTACACTCTGCCCCCTCCTGCAAGTCACTAATATAGATCGTAAATAATTTGAGGCCTTATTAACTGATCCTTGTGGCTAGTTACGTCTTTCCAACCTGAAAAAGACTTATTAATCCCTACTCTCTGTCTTCTGTGTGTTAAACAACCCTAAATCCATGATAACACATTACCCCCAATACCATGAGCTCCTATCTTGTGCAATAACCTTTTATGTGGCACCTTATTGAGTGTCTTCTGGAAATCCAAATACATTACATCTACTGGTTTCCCTTTATTAAACTCTGCTTGTTATATCCCAATTCTCTGTTCTCTATTAGTTAGCCAATCCTCTATCCGTGCTAATATACTACCCCCAACACCATGAGCTCTTACCTTATTAAGTAGCCTTATGTGCGGTATCTTATTGAACATCTTTACACCTGCTGGTTCCCCTTTATCTATCCTACTTGTTACCTCCTCAAAGAATTCTAATACTTTTGTCAGGCATGATTTCCTCTCCATGAAGCCATGCTGACTCTGTTTAATTAGATTATGCATTTCTAAATGCTCTGCTATAATATCCTTTATAATAGACTCTAACATTTTCCCAATGACGGACATTAAGCTAACTGGCCTATGGTTACCTGTTTTTAGTTTCTCTCCCTTTTTGAATAAGGGTGTTACACTGGGGAAGATACAAAAAAACCTCCCAGGGGTACTAAAGAACCAAGGGACTAGCGGGAGTGAAGAGCTGAAAGAAATTAGTGTTAGCAAAAAAGTAACACTGCAGAAATTAATGGGGCTGAACATTGATAAATCCCCTGGACTTGATGATCTTCATCCCAGAGCGTTGAAAGAGATGGCTGTAGGGATCATGGATGCATTGGTGGTCATCATCCAAAATTTTACTGATTCTGGAACGTTTCCTGCAGATTGGAAGGTAGCAAATGTAACCCCACTGTTTAAGAAAGGAGGGAGGGAGAAAACGGGAACTGCGGACCTGTTAACCTGACCTCAGTAGTTGGGAAAATGTTAGAGTCTGTAATAAAGCACGTTGGAAAATGTGAGGTTGTGCACTTTGGAGGGAAGAATAGAGGAGCTGAATATCATTTAAATGGGAAAAGAATGAAGAAAGCTGCAGCACAGAGGGATTTGGGGGTCCTTGAGCATGAATCTCAAAAAGCTAATATACAAGTTCAACAGGTAATAGGGAAGGCAAATGGAACGTTGGCCTTTATTTCAAAGGGAATGGAGTATAAAAATAGGGAAGTCTTGCTAAAACTATACAAGGCGCTATTTAGACCACACCTAGAATACTGTGAACAGTTCTGGTCCCCTTATCTAAGGAAAGATATACTGGCATTGGAGGGAGTCCAGAGAAGTCTGATCCCAAGTATGGAAGGATTTTCTTATGGAAAAGTGGAGTTGAGGATTATTAGATCAGCCATGATCTCATTGAATGGCAGAGCAGACTCAATGGGACGAATGGCCTACTTCTGCTCCTACATCTTATGGTCTTATGGATAACTGGATATTTACAAAATAATGATTGGATTGACCATAGATTTTTGAAAGGGAAATTTGCTTGACAAAATTTGTTTTTGAGGATGTAACAGGCAGAATTGACAAGGGGGAATCAGTGGATGTGGTGTATTTGGATTTTCAGAAGGCTTTCGATAAGGTCCCAAACTGGAGGCTAGTAAGCAAAATTAGAGCACATGGGATTGGAGGAGACGTACTGGCATAAATTAAGAATTGGTTAATGGACAGAAAACAGAGTAGGAATAATCGGGTCATTCTCAGGTTAGCAGGCTGTGACTGATGAAGCACTGCAAGGATCAGTGATTGGGCCCCAGCTATTCACAAACTACATCAATGATTTGGATGTGGGAACCAAATGTAATATTTTCAAGTTCACTGATCACACAAAACTAGGTGAAAATGTGAGTTGTGAGGAGGATGCAATAAGGCTTCAATGAGATTTAGACAGATAAGTGAGCGGGTAAGAACACGGCAGATGGAATATAATGTGGAAAATGCGAAGTGATCCACTTTGGCAGGAAATACAGAAAATGCTCAATATTTCTTAAATGGGGAGAGATTGGGAAGTGTTCATGTCCAAAGGGACCTGCATGTTCTTGTTCATGAGTCTCTGAAAGTTAGCATGCAGGTGCAGCAAGCAATTAGGAAGACAAATGGTATGTTGGCCTTTATTGCAAAAGGATTTGAGCACAGGAGTAAAAGAAGTCTTGCTACAATTGTATAGAGTCTTGGTGAGATCAGAGAGATGGTAACATAGTGGTAATGCCACTGGACCCGAAATTCAGAGACCAGGCTAATGCTTCCATGACATAGGTTCAAATTACACCATGGCAACTAGTGGAATTTTTAAAAAAGCAATTAATAAAATCTGGAGTTGAAAGTCAGTCTTAGTAACGGTAACCAAGACAACTATCATCAATTGTTGTAAAAGCCTATCCGGTGCACTACTATCCTTTAGGGAAGGAAATCTGCCATCCTTAACTCGTCTGGCCTCCATGTGAATCCAGATCCATAGCAATGTTGTTGACACTTAACTTCCCTCTGAAATGGCCTAGCAAATCAAGGGCAAATCGGGATGGGCTACAAATGCTGGTCTTGCCAGTGACACCCGCATTCCAGAGCTCTGAGGAAGAATCATACAGACTCAAAACGTTAACTCTGTGTGTCTCTCTCTCTCTCTCTCTCTCCACAGATGCTGCCAGACCTGCTGAGTTTTTCCAGCACGCTCTGCTTTTTTTTCCTACATCTTTAATGTAGTTTCCCCAGGGCTCAGGCACTTTGCTACAATATACACAGCTTACCAGGACTGGTTTTGTCAATTCCAGGTGCTGTGTAGTGTGCTGCTAGTTAGGGACTGATGGTGGGAGCTACAGTGACACCTCAGTGGTAGCGACCTTTACTAACCTCCTTCACGTGGCCGTTAGCGAGGACACAGATGATATCGGCTGCCTTGATTGTGCTCAACCTGTGCGCAATGACCAGCACCGTACGCCCTTTCTGTATATGGTCCAGTGCATCCTGTACCACTCTCTCCGATTCCGCGTCCAGTGCACTTGTGGCCTCATCCAGGACCAGGATGCAGGGATTTTTAATCAGGGCACGGGCAATAGCAATTCGCTGCTTCTGTCCCCCGGAGAGAGCAATTCCCCGCTCACCTGGTCAATAAACGAGGGCCAGAAATAAAGACATTTACCAACTTCTTAATGTAATGATGATTCTGCACTTCCTCTCCCTTGAAGGTGCAGACTTAATTCTTTCACTGTCAGTTTTGATGATTTGAGGAGTGTTCCCTGTGCGTTTGATGACTTGAGGTGTATTGCTGAAAAGAGAGACATGTCACCGAAGCTTTTTGTCTTGCACTCATCAGGACAAACACAAGAATGCCAAATTTCATATATGAGGAATGCGTTTTTGAAAAATTTGAGGGGCACTGAATTTTGGACATTCTCCCATCTGAGTTATTTTTAAAAGTCTGCAAGATTAATTCAGGGCAATGAATATAATGGTGGCTGACACTATCACTGTTGCATTCTCCATGGCAATGACATTTGCCAACCAATCAGCAATCTCTTCACATACAGTATAAATTGTTGTTTTCCCCTTATATTGGTATTCTTGTGAGTGTTCTGATGAATGCAAGATGAAAAGCTTAGACATGTCGCCTTTTTCAGCAATACTCAAGTTCTGTACTACCAAAAGAAGACTCTCTCTCTCTCTGTCCCACCTTTGTGTTACGTGCAGGCTAGAGTGAGTTAAACTTTCATCAGGAAAGTTTCATCAGAATAACTCTATTTTCTTGAAAGTCCCCAAAGTTGTGATAAGTAAGAGTTGTCAAGGACAGTTTCACCAAAAATCAGTCTGAAAGAACTTCCAGATCTATTGTGACCAAACCTCTGTTATGTCAAAAGTGTCGAGACCTTTTCAAATTTTATCTTTTTGAAAGAAACGTTGCCATACTCCAACTTATGCAGGAGACTGTATTTGTTTTGTCCTGTTTTGTGTGTGTGTGTGAGTGTATGGGGGCTCGAATATCTTTTTTTATAAAAAAGGGGGAAAAAAATTGTTATACTTCTAAATTACAGCTTGTATGTTAACCAGGTTTATAACTTTTTTTAAAAAAGCTTGTTTTATAATAAATCAATTTTTTGTGTTTACTGAAAGAAGCCTGATTAGAGTCTTTTTACGCTGAGAATAACAGAATCAAAAGTAAATAATTGGCCAGTTTTGTGAGTGAATTAAACATTTAAACTATTGTTGAGACTTGTGGAGAAAGGGAGCTAGAATTAAATGTGCACCCCTCCCATCTCAGTCTGTAACACATATGATCACAATATTTTGTACACAGGAGAAATGGGTGTTGATTGGTTGGTAAGTTGATTGGCTGAGATGTTGCCATGGAGGAAACAACAGGGGACTATAGGTTCCCCAGGCAATCTTATAATTCACTAAAGACAAAGGATTAATCATATTCCATTTCTTTGCAGAGAATGGATCACTGCGTATGAATGTATGTCACTTCTAGCAAGTGTAAAATAGCCACATTACAAGCTCAACTGACTATATTAAATTGGCAGCTAGTACAACTGATATCACAGTCAGGATTGTTCAACAAGTGCTGCTCAATTGTGGAATTACATTTAACAGTAGCCATTTTGTTTTAGGCTTTGCAAGAGTGGGCAGGTTGAGTATGGTCCGGTTTTAGGCTGTGCAAGAGCGGACTGGTTGAATACAGTCTGTACTCTGCCTAACACAGACAATGGAAGGAACATACTACTTGATTCGATCAGCCAATCCTTGGGATGTACGGCCTACCCAGCTAGCATCACACCAGCACTGAAACTCATAAATAATGTTGCTTGATTGTGTCATAAGTAGAATGCTGTCAGATTTGGGGTGTGTGTATGTGTGTGTGTGTGTGTGAGAGAGAGAAATGATTTGAGGTGTGTGTGTGTGTGTGTGTGTGTGTGAAATGATTTGAGTTATGTTCCCTATGTAGGGGTGTGTGTGGGTGTGTCAGAGAGCGATGATTTGAGTTATGTTTCCTATGTAGGGGTGTGTATGTGTGTGTGTATGTGTAAGAGAGAGAGAGAGAAATGATTTGAGGTGTGTGAGAGAGAGAGAGAGAGAGAGAAATGATTTGAGGTGTGTGTATGTGTGTAAGAGAGAGAAATGATTTGATTCATGTTCCCTATGTAGGGGTGTGTATGTGTGTGTGTGTATGTGAGAGATAGAGAAATGATTTGAGGTGTGTGTGTGTGAAATGATTTGATTTATGTCCCCTATGTAGGGGTGTGTATGTGTGTGTGTGTATGTGTAAGAGAGAGAGAGAGAAATGATTTGAAGTGTGTGTGTGAGAGAAAGAGAGAGAGAGAGAAATGATTTGAGGTGTGTGTGTGTGTGTGAGAGAGAAATGATTTGAGGTGTGTGTGCGTGTGAGAGAGAGAGATAAATGATTTGAGGTGTGTGTGTGTGAGAGGGAAATGATTTGAGGTGTGTGTGAGAGAGAGAGATAAATGATTTGAGGTGTGTGTGTGTGTGTGTGTAATGATTTGAGGTGTGTGTGTGTGTGAGGGAGAGAGATAAATGATTTGAGGTGTGTGTGTGTGTGTGTGAGAAATGATCTGAGATATGTGTGTGTGTGAGAGAGAGATAAATGATTTGAGGTGTGTGTGTGTGATGATTTGAAGTCTGTTCTCTGTGTTTGATGATTTGAGGTGTGTGTGTGTGTGATGATTTGAAGTCAGTTCTCTGTTCGTGTTTGATGATTTGAGGTGTGTGTGTGTGTGATGATTTGAAGTCTGTTCTCTGTGTTTGATGATTTGAGGTGTGTGTGTGTGTGTGATGATTTGAAGTCTGTTCTCTGTGTTTGATGATTTGAGGTGTGTGTGTGTGTGTGATGATTTGAAGTCTGTTCTCTGTTTGTGTTTGATGATTTGAGGTTTGTGTGTGTGTGAGAGAGAAGGGATAAATGATTTGAGGTGTGTGTGTTTGATGATTTGAGGTGTGTGTGTGTGTGTGTGATGATTTGAAGTCTGTTCTCTGTGTTTGATGATTTGAGGTGTGTGTGATGATTTGAAGTCAGTTCTCTGTTCATGTTTGATGATTTGAGGTGTGTGTGTGTGTGTGATGATTTGAAGTCTGTTCTCTGTGTTTGATGATTTGAGGTGTGTGTGTGTGTGTGTGATGATTTGAAGTCTGTTCTCTGTTTGTGTTTGATGATTTGAGGTGTGTGTGTGTGTGAGAGAGAAAGATAAATGATTTGAGGTGTGTGTGTTTGATGATTTGAGGTGTGTGTGTGTGTGTGTGTGTGTGATGATTTGAAGTCTGTTCTCTGTGTTTGATGATTTGAGGTGTGTGTGTGATGATTTGAAGACAGTTCTCTGTTCGTGTTTGATGATTTGAGGTGTATGTGTGTGATAATTTGAAGTCTGTTCTCAGTGTTTGATGATTTGAGGTGTGTGTGTGATGATTTGAAGTCTGTTCTCTGTTTGTGTTTGATGATTTGAGGTGTATATGTGTGTGAGAGAGAAAGATAAATGATTTGAGGTGTGTGTGTTTGATGATTTGAGGTGTGTGTGTGTGTGTGTGATGATTTGAAGTCTGTTCTCTGTGTTTGATGATTTGAGGTGTGTGTGTGTGATGATTTGAAGTCAGTTCTCTGTTCGTGTTTGATGATTTGAGGTGTGTGTGTGTGTGTGTGTGTGATGATTTGAAGTCTGTTCTCTGTGTTTGATGATTTGAGGTGTGTGTGTGTGTGTGTGTGTGTGTGTGATGATTTGAAGTCTGTTCTCTGTTTGTGTTTGATGATTTGAGGTGTGTGTGTGTGTGAGAGAAAGATAAATGATTTGAGGTGTGTGTGTTTGATGATTTGAGGTGTGTGTGTGTGTGATGATTTGAAGTCTGTTCTGTGTTTGATGATTTGAGGTGTGTGTGTGTGATGATGATTTGAAGTCTGTTCTCTGTGTTTGATGATTTGAGGTGTGTGTGTGTGATGATTTGAAGTCTGTTCTCTGTGTTTGATGATTTGAGGTGTGTGTGTGTGTGATGATTTGAAGTCTGTTCTCTGTGTTTGATGATCTGAGGTGTGTGTGTGCATGTGATGATTTGAAGTCTGTTCTCTGTGTTTGATGATTTGAGATGTGTGTGTGTGTGTGATGATTTGAAGTCTGTTCTCTGTGTTTGATGATTTGAAGTCTGTTCTCTGTTTTTGATGATTTGAGGTGTGTGTGTGTGTGTGTGTGTGTGATGATTTGAAGTCTGTTCTCTGTGTTTGATGATCTGAGGTGTGTGTGCGTGTGATGATTTGAAGTCTGTTCTCTGTGTTTGATGATTTGAGGTGTATATGTGTGTGTGTGATGATTTGAAGTCTGTTCTCTGTGTTTGATGATTTGAGGTGTGTGTGTGTGTGTGTGATGATTTGAAGTCTGTTCTCTGTTTGTGTTTGATGATTTGAGGTGTGTGTGTGTGTGATGATTTGAAGTCTGTTCTCTGTGTTTGATGATTTGAGGTGTGTGTGTGTGTGTGTGATGATTTGAAGTCTGTTCTCTGTGTTTGATGATTTGAAGTCTGTTCCCTGTGTTTGATGATTTGAGGTGTGTGTGTTTGATGATGGAAGTCTGTTCTCTGTGTTTGATGATTTGAGGTGTGTGTGTGTGATGATTTGAGGTGTGTGTGTGTGTGATGATTTGAAGTCTGTTCTCTGTGTTTGATGATTTGTGTGTGTGTGTATGATGATTTGAAGTCTGTTCTCTGTGTTTGATGATTTGAGGTGTGTGTGTGTTTGATGATTTGAAGTCTGTTCTCTGTGTTTGATGATTTGAGGTGTGTGTGTGTGTGATGATTTGAAGTCTGTTCTCTGTGTTTGATGATTTGAAGTCTGTTCCCTGTGTTTGATGATTTGAGGTGTGTGTGTTTGATGATGGAAGTCTGTTCTCTGTGTTTGATGATTTGAGGTGTGTGTGTGTGTGTGTGTGTGATGATTTGAAGTCTGTTCTCTGTGTTTGATGATTTGAGGTGTGTGTGTGTATGATGATTTGAAGTCTGTTCTCTGTGTTTGATGATTTGAGGTGTGTGTGTGTTTGATGATTTGAAGTCTGTTCTCTGTGTGTGATGATTTGAGGTGTGTGTGTGATGATTTGAAGTCTGTTCTCTGTGTTTGAAGATGAGGTGTGTGTGTTTGATGATTTGAGGTGTGTGTGTGTGATGATTTGAAGTCTGTTCTCTGTGTTTGATAATTTGAGGTGTGTGTGTTTGATGATTTGAGGTGTGTGTGTGTATGATGATTTGAAGTCTGTTCTCTGTGTTTGATGATTTGAGGTGTGTGTGTGTTTGATGATTTGAAGTCTGTTCTCTGTGTGTGATGATTTGAGGTGTGTGTGTGATGATTTGAAGTCTGTTCTCTGTGTTTGAAGATGAGGTGTGTGTGTTTGATGATTTGAGGTGTGTGTGTGTGATGATTTGAAGTCTGTTCTCTGTGTTTGATAATTTGAGGTGTGTGTGTTTGATGATTTGAGGTGTGTGTGTGTGTGATGATTTGAAGTCTGTTCTCTGTGTTTGATGATTTGAGGTGTGTGTGATGATTTGAAGTCTGTTCTCTGTGTTTGATGATTTGAGGTGTGTGTGTTTGATGATTTGAAATGTGTGTGTGTGTGATGATTTGAAGTCTGTTCTCTGTGTTTGATGATTTGAGGTGTGTGTGTGTGTGTGTGTGTGTGCGTGTGATGATTTGAGGTGTGTGTGTGTGTGTGTGTGTGATGATTTGAAGTCTGTTCTCTGTGTTTGATGATTTGAGGTGTGTGTGTGTGATGATTTGAGGTGTGTATGTGTGTGTGATGATTTGAAGTCTGTTCTCTGTGTTTGATGAATTGAGGTGTGTGTGTGTGATGATTTGAGGTGTGTGTGTGTGTGTGATGATTTGAAGTCTGTTCTCTGTGTTTGATGATTTGAGGTGTGTGTGTGTGTGATGATTTGAGGTGTGTGTGTGTGTGTGATGATTTGAAGTCTGTTCTCTGTGTTTGATGATTTGAGGTGTGTGTGTGTGTGATGATTTGAGGTGTGTGTGTGTGTGTGATGATTTGAAGTCTGTTCTCTGTGTTTGATGATTTGAGGTGTGTGTGTGTGTGTGTGATGATTTGAGGTGTGTGTGTGTGTGTGATGATTTGAAGTCTGTTCTCTGTGTTTGATGATTTGAGGTGTGTGTGTGTGTGTGATGATTTGAAGTCTGTTCTCTGTTCATGTTTGATGATTTGAGGTGTGTGTGTGTGTGTGATGATTTGAAGTCTGTTCTCTGTGTTTGATGATTTGAGGTGTGTGTGTGTTTGATGATTTGAGGTGTGTGTGTGTGTGATGATTTGAGGTGTGTGTGTGTGTGTGTGATGATTTGAGGTGTGTGTGTGTTTGATGATTTGAGGTGTGTGTGTGTTTGATGATTTGAGGTGTGTGTGTGTGATGATTTGAAGTCTGTTCTCTGTGTTTGATGATTTGAGGTGTGTGTGTGTGTGATGATTTGAGGTCTGTTCTCTGTGTTTGATGATTTGAAGTGTGTGGGTGTGTGTGTGTGTGTGTGATGATTTGAGGTGTGTGTGTGTGTGTGATGATTTGAAGTCTGTTCTCTGTGTTTGATGATTTGAGGTGTGTGTGATGATTTGAAGTCTGTTCTCTGTGTTTGATGATTTGAAGTGTGTGGGTGTGTGTGTGTGTGATGATTTGAGGTGTGTGTGTGTGTTTGATGATTTGAGGTGTGTGTGTGTGTGTGATGATTTGAAGTCTGTTCTCTGTGTTTGATGATTTGAGGTGTGTGTGTGTGTGATGATTTGAAGTCTGTTCTCTGTGTTTGATGATTTGAAGTGTGTGTGTGTGTGTGTGTGTGTGTGTGATGATTTGAGGTGCATTCTTTGTGTTTTCTATGAGTAAACAATCTACAACAAGTTTAAGATGCACCACCAAACATACCCACAATGGTCATGTATCCATTCGGAAAGCTCTGGATGAAGCCGTCCGCATTTGCCTGCCGGGCTGCCTCATAAATCTCCTCATCCGAGGCATCTGGCTTTCCAAATCGAATATTTTCCTTGATGGTAGTGCCAAAAAGCACAGGTTCCTGCAATTCATAGGCATGGCTGAAGGAACATCAACCTCATGGGGAACATGAACAACAGCCCCATCTTTGGGTGAGGCGAGGAACATGAACAACACCATAAGGGGACAGAGACAGCGACTCGGACTCCGTGATGAACTGCAACTTACCACCAAGGGAATAGATGGGAAGGAGAAGATGAGGGACAGAGGAGAGTTACAGAAGTAGGAAGCGGATGAGAGGGGACAGTTACCTCAAGGGAGGGAAGAGGAGAGGTTGCAGGAGTGGGGTAAGGTGAAAGAAGAGTGGGAAGGAGGAAGAGAGGGATTGGAGGAGGGCTGTGGGAGAAAAGAGGTCGGTGTAGAGGAGAGGAGAAGAGAAGAGTAGAGGAAAAGGAGGGGAGAGAGTAATGGGGAAGCGCTAACCTGGCTAATGTATCCGATGACGTGACTGCGGAGCCAATGTGGATCCAGGGTCCCGATGTTGTATCCGTCTAAAGTGATAACTCCGCTGTCTGGGTCATAAAACCTTTCCAGCAGAGATGCTACCGTTGACTTGCCTTCAAAGCATTTTAATCACACGTTAGAAAAATCATAAAAGCAGATCTCCGTCTTCTGCAATATGATCACTGTACACATTCAAAGAAGAGATGCACCCATTCCTATCCTGACAGAGATCACATGCTAAAGGATTCTGCCAAGTAACACAGCTCCTGGTCAATCTAACCTCTTGGAATTGTTTCAGTTGCCTAGGAGCACTTCAGGGAAACTTTCCTACATTTTATTTAGACAGCTTTTTATCGTTTCTTCACCTCATCCAGGGGGTCATGATCTTGTTGACTGGCAGAGCAGGCTTGAAGGGCTGAATGGCTTTTACTCCTGCTCCTAATTCGTATTACATGGCTGCTGGTGGATGGGAATATCTGAATCATGATTTTCAAAGAACCACAACTATACAGGGCAGGCTAGATCAACCAGCTAGTCTTTTTCTGTCCGACTTTTTCATATCTTTACATAACTCTGCCTTTTCATCTGTCCTGTACTGTCCTGCATATATCACCAACAGAGACCCATCAAACTGTCCTGCACTGTCCCAACAAACATTGGTATCAAAGACCCATCTAACTCTCCTGCACTGTTCCACATATATCATGATCAGCGACCCATCAAACTGTACTCACCTGTTCCGGATTGTCCCACAATAGCCACCATTTTAGAGGCTGGCAGGGTGAGATTGAAGTTGTGCAGTACAATATGACCAGGTCTGGTGGGGTAGCTAAATGAAGAAAGAGAAATGGTGGGATTTCTTTTACACAAAGACCATGTAAATGTCATTTATGTTGTCAGTTGCTAGCACTCTCACCTCTGAGGCAGCAGGTTTGGGGTTAAGTCCCTCTCCAGGGAGCTGAGTCCATATTCCAGGCTGACACTTGAGCACAGCACTAAGGACCCAACTCCCCTCTCAGGTAGATGTAAAATATTGCACTGGACGATTATGAAGAAGAGTAGGGTGTCTCCCTTATGCCCTGGACAAAATGTATTCCTCAAACTGATTATTATCATTCCGCTCTGTTTCTGGGACCTTGCTTTGCACAGATTGGAAGATGGTTACACAGTGCCCAGCTCCATTTACAATTCTGCATATAATGAAGCGGTCTGTGCCCAAGTGCAGCAAGACCAGACAACATCCAGTTTAGATTAAGAAGTGGCCACCCAAGTGCCAGACAATGGTCATCTCCATCAGGAGAGAAATCAACCATCTCCCCTTGACATTCAACAACAGTACCATTATCAAATTCTGTCAGCATCCCAGAATTCACCACTAACCAGAAACTCAACAGGACTAGTCATATACGCACTGTGGCTATAGAAGAGCAGGTCAGAAGCTCGGTATTCTGCAGCAAGTAACTCACCTCCTGACTCCCCAAAGCCTGTCTACCATCTACAAGGCACAAGTCAAGAGTGTGATGGAATACTCCCCACTTGCCTGGGTGAGTGCAGCTCACACAACACTCAAGCTCGACATCATCCAAGACAAAGCAGACTGCTTGATTGGCACCCCATCCAGCACTTTAAACGTTTACTCCCTCCACTGCTGATCCAAAGGGGCAGCAGTGTGTATCATCTACAAAATGCACTGCAGCAACTCACCAAGGCTCTTTAACAGCACCTTCAAATGAACATATGAACATACGAATGAGGAGCAGGAGTAGGTCACTAGGCCCCTCGAGCCTGTTCCCCATTCAATAAGGTCATGGCTGATCTGGTTGTAACCACCCGCCTAGCCCTGATAACCTTTTACCCCCTTGCTTATCAAGAATCTATCTAGCTCTGCCTTAAAAGTATCCAAAGACTCTGCTTCCACCGCCTTTTGAGGAAGAGAGTTCCATAGGCTCACGACTCACTGAGAGAAAAAAATTCTCCTCACCTCTGTCTTAAATGAGTGACCACTTATTTTTAAACCGTGACCCCCTAGCTCTAGGCTCACCCACACGACAAAACATCCTCTCCTGAATTAGAGTGCTTCAGTTGGCCTTTGGTGAGGGAGGGTTAATTAGGGTTAATTTCTATCTAAAGTCTAACCTTTCTTTAACTGAGCAACTAACTAAAAGTTGCTCTTTGGGTTGGGAGAGGGTGAGTTTTAGTCCAACTTTAAACAGCGGTTATACAGGCTCTGCTTGCAGCTGCAGCTGGTTAATTAGCTAACTGACTTAAACAGGTATTCAGAGCTAGGTTCAGGCAGCACAAAAGCAAAGCCATCTACACTGCTGCTTTTGTCTGCATTTGGGGGGCGTTTGTTGAGAGAGAGAGTTCGCTGAAGAGGGAAGGAGGGATCCTTTAATTTGCTACTTCTCCTCAGTTAGAAGAGCGGTGACCTTGGTAAGTAGGACCTGGTGAGTATTTCTTCTGTCCTTAATCTTCTCTAAACTAGAGGAAGTACATGTAAAGGGAGTAATTTAAGGAGAAGGCATGGCAGGGCAGCTTGGTCAAGTGGGATACACCTCTTCTGCAATGTGTGAAATCAGAGACACTACCAATGTCCACGGCGACCATGTGTGCAGGGAGTGTCTCCAGCTGCAGCTCCTCGAAATCAGTGTTTCAGATCTGGAGTCACTGTGGAGCATCCACCAGGATGAGATCTTTGTGGATAGCACGTACAGTGAGGTGGTCACACTGCAGGTAAAGAGTGCACAGGCAGAAAGGGAATGGGTGATCACCAGACAGAGTAAAAGCACTAGGCAGGTAGTGCAGGAGCTCCCTGGGTCGATCTCCCTCACCAACAGCTTTTCCGTTTTGGATGCTGCTGGGGGAGATGGTTTCTCAGGGGAGTGCAGCAAGAGCCAAGTCCCTGCACCATAAGTGGCTCAATTCCACAGAGTGGGTGGGAGAAAGTGGGAGAGCAATAGTGATAGGGGATTCTACTGTAAGGGAAACAGATAGACATTTCTACAGCTGCAGATGTGGCACCAGGTATGTTGCATCCCTGGTGCCAGGGTCAAGGATGTCACTAAGCAGCTGCAGGACATTCTGAAGAGGTAGGGTGAACAGCCAAAGGTTGTGGTCCATATCAGTACCAATGACATAGGTAAAAAAGAGGGATGAGGTCCTGAAAGCAGAATATAGGGAGCTAGGAAATAAATTAAAAAGCAGGACCTCAAAGATTGTGATCTCAGGATTACTCCCAGTGCCATGTGCTAGTGAGATCAGGAATAGGAGAGTAGACCAGATGAATGTGTGGCTGGAGAGATGGTGTCAGAGGATGGGATTTAGATTCCTGAGGCATTGGGATTGATTCTGGGGAAGGTGGGACCTGTACAAGTTGGACGGGTTGCACCCCAGCAGGACCGGGACCAATATCCTCGCAGGGGCATTTGCTAGTACTGTGGGGGAGGGTTTAAACTAGACTGGCTGGGGGATGGAAATGTGAGGGGGAGACACAAGAGAGGGAAATAAATATAGGAATGAAAGACAGAAAATAGAAAACAAAAATGGAAAGCAGAGGAAACAAAGGTTAGCAGCAAATGGGACCATAGTACAAAAAAAATGTGTAAAACTGTTAAAAATACAAGTCTAATGGCACTATAACTGAACGCACGGAGCAGTCACAATAAGGTAGATGAATTAACAGCGCAAATAGACGTAAACAGGTACAACGTGATTGCGATTATGCAGACATGGCTTCAGGTTGACCAAGGATGGGAACTGAATATCCAAGGGTACTCGATATTTAAGACGGACAGGAAAAAGAGAAAGGCAAAGGAGGTAGAGTGATGTTGTTAGTTAAGGATGAAATCAGTACGATAGTGAGAGAGGATATTAGCTCAGAAAATCTAGATGTAGAATCAGTCTGGGTGGAGCTAAGAAGCAACAAGGGGAGGAAAATTGAGTTTAATGTGGGAAAATCTAAAACCGTTCACTTTGGCAGGAAGAACAAAAAAGCAGAGTACTACTTAAATAGAGAACGACTGCATAATTCTGAGGTGCAGAGGGATCTAGGTGTTTTAGGACATGAGTCACAAAGTTAGTATGCAGGCACAGCAAGTAATTAAGAAGGCTAATGGAATGCTATCCTTTATTATAAGAAGGAGTCAACATAAAAGTAAGGATGTTATGCTTCAGTTATACAGGGCATTGGTGAGACCACACCTTGAATACTGTGTGCAGTTTTGGTCTCCTTATTTAAGGAAGGTAAATGCACTGGAGGAGGTTCAAAGGAGGTTTACTAGATTGATACCTGGAATGAGTGGATTGTCTTATGAGGAAAGGTTAGATTGACTGTGAGTTTAGAATAGTGAGGGGTGGTTTGATTGAAGTTATACAAGATCCTGAACGGCCTTGACAAGGTGGATGAGAAAAGGATGTTTCCTCTTGTGGGTGAGTCCAGAACTAGGGGGCACCCTTTTATGAAAGAGATAAGGAGAATTTTTTTCTCTCAGAGGGTTGGGCTACTTTGGAATTCTCTGCCTCAGAAGGTGGTGGAGGTGGAGTCTTTGAATATTTTTAAGGCAGAGGTAGATAGATTCTTGTTAGGCAAGGGAATTAAAGGTTATTGAGGTTAAATGGAAATGTGGAAAACGAAACACAAGATGAGCTATGATCTTATTGAATGGTGGAGCAGGCTCGAGGGGCCGAATAGTCTACTCCTGTTCCTATTTCTTATGTTCTTATGTAAAACATTAGTGGGAGTTGTCTATAAGCCTCCAAACAGTAGTGATAAAGTAGGGATGACATTAAGCAGGAAATTAGAGATGCATGTAACAAGGGTGCTGCAGTAACCATGGGTGACTTTAATCCACATATGGACTGGGCAAACCAAACCAGCAATAATACTGTGGTGAATGAATTCCTGGCATGTGTACAAGATGGCTTTTTAAGACCGGTATGTTGAGGAACCGACAAGTGAACAGGCTATCCTAGATTTGGTATTGTGCAATGAGAAGGGTTTAATTAATAATCTTTCTGTGTGGGGTTCTTGAAGGAACAATTACCATAACATGATAGAATTCTTCATTAGAATGGAAAGTGAAGTAGTCCAACCTGAAACTAGGATCCTAAATCTTAACAAAGGAAATTATGAAGGTATGAGGCATGAGTTGGCTAAGATAGATTGGGGAACTTCATTAAAAGGCATGATGGTGGACAGGCAATGGATAACATTTAAGGAACGAATGTATGCACTGTAATAGTTATACATTCCTTTCTGGTACAAAAACACAACAGGAAAAGCAGCCCAACCATGGCTAACAAAAGAAAGTAAGGACAGTATTAGATCCAAAGAGGAGTCATATAAAGTTGCCAGAAAAAGTAGCAAACCTGAGGATTGGGAGCAGTTTAGAATTCAGCAAAGGAGGACCAAGGGATTGATTAAGAGGAAAAATAGAGTAAGACTTGCAAGGAACATAGAAGCAGACTGTAAAAGCTTTTATAAGTATGTAAAGAGAAAAAGATTAGTGAAGACAAACGTAGGTCCCTTACAGTCTGAAATAGGAGAATTTATAATGGTGAACAAGGAAATGACAGAGCAATTAAACAACTGCTTTAGCTCTGTCTTAATGGAGGAAGACACAAATAACTTCCCAGAAATACTAGGGAACCAAGAGTCTAATGAGGAAATTAGTATTACTAAAACAATAGTGCTGGAGAAATTATTGGGACTGAAAGCCGATAAATCCCCAGGGTCCGATAATCTACATCCCAGCGTACTAAAGGAGGTGTCCATTGAAATAGTGGATACATTGGTTGTCATCTTCCAAACTTCTGTAGATTCTAGAGCAGTCCCAGCAGATTGGAGGGTGGCAAATGTAACCCCACTGTTTCAAAAAGGAGGGAAGGAGTAAGCAGTGAATTATAGGCCAGTTAGCCTAACCTAATTAGTAAGGATAATGCTACAGTCTATTATAAAGGATGTGTTAACACAATACTTAGAAAATATCAATGGGATTAGACAAAGTCAACATGGATTTATGAAGGGAAATCATGTTTGACAAACCTACTGGAGCTCTTTGAGGACATATCTAGCAGAATAGATAAGGGAGAACCAGTGGATGTGGTATATTTGGATTTTCAGAAAACTTTTGATAAACTCCCACAAATGAGGTTAAATTAAAGCACATGGGATTGGGGATAATATATTGGCATGAATTGAGAATTGGCAAGCAGAGAGTAGAAATAAATGTCTCTTTTTCAGAGCAGCAGACAGTGAATAGTGGGTGCCGCAGGGATCAGTGCTCGGACCCAGATATTGACAATATATATCAATGGTTTGCATGAGAGAACTAAATGTAATATTTCCAAGTTTGCTGATGACATGAAACTTGGTGGGAATGTGAGCAATGAGGAGGGTGTTCAGAGGCTTCAAGGCAATTTAGACAGATTGACGGAGTGGGCAAATACATGGCAGATGCAGTAAAAACGTGGGTAAGTGTTAAGTTATCCACTCCAGTAGGAAAAACAGAATGGCAGAATATTATTTAAATAGTGATAGATTGGGAAATGTTGATGTACAAAGGGACCTGGGTGTCCTTGTACACTGAAAGCAAGCATGCAGGTGCAGCAAGCAGTTAAGAAGGCAAATGGTATGTTGGCCTTCATTGCAAGAGGAGGGCTTGAGCACAGGAGCAAGGATATCTTACTGCAGCTGTACAGGGCCTTGGTGAGACCACACCTGGAGTGTTGTGTGCAGTTTTGGTCTCCTTACCTAAGAAAGGATATATTTGCTATAGAGGGAGTGCAGTGAAGGTTCACCAGACTGATTCCTGGGATGGCAGGACTGTGGTATGAGGAGAGATTGGGCCAACTAGACCTGTATTCACTTGAGTTTAGATAGAATGAGAGGAAATCCCATTGAAACATATAAACTTCTGACAGGGATGGACAGACTGGATGCAAGTATGATGTTTCCTCTGGCTGTGGAGCGGGGGTCAAGAACAAGGGGTCACAGTCTCAGGATACGGGGTAGGCCATTTAGGACTGAGATGAAGAGAAACTTCTTCACTCAGAGGGTGGTGAACCTGTGGAATTCTCTGCCAAAGAAGCTGTTGAGGCCAAGTCACTGAATATATTTAAGAAGGAAATAGATTTCTGGACTCAAAGGTGTCTAGGGTAAGGGGAGAGCGCAGGAATACGGCTTTGAGATAGAGGATCAGCCATAATCATATTGAATCGGAGCAGGCTCGAAGGGCCGAATGACCTACTCCTCCTATTTTCTTTGTTTCTATGTTTCCACATCCACCCTATCAAAACCCCTCAGGATCTTAAAGGTTTCGACAAGTCGCCTCTTACTCTTCTAAACTTGAGCAGCTACAAGCCCAGCCTGTCCAACCTTTCCTCATAAGACAACCCGCCCATTCCTGGTGTTAGTCTAGTATACCTCTGAACTGCTTCCAATACATTTACATCCTTCCTTAAATAACACTCTGTTCCTGTTAGCTAGCCAAGCTCCAGTCCATGCCAATGTTACCCCCTACACTATGAGCTTTTATCTTCTGCATTAATCTTTTATTTAGCACCTTATCAATTGCCTTCTGGCAATCAAACCCATGACCTCTACCAGCCAAAAGGACAAGGGCAGCAGACGCATGGGAACCTCCAAGCTGCATATTATCCTGACTTGGAACTAAAGGGGTGCTACTCCAATGTCACTAGGTCAAATTATTGGAACTCCATCCCTAACAGCACTGTGGGAGTACCTATGGCACATGGACTGCAGTGAATCAAGAATCAAGCCCAACACATCCTCAGGGGCAACAAGGCATGGCCAATAAATGCCAGCATCAACAATGACACTGTCATCTCTGAAATGAATTATAAATAAGTTGAAGTAAATGTGACATAAAGTAGCAATCTGACAGAGACAGGGTATGAAGCAGCTGGCTTTGGAATGAAAAATGGCACAGGACGGGGATGGGGGAAGGGGGTTGGTGGCAGAACATTGGAGGTTGGAGAACACTGTACGTGCCCTGGGAGTGTTTGATGGGGACAGTGTAGAGGGAGATTTACTCTGTATCTAAACCCCTGCTTCACCTGCTCTGAGAGATTTAGTGCGGACATTGTAGAGGGAGCTTTACTCTGTATCTAACCCCGTGCTGTACCTGTCCTGGGAGTGTTTGATGGGGACAGTGTGCAGGAAGCTTTACTCTGTATCTAACCCCGTGCTGTACCTGCCCTGGGAGTGTTTGATGTGGACAGTGTAGAGAGAGCTTTACTCTGTATCTAACCCCGTGCTATACCTGTCCTGGGAGTGTTTGATGGGACTGTGTAGAGGGAGCTTTACTCTGTATCTAACCCCGTGCTATACCTGTCCTGGGAGTGTTTGATGGGACAGTGTAGAGGGAGCTTTACTCTGTATCTAACCCCATGCTGTACCTGCCCTGGGAGTGTTTGATGGGGACAGTGTAGAGGGAGCTTTACTCTGTATCTAACCCCGTGCTGTACCTGCCCTGGGAGTGTTTGATGGGGACAGTGTAGAGGGAGCTTTACTCTGTGCAGGAATTTCTCGCTTAATGTCATCCTGCACAATGTCATCTTGCATTAACGTCACTCTCCAATTAGAACGCAGCATTTTTATTACATTAAGGTCACTGTACACCTGGGTGTTCCTTCACAACTCCCACGTTAAGCCTGCGAGAGTTGGTCTCGGGCAAGGTGGGAAGCAAGCAACGCTGAGCGGTATTTATGAGTCTCAGCCAGACTGTTCCGCATAATGTCGTATTTCCACGAACAAATTAATAACTTTAAGCAAGGACTTCCTTTGTAATTGATCAGGTGAGAACACATAGCTGGTTCTACCCCTTCCCTAGCCTGGAGGAACAATGTCTCATCATAATACACATTGACAGTTGGACTTACTGGCTCCCTTACAGACCTGAAGGTAATATTGTTGAACTGCACCGACCCAGCCAGGGCTTGCAATGGGATCTGGAGGCCCCCTTTTACAGGAATTAATGGTTCCAGCGTCATGAACTCAAATACTCGGCTTCCAGAGCTCATCCCACGAATAACCTGGCAAAGAAAGAGAGATAGGGCTGTTCGGTCAGGGTGTTTGCAGACACTAGGTGGGTTTGCGCACACGCACATATGCTGACGCACGCACATGCAGACGCACGCACAGGGACACACGCACACGCAGACGCACGCACTCACACACTCACACCCTCCACTTGGCTGGATGAGTGCAGATCCAACCACAATGAAGAACCTCGACACCATCCAGAACAAAGCTGCCTGCTTCATTGGCACCCCAACATTCAATCCCTCCACCGCTGACGCACGTGGATGTACTGTAGCACTCACCAAAACTCCGTCAACAGTATCTTTCAAACCTGCAACCTCTACCAGCTAGATAGAGAAGGGCAGCAGATGCAAGTTCCTCTCCAGGTCACACACTGTCCTTATTTGGAACTATATTACTGTTCCAAAATCCTGGAACTCCCTTCCTAACAGCACTGTGGCTGTTCCTACATGAACTGCAGCGGTTCAAGAAGGCAGCTCACGACCACCTTCTCAAGGGCAATTAGGGATGGGCAATAAATGCTGGTGTGCTGGAGGGGATGGGGGAGTGGGCTGAGGTGGAGGTGCTGGATAGTGAAGGTGTTGTGGGAGGATGTGCTGTGAGTCTGGTGCATTGGAAATGGGCAGGTGATCAACATGGATAAAAAGACTCACCTGTCCAAAGGTGGTGGAGATATTCGCCAAAGACCTGCAGCAATGGACAAAGAAATAGTTACTTGAGCATGTCAGCTACATAAACAGCTATTAGTGCAGAGATTCATCCATGTATATCGAATATACTGGTGCCTGTGCTAAACAGCTATAGATCTGGAGCCTGGGCATGGTGCAGATACTGAGGTCTCATCTATATCTCCATGGGACAGTGACAGGTGCACGGAGCACAGTTCTGCCTATCACTTCCTGTCAAACATTTAGGAGCACATTAGGTAGAGATCATAATCAGGGCCAAGCTGTTTCATGTAAATGTCACAGAATTACAGAATTGTTACAATGCAGGAGTCCATTCAGTACATCATACCTGCACTAGCCCTCCCAATGAGCAATTCACCTGGTGCCAATTACCCAACTTCACCTCATAACCCTGCACATTTTTCCTTTCCACATAACAGGCTAAATTCCCTTTTGAATGCCTCAATTGAACCTGCTTCTCCCACAGTCTCAGGCAGCGCATTCCAGACCTTAACAACTGTGTGAAAAAGTTTCCCATCGTATCGCTTTCACTCCTTTTGCCAATTACTTTAAATCTGTGCCTCTCATTCTCGATCCTCTCATGGATGGGAACAGTTTCTCCCTATCTGTCCAGATCCCCCATGATTTTGAATACCGCTATCTGATCTCCTCTCAGCCCTCTCTTCTCCAAGAAAAACAATCCTAATTTCTTCAATCTAGTCAACTGTGGCTAACAAAGGAAGTTAAGGATTGTATACGACTAAAAGAAAAGGCCTATAAAGCTGCCAGAAATAGTAGTAAACCTGAAGATTGGGAGGATTTTAGAATAAAGCAAAGTAGGACCAAAAAACTGATAAAGAAAGGGAGAATTGAAAATGAATGTAAACCAGCAAAAAACATAAAAATGGATTGCAAAAGCTTCTATAGGTATGTAAAAAGGAAATGTTTAGTTAAGACAAATGTGGATCCATAACGGACAGAGTCAGGAGAATTTATAATGGGGAATAGAGAAATGGCAGAGAAGCTAAATGATTCCTTTGTGTCAGTCTTCACTGAGGATAGAAGAATTCTTCCAAAATTAGAGATCTAAGGGACCAGAGAGAATGAGGAATTGAAGGAAATTAGTATTAGTAAGAAGGTTGAATTGGAGAAATTAATGGGACTGAAGGTTGCTAAGTCTCTAGGACCTGATGATCTACATCCCAGAGTGTTGAAAGAAGTGGCTATGGAGATAGTGGATACGTTGGTGGTCACCTTCCAAAATTCTACAGATTCTGGAATGGTTTCTGCAGATTGGAAGGTAGAAAATGTCACTCCACTATTTAAGAAGGGAGAGAGAGAAAACACAGGGAACTGCAGACCTTTTAGACACACATCAGTAGCAGGGAAAAGGCTGGAATCCGTTATAAAGGATGTGATAAATGGATCATTGGATAATAATGATCTGATTGAGCATAGCCGGCATGGATTTATGAATGGGAAATCATGTTTAACGTAGCTGGTGGAGTTTTTTGAGGGTGTTACTAACAGAATTGGTAAGTACTGTACTGGGACCTCAACATTTTATGATTTACATCAATGACTTAGATGAGGGGAGTAAAAAATGGTAGCTAAATTTGCAGATGACACAAACATAGCTAGGAAAGTATGTTGTGAAGGGGACATGAGGTTGCAGATGGATGTAGATAGGTTGAGTGGGTGGGCAAAGATCTGGCACATGGAGTTTAATGTAGGAAACTGTGAAGTTGTTCACTTTGGCAGGAAGAACAAAAAAGCAAAGTATTTCTTAAATGGAGAACAGCTGCAGAATTCCGAGGTGCAGAGGGATCTAGGTGTTCTAGTACATGAGTGGCACAAAGTTAGTATGCAGGTACAGCAAGTAATTAAGAAGGCTAATGGAATTAAGAGAGGGATTGAGCATAAAAGTAAAGATGTTACGCTTCAGATAAAAGCAAAAAACTGCGGATGCTGGAAATCCAAAACAATAAAAATACCTGGAAAAACTCAGCAGGTCTGGCAGCATCTGCGGAGAGGAACACAGTTAACGTTTTGAGTCCGTATGACTCCGTATATTCTGTTGAAGAGTCATACGGACTCGAAACGTTAACTGTGTTCCTCTCTGCAGATGCTGCCAGACCTGCTGAGTTTTTCCAGGTATTTTTATTTATGTTATGCTTCAGTAATATAGGGCATTGGTGAGACTGCATCTCGAATGCTGTGTGCAGTTTTGGTCTCCTTTTTAAGGAAGAATGTAAATGCATTGCTGGGGGGGGAGTTCCAAAGAGGTTTACTAGATTGATACCTGGAATGAGTGGATTGTCTTATGAGGAAAGGTTGGACAGAATGGGCTTGTTTCCACTGGAGTTTAGAAGAGTGAGGGGTGACTTGATTGAAGTATACAAGATCCTGAACGGTCTTGACAAGGTGGATGTAGAAAGGATGCTTCCTCTTGTGGGTGAGTCCAGAACTAGGGGGCACTGTTTTAAAATTATGGGTTGCCCTTTTCAGACAGAAATGAGGAGAAATTTTTTTTGAGGGTTGTGCAACTTTAGAACTCTTTGCCTCAGAAGGTGGTGGAGGTGGGGACATTGAATATTTTTAAGGCAGAGGTAGATAAGATTCTTGTTAGACAAGGGAATCAAAGGTTATTGGGGTTAGATGGGAATGTGGAAATCGCAGCACAAGAAGATCAGCCATGATCTTATTGAATGGCAGAGTAGGCTCGAGGGGCCGAATGGTCCACTCCTGTTCATGTTTCTTTTGTTATGTTTAAGGGCAATTAGGGAATGTTTTGAATATACTTCAGAAACTCTTTTGCCTCTCTGCCCTTTACAGTTTAACTATCCCAGTCAGTATGAGTGTCCCATCTGAGAAAGCTGGCCTTTGTCCCCTTCCGCCTGAACTGTTTTGGAATTTAGGCCCCAGGAGGTGATGGTGCAGTACTTTATCCAATGCCCCAAAGTTACTGTCCATTGGTGGTGGCACTCAGTCTGCTCATTCTGTGGAGAGCAGGTACCAGTAAGGCCCACTATATCAATACAGTGAATCCCAACCAACTAACCTCTGCACAGTCTGTGTGGCCACGAGGAAGGACATCATATCACCAGGGCGGAGCTGTTCCTTTGCCAGCAACAATCCGCTAACACAGATGGTGCCCAGAACTATACCTGCAAAAGGCAGGAATATTTATCCTGTTACTGCAATCAATAAACCTGCATCTTCAACAACAAACATCAACAACTTACATTTATAGGGTGCCTTTAATATGAAATGTCACAAACTGAAACGTTAACTGTTTCTCTCTCCACAGAGGCTGCCAGGCCTGTTGTGTACTGCCAGCATTTTGTGTTCTATCTGCTATCTCTTCCATAGCTGCTTTGAATATCTGCGGATGTAATCTATACAGACCTGGTGTTTTACCCTTTTGAAGTTTAACTGGGTTATCAATTATTACCCACTCCCCCTGCAACATTCTATCTTAAATGTCCGAATATCTTTTTTGATCTTTTCTCCTAATGTCATGACCACTTTGTTAATTTCCCTGGTAATTAATTGGTTGGGCTCTCGCCTGAGTCACAAGGATCTAGGTTTGAGTTTCATTCCAGAGATTGAGCACAAAAAACAAGGGTGACACTCCAGTGCATTACTGAGGGAGTGCTGCACTGTCAGAGGTACCATCTTTTGGATGAGATGAAAAATTGAGGCCCATCTGCCTGCTCAAACAGATGCAAAAGGTCTCATGGCACTTTGTGGAAGAACAGCAGGGAAGTTATCTTCAGAGTGCTGGCCAATATTTAACTCTTGATCAACATCACAGAAAAACACTAAGGTAAAAGCAAAATACTGCAGATGCTGGAAATCTGAAATAAAAACAAAAAATGCTGGAGAAACTCAGCAGGTTGGGCAGCATTGGTGGAGAGGGAAATAGAGTCAACATTTCAAGTCCATATGACTCTTCTTCAGACTCAGTCTTCAAAGAAAAGCAGGTTATCTGGTCATTATCACATTTCTGTTAGTGGGAGTTTGCTGTGCACATATTAGCTGCCACATTTCCTACAGTACAACAGTGACTACACTTCAAATTTACTTCATTGGCTGTAAAGCGCTTGGAGACGTCTGCAGTCATGAAAAGCACTTTATAAATGCAATTCTTTCTATTCACAATTCAGCCATTCCATTAGCATATTTGCAAGTTTATCCTACACTGATTTTTATTGTGTTATTTATCTGTCTGGAGAACTCTTTACAATTTCTTTTCATATTTATTGATCTGTCGTTCTGTGTCCCTATTTCTCACTTTCTATGTCCATTCTTTGATTCTCTCAGCCAACTATCTGGTTCTGCCACACTGAGGGACTCAAGCTTTCTCTTTCTGTATGTTTTTCTATCTCTCACTGCCCTTTCTCTCTCTTTCTGGCTTGCTCTTTCTCTCAAGTTGTTGAAGATTTACCTGTGAATAAAATGCCAGTTACTTACAGTTCAATGTAAAGTTGGATAATCCCTGGAAGATGCCGATTCCGAACCCCAGAAACTGGTTCAGGTTGCTGGATTTATCCACCTCCCCTGAGAAAAACCTCCCAACACAAAAATAATATCAGCAGTCTGAACATCAGCTACAAGTCAAAAAATACCCAAAGGTAGTATATTAGTTATGTTACTGGACTAATAATCACAGAATCACAGAGTGCAGAAGAGACCCTTCGGCCCATCGAGTCTGCACCGACACGTGAGAAACACCTGACCTACCTACCTAATCCCATTTACCAGCACTTGGCCCATAGCCTTGAATGTTATGATGTGCCAAGTGCTCATCCAGGTACTTTTTAAAGGATGTGAGGCAACCCACCTCCACCACCCTCCCAGGCAGCACATTCCAGACCGTCACCACCCTTTGGGTAAAAAGGTTTTTCCTCACATCCCCCCTAAACCTCCTGCCCCTCACCTTGAACTTATGTCCCCTTGTGACTGACTCTTCAACTAAGGGGAACAGCTGCTCCCTATCCACCCTGTCCATGCCCCTCATAATCTTGTACACCTCGATCAGGTCGCCCCTCAGTCTTCTCTGCTCCAACGAAAACAACCCAGGTCTATCCAACCTCTCTTCATAGCTTAAATGTTTCATCCCAGGCAACATCCTGGTAAATCTCCTCTGCAACCCCTCCAGTGCAATCACATCCTTCCTATAATGTGGTGACCAGAACAGTACTCCAGCTGTGGCCTCACCAATCCCGAGACAGGGATAACTTACTTGGATACATGAGTTCAAATTCCCACCACGGTAGTTGGGGAATTTAAATTCTGTTACTTTAATAAAGCTGGAATAAAAAGCTAGTCTCAGGGCAGAATTGTCCCAGCGTTGCACTGAGTGCAGTGGCCGGTATGAAAAGGAACGCTTTACCCACCGGCAGCAATTGTGGATTTTGGCACCGTATTGTCCCCTTCCCTCATAACTTATGCAGTCATGGGAAACACGCTGTCTCATTGGCAGACGGCCTCTGATATGCCTGCCAAGCTGTTACCTCATTGCTTCCTCACCCCGGGCGCCATATTTAAATTGTAGTCACACGTACAGTTCTCAACGCTTGCAGCCTAAGATTGCTCCAGAGCAGACATGGCCCCAAAAGCCAAGAAGAGTGCAGGCCACAACCCCCCCAACCCAATTCAGTGACGCATCCCTGGAATGCCTTCTGAACACCGTGGAGGCCTTCTGAACACTGTGATGTCCTCTGTGCCCACTCTGGCCACAGGAGGCCCATCAGTCTCAGCTCTCTGGCTTGGGAGATGCTGGCAGAGGTGGGGGTCAGTGACAAAGCTGCACACAAGAGGTCAGCCATCCAGTGCAGAAAAAAGATAAATGGTCTCATCCATGCCACCAGGGTAAGGCAACCATCTCGTCACTCTCAACTCACCCACTCACAAGCCCATCATACAGTCATTGGCATCTCACTCACTACCAGCTCAAGGAATATCGCCACTCGCTCTCTCACACACACCCTCACATCTCAATCTGGCCTCATCTCCTCTGGAGACTGCCGCCTCATCCCGTCCATGGCTCCACTCAGCACACACATATACACACCTGGTATCTTCTCATTTGGCCTGGCATGCGCCTTGCTCACACTCTCTCCATTTGACATTATGCAGGATAAGATCGTGCACAATGACCGGGAGACTGGGGGCTGGAGTGCCAGACATTCTCCGTTCAAGAGTCTTGGGTTGGAGCTGGCTGGAGAGGACATGCACCATTCCTACAGCGACGGGGAGGTCGGCAAGAAGCGAACCCATGAAGTTCCTGCACCTCATCATTCCTCTCTCAACGTCACTGTTCAGTGTGTAACGCAGCTGCAAGCACCAATAATCTCCACTTTCTATCCGATACACGTCTTCCATGTTTCTCTCAGGCAACCTTGACCCTGACTCCAGAACCGAGAGCATCTCGGATAAGGACCCTGAAGGCAATACTGTTGAAGACCTGTCACAGCATTCACCCACACCTTCCAACAGCATAGCGACACACACCTCGGTGGGATCTAGATGGCGAGCAGCCTCGGGATCATAATCTGGTGAGCACAGCACACAATCTGTACCACAGCAGGCGGAGGCAGGGACATCCAAGGTCACCAGCACTCGGAGGACTGCTGGAGGCAAGGAATCTGCTTAGTCCGAGTCCTAGGCCCAACCATCTTCAGCTACTTCATCAATGATCTTCCTTCCATCATAAGGTCAGAAGTGGGAATGTCCACTGATGATTACACAATGTTAAGCACCATTCACGACTCCTCAGATACTGAAACAGTCCATGTCCAAATGCAGCAAGACCTGGACAATATCCAGGCTTGGGCTGACAAGTGGCAAGTAACATTTGCACCACACAAGTGCCAGGCAATGGCCATCTGCAACAAGAGAAAATCTAACCATTGCCCCTTGACATTCAATGGCATTACCATCACTGAATCCCCCACTATCAACATCCTGGGGGTTACCATTGACCAGTAACTGAACTGGACTAGCCATATAAATACTGTGGAGAGGCTAGGAATTCTGCAGCGAGTAACTCACCTCCTGACTCCCCAAAGCCTGTCCACAATCTACAAGGCACAAGTCAGGAGTGTGATGGAATACGTCCCACTTGCAGGATGAGTGCAGCTACAAAAAACACTCAAGAAGCTTGACATTATCCAGGATAAAGCAGCCCGCTTGATTGGTACCCCATCCACAAACATTCAGTCCATCCACCACCAACGCACAGTAGCAGCAGTGTGTACCATCTACAAGATGAGGTGCAGAAACTCACCAAGGCTCCTTAGACAGCACCTTCCAAACCTACGACCACTACCATCTAGAAGGACAAGGGCAGCAGACACATGGGAAAACCACCACCTAGAAGTTCCCCTCCAAGCCACTCAACATCCTCACTTGGGAATATATTGCCATTCCTTCACTGTCACTGGTTCAAAATCCTGGAAGTCCTTCCCTAATAGCAAAGTGGATGTATCTACGACACAAGGCAGCTCACCACCATCTTCTCAAAGGCAATTAGGGATGGGCAAAACATGCTGGCCTAGCAAGTGACATCCACATCCCTTGAATGAATAAAAAAAAGCATTTACTACTTTCCAGTCCGATGGAACCTTTCCAGAATCCAGCAAATTTTGGAAAATTTAACACCAAGCATCCACTACCTCATTCGCCTCCACTTTTAAGACCCTAGGATGAAGACCATCAGGACTTGGAGATCTGTCAGCCCGCAGCTCCATCAGTTTGCTCAGTACCGCTTCCCCAGTGATTGTGATTTCACCCAAGTTCCTCTCTCCCCTCCAGCTCCTGATTTACAGCTATTACTGGAATTCTTTTTGTATCTTCTATAGTGAAGACAGAAGCAAAATATTTGTCCATTTCACCCCCCATTTCCTTATTATCTACTATTAACTCCCCAGTCTCACTCTCTGGGGGACCGACACTCACTCATTCTTTCCCTTTTTAAATGCCTATAAAAACTCTTGCTAACTGTTTTTACATTTCTAGCTAGCTTCCTCTCATTCTCTAATTTCTTTCTCCTGATTAACCTTTTAGTCATTCTCTGCCATTCTTTTTATTCTGACCAGTCTGACCTGCCACTTATCTTTGCGCAGTTGTATGCTTTTATCTTAAGTTTGATGCTTTCCTTAACCTCTTTAGTTAAGCACGGATGGTGGGTCTTCCCCTAAGAAATTTTCTTTATAGAAGGAATGTACTAATTCGAAGTATTCTGAAGTATCCCCTTAAACGTCTGCCATTGCTTCTCCATTGATCTATCCTCTAGCCTGGTATCCCAGGTCACTTCAGCTAGCTCAGCTTTCATGCCCACATAGTTGCCCTTATTTAAGTTTAAAATACTAGTCTTGGACCCACTCTTCTCCCTTTAAAACTGGATGTAAAATTCAAACATATTATGGTCACTGCTATCCAGGGGTGCCTTTGCTCTGAGGTCATTAATTAATCCTGTCACATTACACAATACCTAAAATCTAATATAGCCTGCTCTCTGGTTGGTTTCAGAACATGCCGCTATAAGAAACTTTCTCGAAAGCAGTCTATGAGCTCCTCATCCAGGCTACTACTGCCAATTTGATTTTTCCAGTTTACATGTAGATTAAAATCATCCATGAACCTTTGCTGTACCATCTCCAATGCAAGTATATCCTTTCTTACATGTGGAGACCAAAACTGCACACAGTACTCCAGATGCGGTCTCAGCAAAACCCTGTACAACTGTAGCAAGACTTCTTTATTCTTGTACTCCAATGCCCTCACAATAAAGGCCTAGATGCCATTTGCCTTTCTAACTGCTTGCTGCACCTGAATGTTAACTTACTGCGTTCCTTGTATGAGAACATCTAAGTCTCTTCGAACATCAATACTTCCAAGTTTCTCACCTTTTCAAAAATATTTTGCTTTTTTATTCTTATGGCAAAAATGAATAACTTCATATCCATATATTATACTCCATCTGCCATCTTTATGCCCACACAACTAGATTGTAAATAGCTGAGGCCCCAGCACTGATCCTTGTGGTGTTGCACTATTAACAGCCTGCCAATGTGTAAAAAACCCATTTGCAATCTGTTTTTATATTTCTGGCTAGTTTACTCACATATTCAATTTTTTTCTATTTTTATCAACTTTTTAGTGTTTGTTTCTAAAGCAATCCCAATCCTCAGACCTTGTACTGTTTTTTTTAAAATGTTATAAGCCTTTGTTTTCAATCTAATACTATCACTAACTTCCTGACTGAACCACAGATGGGTATTTCTTGCTGAGTTTTTGTTCTTCAATGCATTTTTGTTAAACTTTTTAGATTGTTTCCCATTGTTCATTTACCACCATACCTTTTTGTCTATTTACCCAATTAACCTTAGCCAGATCTCCCCTCATAACTTTGTAACTGGCTTTATTTCAGTTCAAGATTTTTGTTTGCCATTGGAATATGCCACTTTTAAACTTGACGTGGAATTGAATGGTATTCTGGCCATTATTTCCCTGTGAAGCTGTTGGCATGGACATTACTGATTAACCTTGCTTCATTACACAATACTAGATCTTAGCTTTATCCTTAGTCGGTTCCACTACGTGCTGCTCCATCATATTGTTATGAAAATATTCTACAAACTCATTTTTTTTTATTATTCATTCATGGTATGTGGGTGTCGCTGGCTAGGCCAGCATTTGTTGCCCATCCTTAATTACCCTTGAGAAGGTGGTGGTGAGTTGCCTTCTTGAATCACTGCAGTCCATGTGGTGTAGGTACACCCACAGTGCTGTTAGGAAGGGAGTTCCAGGATTTTGACCCAGCGACAGTGAAGGAACGGCGATATATTTCCAATTCAGGATGGTGAATGACGTGGAAGGGAGCTTCCAGGTAGAGCTTCAGCCTTATCTTTTGCACTGATGTGCTCATTGAGGATGGGGATATTTGTGGAGGAGCCTCCTCCTCCATTGAGTTGTTTAATTGTCCACCGCCACTTGCAACTGGATGTGGCAGGACTGCATAGCTTAGATCTGATTCATTTGTTGTGGAAACACTTAACTCTATCACTTGCTGCTTATGCTGTTTGGCACGCAAGTAGTCCTGTGTTATTGCTTCACCGGGTTAACACCTCATTTTTAGGTATGCCTGGTGCTGCTCCTGGCATGCCCTCTTGCATTCTTCATTGAACCAGGGTTGATCCCTTGACTTGGTGGTAATGTTAGAGTGGGAGATATGCCGGGCCATGAGGTTACCGATTGTGGTTGAGTACAAGTCTGCTGCTGCTGATGGCCCACAGCACCTCATGGTTGCCCAGTCTTGAGTTGCTAGATCTGTTCGAAGTCTGTCCCATTTAGCATGATGGAAGGTATCCTCACTGTGAAGACAGGACTTGGTCACCACAAGGACTGTGCAGTGGTCACTCCTACCAATACTGTCATGGACAGATGCATCTGCAGCAGGCAGGTTGGTGAGGATGAGGTCAAGTATGTTTTTCCCTCTTGTTGATTCCCTCAGCGCCTGCCACAGACCCAGTCTCGGCCAGCTCGGTCAGTAGTGGTGCTAACGAGCCACTCTTGGTGATGGGCATTGAAGTTCCCCACCTAGAGTACATTCTGTACCCTTGCCACCCTCAGTACTTCCTCCAAGTGGTGTTCAACATGGAGGAGCACTGATTCATCAGCTGAGGGAGGGTAGTATGTGGTAATCAGCAGGCGGTGTCCTTGCCCATGTTTGACCTGATGCCATGAGATTTCACAGGCTATGGAGTCAATGTTGAGGACTCCCAGGGAAACACCCTCCCGACTGTATACCACTATGCTGCTGACTCTGCTGGGTTTATCCTGCCGATGGGACAGGACATACCCAGGGATGGTGATGGTGGTAGCTGGGACATTATCTGTAAGATATGATTCCATGAGGATGACTATGTCAGACTAATGCTTGACTAGTCTGTGAGAAAGCACTCCTAATTTTGGCACAAGGCCCCAGATATTAGTAAGGAGGACTTTGCAGGCTCGACAGGGCTGTTTGCCATTGTCGTTTCTGGTGCCTAGGTTGATGTAGGGTTGTCTGTCTGGTTTCATTCTTCTTTTTTGTGTTTTTGTAGCTGTTTGATACAACTAAGTGTCTTGCTAGGACATTTTAGAGGGCATTTAAGAGTCAACCACATTGCTGTGGGTCTGGAGTCACATATAGGCCAGACCAGGCAAGGATGGCAGAGTTTCTTCCCTAAAGGACATTAGTGAACCAGATGGGTTTTTACGACAATCACAATAGTTTCTTGGTCATCATTAGACTTTTAATTCCAGAATTTTATTGAATTCAAATTTCACCATCTGCTGTGGCAGGATTTGAACCCAGGCCCACAGAGCAGTACCCTGGGTCTCTGGATTGCCCCTCTATTCAAGAAGGGAGGAAGACAGAAAACAGGGAACTATTAACTTGACGTCTGTCGTGGGGAAGGTGTTAGAATTGGTCATTAAGGGGGTTATAGCTGAGCACTTAGAAAAGCTCAAGGTAATCAGGAAGAGTTAACATGGTTTTGTGAAAGTGAAATCATGTTTAACCAATTTTTTGGAGTTCTTTGAAGGAGTAACATGCGCCGTTGAGAAGGGGAGCCTGTAGACGTACTATACTTGGATTTCCAGAAGGCACTTGATAAAGTGCTACGTCAATGGTTATTGCAGAACATAATAGCTCATGGTGAAGTGGGTAACATATTAGCATGGATAGAAGATTGGCTGGCTGGCTGGCAGAAAGCAGAGAGAGATTCATAAATGGGTCTTTTTCTGATTGGCAGGATGTGATAAGTGGAGTCCTGCAGGGGTCTGTACTGGGGCCTCAACTTTTTACAATTTATATCAGTGACTTAGATGAGGGGAGTGAAGACATGGTAGCTAAATTTGCAGATGACACAAGATAGGTAGGAAAGTATGTTGTGAAGAGGACATAAGGAGATTACAGATGGATATAGACAGGTTGAGTGAGTGGGCAAAAGTCTGGCAGATGGAGTTTAATGCGGGAAAATGTGAAGTTGTTCACTTTGGCAGGAAGAATAAAAAAGCAGAGTGTTATCTAAATGGAGAACGACTGCAGAATTCCGAGGTGCAGAGGGATCTAGGTGTTCTCAGTCACAAAAAGTTAGTTTGCAGGTACAGCAAGTAATCAAGAAGGCTAATGGAACACTAGCCTTCATTATGAGAGGAATTGAACATAAAAGTAAGAATGTTATGCTTCACTTATACAGGTTATTCGTGAGTTCACACCTCTAATACTGTGTGCAGTTTTGGTCTCCTTATCTAAGGGATGATATAAATGCGTTGGAGGCAGTTCAGAGGAGGTTTACTGGATTGATATCAGGAATGAGTGGGTTGTCTTAAGAGGAAAGGCTAGACAGAAATTTCTCCTCATCTCAGTCTTAACTGATTGGCCCCTTATCCTGTCTTAGATTCCCCGACCAGCAGAAACCATCTCTCAGCGTTCACCCGATGATGCCCCTTTAGAATTTTGTAGGTTTTAATGAGATTGCCTCTCATTCTTCTAAACTCCAGAGAATATAAGCCCAATTTATGCAGCCTGTCATCATAGGACAACCTCCGCACACAACATATGAAATAGGAGCACAAGTAGTCCAATCAGTCCCTCAAACCTGCTCCACCATTCCATCAGATCATGGGCTTGTTTCCACTGGAGTTTAGAAGGGTGAGGGGTGACTTGATTGAAGCATATTGGATGCTGAACAGTCTGGTCAAGGAGGACGTGGAAAGGATGTTTCCTCTAGTGGGTGAGTCTAGGACTAGGGGGAGCTGTTTTAAAATTAAGGGTCACCATTTTAGAACAGAGATGAGGAGAATTTTTTTCTCTGGGGATTGTGTGACTTTGGAATTCTCTGCCTCAGAAGGTGGTGGAGACGGAGTTGTTAAATATTTTTAAGGTGGAGGTAGATAGATTCTTGTTAGACTAGGGAATTAAAGGTTATTGGTGTAGATGGGAATGTGGAATTCAAACACAAACAGGTCAGCCATAGTCTTATGGAATGGTGCAGCAAGCTCGAGGGGCTGAATGGCCTACATATGCTCCTATTTCGTATGTTCATGAGAGGTTTGTCCTATGATGAGAAGCTGCATAAATTGGGTTTATATTCTCTGGAGTTTAGAAGAATGAAAGACGCTCTCATTGAAACCTACAAATTTCTGCAAGGACTTGATAGGGTGATACTGAACAACTGGTCAGGGAATCTAACACACGGGGACACACTCTTAGGATAAGGTCCCAATCGTTTCTGACTGAGATGAGGAGAAATTTCTTCACTCAAAGGACTGTGTATTTTTGGAATTCTCTGCCCCATGTGGATGATCCATCATTGAACATATTTAAGACTGGGATAGACAGATTTTTGGTCTCTCAGTGAATTAAGGGATATGGGGAGGGGGTAGGGAAGTGGAGTTGAAGCTAAAGATCAGCCATGATCATATTGACTGGCGGAGCAGGCTCATTGGGCCGTGTGGTCTACTCATGCTCCTATTTCTTATGTTCTATCAGGTGTTCTACTATGCACAGCATACACTCTCACTGACGATACTCCCACCGTATGACTCGTATGTCTCAGTGTCACTTCCTGTAGGGCCTGTGTATGTCTCTGTGTCAGCTCCTGTAAGAGTCATGTCTCAGTGCTATGAATGTACACACCAGTGAAAGGGGATGATGTGCAGAGTGGATAGTAAGCAAGGAGGCATGCAGGAATGTACTGATGGGAATTAATCCTTCCCCTTCACTCTTACAATGCGTATGACTGAATAGCTGAACTTCTGACCAGCTTTAGGTTAGCATAATAACCGTCAATAAGTCAGCCCCTGCCAGGACTCCATTGGGATGGT
Source organism: Carcharodon carcharias (assembly GCF_017639515.1). Lineage (NCBI taxonomy): Eukaryota > Metazoa > Chordata > Chondrichthyes > Lamniformes > Lamnidae > Carcharodon > Carcharodon carcharias. Next base: position 192,704,529 of record NC_054472.1, read on the forward strand.
CCCCATCTTACTTACTCAATTTCCAAGTCTTCCATTGCAAATGCCTTCACTGTCCGTACGTTTCCCAGTGCTTCATCCGCCACACATGTTGCCTTGGCAATCTGGGAATAGTTTGTTAAAACAGATTTCACACTGACAGTCAGTAAAATCAGAAACTCTACTCAGGAACTCCTGATCCAGCCAGTGTCCTGTGCTTTGAAACTGAATAAATAATTAAGCTCTGATTTTTTGCCATCTCAATACAGTTCCTAATGAGCACAAAACTGCTCCTTAACCTGCTACACGCCGGCAGAGAGACCACAGGGCGGCTTATGTGGGAAATGGGAAAGTTCAACTCTGCTGCAATAAGAGTAAACCTTCTGAGGCCGAGACACATGAGCAGTAATTTAGAGGAAGCTTCATCCCGTATCTAACCTGCATTCAAATTTTACTTATTTATTCATTCTAGAATGTGGATGTCTCAAGTAAGATCGGCATTTATTCCCAAGAAGGCATCCGCTTCAACCTCTGGAGCCCTTGTGATGAAAATGCTTTGATAGTGCAGTTAGTTCAGGGGTTTCAGGATTTTGACACAGTGACAATGAACAAACTACAATATATTTTCAAATCAGGAAGAAACTTTCAAGTGCTGGTGTTCCCGTGCACACACTGCCCTTGTCATTAATGGTAAAGGTTGTAAGTTTTGGAATGACTAATGAAGAACCTGTACTGCATCTGAATCGTAGAAATTTACAGCACAGAAGGAGGCCATTCAGCCCATTCTATCTGCGCAGGCCAACATGTAGCCAGCCATTCAGCCTAATCCCACTTTCAAGCTCTTGATCTATAGCCTTTGGGTTATGGAACCTCAAGTACATATTCAAGGGTTTTTTAAATGCGCTGATGGTTTCTGTCTCTACCACCCTTTTGAGCAGTGAGGTCCAGACTCCACCATCCTCTGGATGAAAAAAATTTTCCCCTCAAATCTCCCCCTACACTTACCCTAAATCTACATTTCCCATCTTATAAACCCCTCAACCGAAGGCTTTAGGGCCTTCCCATTGCTTCATTTCGACCCCTCACATTATTATACATTTCAATTAAATCTCCCCTCAGCCTCTTCTGTTCCAAAGACAACAACTCCAGCTGAGTCAATCTTTCTTCATCTCTAAAATTCTCCAGGTAACGCCCGTGTAAGTCTCCTCTGTACCCTCTCTAGTGCAGTCACCCCTTTCCTACAGCGCAGTGACCAGAGCTGCACGAAAGCACTCGAGCTGTGGCCAATCTGTCATTTTATACAATTCTAACATAACGCCCCACCCAGCTCCTATGTTCTGTGCCTCAGCTATTAAAGGCAAGTATCCTGTATACCTCCTTCACCACCTAATCTACCCATCCTACCACCTTCAGGGAAATTTGGTCATGTACTCCAAGGGCACAGAATTGTTACAGCACATAAGGAGGCCATTCAACCCACCGTGTCTGCAACAACTCTCCGAATGAGCAATTCATGTCATTCTCCTACTTTCTCCCCGTAACCCTGCACATTCTTCCTTTTCAGATAACAGTCTAATTCCCTTTTGAATGCCTCGATTGAACCTGCCTCCACCACACTCTCTGGCAGTGTATTCAAACCCCAACCACTCGCTGGGTGAAAGTTTCTCCTCATCTCATTTCTGTCTCTTTTACCAAATATTTTAAATCAGTCCTCTTTTGTTCTCGATCCTTTCATGAGTGGGAATAGTGTCTCCCTATCTACTCTGTCCAGACCCCTCATTATTTTGAATTCCCCTATCACATCTCCTCTCAGCCTTCTCTTCTCCAAGTAAAACAGCCCTAACTTCTCCAATCAATCTTCATAACCAAAGTTCCTCATCCCTGGAACCAGTCTCATGAATCTATTCTGCATTCTCCCCACTGCCTTCATGTCCTTCCTAAAGTGCGGTGCCCAGAACTGGACGCAATACTCCAGCTGAGGCTGAGCTAATGTCCTATTCATGTTCAACTTAACCTCCTTGCTCTTGTACTCTGTTCCCCTATTAATAAAACCCAGGATACTGTATGCTTTATTAACCGTGCTCTCAACCTGTCCTGTCACCTTCAATGACTTATGTACATATACATCCAGGTCCCTCTGCTCCTGCAGCCCCTTTAGAGTTGAGCTCTTAATATGACCTCTCCATGTTCTTCCCACCAAAATGAACCACCTCTCATTTCTCTGCATTGGACTTCATCTGCCACCTATCTGCCCATTCCACCAAATTGTCTATGTCCTTTTGAAGTTCTACATTATCCACCTCACAGTTTACAATGTTTCCAAATTTCGTTTCATCTGCAAATTTAGAAATTGTGCCCTATACACCAACGTCGAGGTCTGAATAAATATCAGGAAGAACAAGGCTGCCAACACTGACCCCTGGGGAACTCCACTCCAAACCTTCCTCCAGCCAAAAAAACATTAGTTCACGATGACACTCTGTCCACAGCCAATTTCATATCCATGTTGCTGTCGACCCTTTTATTCCATGAGCTCTCGCTTTGTTCACAAATCTGTTGTACTGCACTTTATCAACTGCGTTTTGATGGTCATTGCCTGACACTTGTGTGGCACGAATGTTGCTAGCCACTTATCAACACAAGCCTGAATATTATCCAGATCTCGCTGATTATGGACACGGACTGTTTCAGTAGCTAAGGAGTTTCAAATGGTGAACACTGTGCAATCATTTGCGAATATCCCCACTTCTGACCTTATGATAGAAGGTCATTGATGAAGCAGCTGATTTTTTTTTATATTCCTTCAAAGAATGTGGGCTTCACTGGCTGGGCCAGCATCTCTTGCCCATCCATAATTGCCCTTGAGAAGGTGGTGGTGAGCTGCCTTCTTGAACTGCTGCAGTCCATGTGGTGTAGGTACACCCACAATGCTGTTAGGGCGGGAATTCCAGGATTTTGACCCAGCAACATTGAAGGAACGGCGATATATTTCCAAGTCAGGATGGTGAGTGACTTGGAGGGAAAATTCCAGGTGGTGGTGGTCCCATGTACCTGCTGCCCTTGACCTTCTAGATGGTGGTGGTTGTGGGTTTGGAAGGTGCTGTCTAAGAAGCCTTGGTGAGTTGTTGCAGTGCATCTTGTAGATGGTACACACACTGCTGCTACTGTACGTCGGTGGTAGAGGGAGAGGACGTTTGTGGATGGGGTACCAATCAACTGGGATGCTTTGTCCTGGATGGTGTCAAGCTTCTTGAGTGTGTAGGAGCTATACTCAGAATGACAGAATCACTTGATTTTGACAGCACAGATGGAGACAATTCGACTCATCGTGTCTGCACCTGCGAGTAGACAGTATTCCATCACACTCCTGACTTGTGCCTTGTAGATGATGGGCAGGCTTTGGGGAGTCAGGAGGTGAGTTACTTGCTGCAGGATTCCTAGCCTCTGACCTGCTCTTGTAGCCACAGTATTTACATGGCTAGTCTAGTTCAGTTTCTGGTCAATGGTAATCCCCCAGGATGTTGATGGTGAGGAATTCAGTGATACTAATGCCATTGAATGTCAAGGGATGATGATCACATTCAACCTTGTTGGAGATGGTCATTGCCTGGCTAAGTGGCGTGATTGTTACTTGCCACCTGTCAGCCCAAGCCTGGATGTTGTCCAGGTTTCATTGCATTTGGATATGGACTGCTTCATTACCTGAGGAGTTGTGAATGGTGCTGAACATTGTGCAATCATCAGTGAACATTCCCACTTCTGACCTTATGATGGAAGGAAGGTCATTGATGAAATGATGTCCTGGAGCTGAGATGACTGACCTCCAACAACCACCACCATCTTCCTTTGTGCTAGGTATGACTTCAACCAGCAGAGAGTTTCCCTACTGATTCCCATTGACTCGTTTTGCTAGGGCTTCTTGATGCCACACTTGGTCAAATGCTACCTTGATGTCAAGGGCAATCACTCTCACCTCACCTCAGGAGTTCAGCTCTTTTGTCCAAGGCTGTAATGAGGTCAGGAGTTGAGTGGCCCTGACGGACCCCAAAATGAGCGTCAGTGAGCAGGTTATAGCTAAGCAAGTGCCGCTTGATAGCCCTGTTGATGACCCCTTCCATCGCTTTACTGATGATTGAAAGTAGACTGATGAGGTGTAATTGGCCAGGTTGGATTTGTCCTATTTTTCATGTACAGGACATACCTGGGCAATTTTCCACATTGCTGGGTAAATGCCAGTGTTGTTGTTATACTGCAACAGCTTGGCTAGGGGTGTGGCAAGTCCTGGAGCACGAGTCTTCAGTACTATTGCCGGAACATTGACAAGACCCATAGCCTTTGCAGTATCCAGTGCCTTCAGCCACTTCTTGATATCACGTGGAGTGAATCGAATTGGTTGAAGACTGGCATCTGTGATACTGGGGACACCTGGATAAGGCCGAGATGGATCATCCACTCGGCATTTCTGGCTGAAGATTGTAACAAATGCTTCAGCCTTATCTTTTGCACTGCGATGATGGACACCCCATCATTAGGGATGCGGATATTTCTGGAGCCACCTCCTGCAGTGAGCTGTTTAATTTTTCACCACCATTCACGACTGGATGTGGCAAAACTGCAGAGCTTAGAATTGATTCATTGGTTGTGGAATCGCCTGGCTCTATCACTTGCTGCTTATGCTGTTTGACACACAATTTAGTCCTGTGTTGTAGCTTCACCAGGTTGACACCTCATTTTTAGGTATGCCTAGTGCTGCTCCTGGCATGCCCTCCTGCACTCTTCATTGAATCAGGGTTGATCCCCTGGTTTGGTGGTGACAGTGGAGCGGGAGTTATGCTAGTCTATGAGGTTACAGATCACGTTCGAGTACAATACTGCTGTTGCTGATGGCCCACAGCGCATAATGGTTGCCCTTACTTGAGTTGCTATATCTGTTCAAAATCTATCCCATTTAGGACGGTGGTCGTGCCACACAACATGATGGAGGGTATTCGCAATGTGAAGATGGGACTTCTTCTTTGGAATGACTGCGCGGTGGTCACTCCTACCGATACTGTCATGGCCAGATGCATCTGCGGCAGGCAGGTTGGTGAGGATGAGGTCAAGTATGTTGTTCTCTCACCACCTGCCGCAGACCCAGTCTAGCAGCTATATCCTTTAGGATTCGACCAGCTCGGTCAGTAGTGGTGCTACCGAACCACTCTTGGTGATGGACATTGCAACTCACCATCCTGACTTGGAAATATATCACTGTTCCTTCACTTCGCTGAGTGAAAACCCTGGAATGCCTTCCTAACAGCACTGTGGGTGTACCGACACCACATGGACTGCAGCAGTTCAAAAAGGCAACTCACCAACACCTTCTCATGGGTAACTAGAGATGGGAAATAAATGCTGGCCCAGCCAGTGAAGCCCACATCCCGTGTATGAAGTAAAAAACATTTCCCACGAGTATTTTCTGACTCGATGAGTATGATTGTGTCAGGCTGTTGCTTGACTAGTCTGTGAAACAACTCTCCCAATTTTGGCACTGACCTCCCGATGTAAGTAAGGAGGGCTTTGCAGGGTCCGCAGGTTGGGGTCTGCTGTTGTCGTTTCCGGTGCCTCGGTTGATGCCGGGTGGTCCGTCCAGTTTCTTTTTTTTTGACTTTGTAGCAGTTTGTTACATCTGGGGAGCTTGCTAGGCCATTTCAGAGGGCACTTAAGAGTAAACCACATGTCAGCAGATGTGGAATCACATGTAGACCAGACCAGATGAGGGTGACAGATTTCATTCCCTAAAGGACAGTCCCAGATGGGTTTTTACGGCAATTGACGATGCTTTCATGGTCATCATCAGACTTTTAATCTTTTAATTCAAGATTTTTATTGAATTTCAGGGAGTTAGGAAGGAAATTAAAAAGCAGGTCTGGCCTACACGTGACTCCAGACCCACAGCAGTGTGGTTCCCTCAGAAATGGCCTAGCAGGTCACTCAGTTGTAACAAACCGCTACAAAGTAACAGAAAAATCTCAGCCCTGTCGACCCTGCAAAGTCATCCTTACTAACATCTGGGGGCTAGTGCCAAAATTGGGAGAGCTGTCTTATAGACTGGTCAAGCAACAGCGTGACATAGTCATCCTCACGGAATCATACCTTACAGATAATGTCCCAGACACCACCATCACCATCCCTGGGTATGTCCTGTCCCAGCAGGAGGACAGGCCCAGCAGAGGTGGAGGCACAGGTGGTATACGTCAAGAGGGAGTTACCCTGGGAGTCCTCAACATTGACACCGGACCCCATGAAATCTCATGGCATCAGGTCAAACATGGGAAGGAAACCTCCTACTAATTCCCTCCCTCAGTTGATGAATCAGTGCTCCTCCATGTTGAACACCTCTTGGAGGAAGCTGAGGGTGGTAATGGCGCAGAATGTACTCTGGGTGGGGGACTTCAAAGTCCATCACCCAGAGTTGCTCGGTAGCACCACTACTGACCGAGCTGGTCCTAAATGGACCTGCGGCAGGTGGTGAGGGAGTCAACAAGAGGGAAAAACATACTTGACCTCATCCTCACCAACCTGCCTGCCACAGATACATCAGTCATTGACAGCATCGGTAAGAGTGACCACTGCACAATCCCGCCGTCACATTGAGGATACCCTCCATCGTGTTGGATGGCACTACCACCATGCTAAATGGGATAGATTTCGAACAGATCTAACAACTCAAGACTGGGTTTCCCATGAGGCACTGTGGGCCATCAGTAGCAGCAGAACTGTACTCAAATACAATATATAACCTCATGGCCCAACATATCCCCCGGTCTACATTACCATCAAGCCAGGGGATCAACCCTGGTTCAATGAAGAGTGCAGGAGGGCACGCCAGGAGCAGCACCAGGCATACCTAAAAATGAGGTGTCAACCTGATGAAACTATAACACAGGATTACTTGCGTGCCAAACAGCATAAGCAGTGATTGATAGTCAGGGCTAAGTGGTCACACAACTAACGGATTATATCTAAGCTCTGCAGTCCTGCCACACCCAGATGAGAACGGTGGTGGACAATTAAACAACTCACTGGAGGAGGAGGCTCCTCAGTTATCCCCATCCTCAATGATGGAGGAGCCCAGCACATCAGTGCAAAAGATAAGGCTGAAGCATTTGCAACATTCTTCAGCCAGAAGTGCTGAATGGATGATCCATCTCGGCTTCCTCTGGAGGTCCCCAGCATCACAGATGCCAGTCTTCAGCCAATTCGATTCACTCCACGTGATATCAAAAAACAGCTGAAAATGCTGGACACAGTGAAGGCTATGGGTCCTGACAATACTCCGGCCATAGTACTAAAACTTATGCTCCAGAACTTGCTGTGCCCCTAGCCAAGCTGTTCCAGTACAGTTACAATACTGACATCTACCCGGCTATGTGGAAAATTGTCCAGGTATGTCCTGTATACAAAAAGGAGGATAAATCCAACCTGGCCAATTACCGCCCCATCAGTCTACTCTCCATCATCAGTAAAGTAATGGAAGGGGTCATCAATAGTGCTATCAAGCGGCACTTGCTTAGCAATAACCTGCTCTCTGATGCCCAGTTTGGGTTCCGCCAGGGCCACTCAGCTCCTGACCTCATTACAGCCTTGATTCAAACATGAACAAAAGAGCTGAATTCCTGAGGTGAGGTGAAAGTGACTGCCCTTGACATCAAGGCCGCATTTGACCGAGTGTGGCATCAAGGAGCCCTAGCAAAACCGGAGTCAATGGGAGTCAGGGCGAAAACTCATTGCTGGTTGGAGTCATACCTAGCCCAAAGGAAGATGGTTGTGGTTGCTGGAGGTCAGTCATCTCAGCTCCAGGACATCACTGCAGGAGTTCCTCAGGGTAGTGTCCTCGGCCCAACCATCTTCAGCTGCTTCATCAATGACCTTCCTTCCATCATAAGGTCAGAAGTGGGGATGTTCACTGATGATTACACAATGTTCAGCACCATTCACGACTCCTCAGATACTGAAGCAGTCCATGTCCAAATGCAGCAAGACCTGGACAATATCCAGGCTTGGGCTGACAAGTGGCAAGTAACATTCGCGCCGCCCAAGATTCTCTCCAACAAGACAGAATCCAACCTTCGCCCCTTCCTGTTCAATGGCATTACCATCACTGAGTCCCCCACGATCAACATCCTGGGGTTACCACTGACCAGAAACTGAACTGGACTAGCCATATAAATACTGTGGCTACAAGAGCAGGTCAGAGGCTGGGAATCGTGCGATGAGTAAATCACCTCCTGACTCCCCAAAGCCTGTCCACCATTTACAAGGCACAAATAAGGAGTGTGATGGAATACGCCCCACTTGCCCGGATGAGTGCAGCTCCCACAACATCCAGGACAAAGGAGCCCACTTGATTGGTGCCACATCCACAAACATTCACTCCCTCCACCACCGATGCAGAGTAGTAGCAGTGTGTACCATCTACAAGCTGCACTGCAGGAATTCACCAAAGCTCCTTCGACTGGCAACTTCCAAACCCACAACCACTACCATCTAGAAGGACAAGGGCAGCAGATAGATGGGAACACCACCACCTCTTGAAGTTCCTCTTCAAGTCACTCCCCATCCCGACTTAGGAATATATCACCGTTCCTTCACTGTCACTGGGTCAAAATCCTGGAAATCCCTCCCTAACAGCACCATGGGTGGACCTACTCCACTTGGACTGCAGTGGTTCAAGAAGGCAGCTCACCACCTCCTGCTTAAGGGCAACGAGCGATGGGCAATAAATGCTGGCCCAGCCAGTGAAGCCCTCATCTCGTGAAGAAATAAGAAAAAAAAAAAATTTTTTAAACATCTAAAACAATCTTTAACTTCCGTTGTTGGGCACAGTTGGATTATATTTCCTGCCAGATTTTTGTGCCTCAAAGAAATTAAATTTGTTGTAAACCATGTATTAATTCTTTAAATGCTAGCCATTGCCTGTCTATTATCATACCTTTGAATGCAGTTTCCCAATCTACCAGTCAACTTGCCCTCATACATTTGTAGGTTCCTTTGTTTAAATTTAAGATACTAGCTTCAGATTGAACTACATCACTTTCAAACTTCAAGTTAAATTCTATCATATTATGGTCACTCTTTCCTAAAAGCTTCATTAGAATGAAATTATTAGTGAGCCCTTTTTCACTGCACGATACTCAATCTAAAATAGCCTGTTCTCTAGTTGGTTCCTAAATATATTGTTCTAGAAAACCATCTCATATACATTCCAGGATTCATCCGCTACAACATTAGTGCTAATTAGGTTTACCTGGTCTATATGTCAAATCAGGTCCCCCATGACGACAGTATTAATCTTGTTACATGAACTTCTAATTTCCTAAAGGTCCCTCTCACTAATTTACCAATCTCATCCCTTCTTCATACCTCCTTTTCCTTTTTGCTTATCCTTCCTAAATGTCGAATAACCTTGAACATTCAGTTGCCAGCCTTGGTCCCCCTGCAGCCACGTCTCTATAATGGCAATTAGATCATACCTATTTGCTTCCAGTTATGCTGTCAATTTCACCTACCTTGATGTGAATGCTGTGTGCATTCAGATAAAATGCCTTTAATTCTGTCTTTTTATTATTTTTTACAATCTCACGTCTTATCTACTTGCACACTCTTAAGCTTGTATGTTCTATCCCTTCCTCCCACACTCAGATTATTAATTCCACTATTGCTAACTGTCAAGAAGATATAATAACTCTCATAATGTTATTGGAATTTATTGTAAAATAGAATAATAGTGGGATGTGTCTATGTGTCGAGATGTGTGTGTGTGTGTGTGTGTGTGTGCGTGTGTGTGAGAGTGTGTGTGATTTAATTGAATTAGAGGCAGCTAGTCTGGGTGCTTTGATCTAAGAAGAGAGGGTGGATTTGAAATGTTAACTAGATAAGCATGGGTAAATTTAGAAACATTGGTGTCAAGGGAACATTTACATTTTGAGATAAACCAGATTAGATTGTTTTCAAAGGAGGGGAGAAATGTGTCACCTAACCAGGTGAAGCAGTGAAACAGTGTGCTTATTTTGCCCAAAGATTACTGATAAAACTTAGTGCTATGAGAGGGTTTTATTATCAGGGAGATAAAATCCAAAGACACACACAGTGAAACAATGGGTATTTACATTCAAAGAGGGAGATATGTATAAAGAAGGTGAAAGGGCTGTGTAAGGGCAGGCATTTTTAAGATCTAACAAGTGTGAAAAGCCTTCAGCATCTATGCCTCAAGCTGCCATCTCCAAAGAGCTGAAGTTAAGAAAACTCACTTTGAATTCGACATGTTCAGGTACTTCTTTTCCTGGGTCTTTCAAAATCTATGTGTCTTACTGTTGCCTTAACGGAAGTGTAACTGGGAGTTAGACTGAGTCGGGGATTTAGAAATTATCATAGTAGTAATTTGTAGCTCAATATATGTATTTAAAATCATTTCTCTTATTGCTAAATGTTTAATCTAGTTTTATAAAAACCTATAAGACTTGGTGGTCTTATTACTACTGAATTCAAGGAACACATCTTGAAATTTATACAAATTGAAAATTAGTTGTGACAGTTGTTTCAAATTTCCCTCTGGGATTTGAACACCTCAGCATTTACCATCTGCTGTGTCTTAACACTACCTTGCTCTCTTGTCTTGTCTTCTTTCTTTAGTTTATCACATCTTCCTTCACCTGATCTCTCATCCCACTATTCAGTTTAAAGCCCTCTCTACCACCCTAGTTATACGACTCTCTAGAACACTGGTCCCAGTGCGGCTCAGATGAAGACCATCTCAACAGTACAGCTCCCATTTTCCCCAGTAGGTGTACCAGTGCCCCGTGAATTGAAACCTGTTTCTCCCACACCAACAATAAATGCAAAATACTGCGGATGCTGGAAATCTGACATTTTTTTGTATTCATTCATGGGATTTGGGTGTCATTGGTCAGGCTAGCATTTATCACCCATCCCTAATTGCCCTAGTTCAGGGGGCATTTAAGAGTCAATTACATTGCTGTGGATCTCGAGTCACATGTTGGCCAGACCGGTTAAGGACAGCAGATTTCCTTCCCTAAAGGACATTAGTGACCCAGAGGGGTTTTTACAACAATCGATCATGGTTTCATGGTCATCATTAGGCTTTTTAATTCCATGTTTTTTTTTCATTGAATTCAACTTCCACCATCTGCTGTGGCAGGATTTGAGCCCAGGTCCCCAGAGCATTACCCTGGGTCTCTGGATTACTCGTCCTGTGACAATACCACTACACCATCACCTCCCCCAAAATAGAAACAGAGTCCATATGATTCTTCTTCAAAAGAATCATATGGACTCGAAATATTAACGCTTTCTCCCTCCATAGATGTTGTCGGACCTACTGAGTTTTACCAGCATTTTCTGTTTTTATCTCCCACAGCAGTCATTGAGTTATGCATTTAACCCTCTAATCTTATTTACACTAAGCCAATTTGCTTGTGGCTCAAGTAATAATCCAGAAATTATTAATTTTGTGGAGGAATACGTGTATAATTGTGAATGAAATAAAATACACGTATAATTGGAAAAGGAAATTAAAATCCATGTATAATGAGATTACTGTAGGAAGTCCCCAAACAGTCATGCAGCCAGCACATAAATTAGCAAATCAAAGGGCCAATGCTACCTTCCCAGACTAAGGGGCTCCGGATGTCAGATACGGTGACAAAATCAAAGAGAGAAAAAACTATTGTGTGTGCATTGCCCAGGATATGTAACCATTAACACTCTCTATTTGCTGAACCATTGACATTGTCCTGTCTATTTGTTAAACCATTGACATTGTCCTGTCTATTTGCTAATGCATTGACATTGTCCTGTCTAATCGTTAAATCATTAACACTGATCGCTATCCTTTGAAGCCATTTGAAACTATTGTAATTGCCCAAGTTTCTGTCACGAACCTTTTGCTATATCTATGTGTGTAAAGAGGTGTTAGTCAGAGACTGGTTGGCTCTGTTGTATGCGACTAGGCTCGCCGTGATATCACGACTTTAATAAAGACTTCCTAGACAAGCCTCCAGGGTCTGAGTGTTCACTCCGTTTTTCTGTGACAAACTTTCAGGACCTGCTTTGTAGTTTATCCCCTAGCTGCTCATTCTCCTTAAGCAAAGCCTCTTCCACAGCTCTACCTATGTCAATGGTGCCTACATGGATCACAGAAACTGGATCCTCTCCCTCCCACTGCAAGTTCCTCTCCAACCCGGAGCAGATGCCTTGAATCCTGGCACTGGGCGGGCATCACAGCCGCCTGAACTCAGGTTCTCAGTTACAGAGAACTGTGTCTATCCCCCTGACTGTCCCCTACTACCACTACATTAACTCTCCACCTGCTTGAATGGCTTCCTGTACCACGGTGCCATGGTCAGTTCGCTCATCCAGGTAAGTTTTCCCCTCCCCTGATGTATCGCAGTGCCTGCAGCTCAATGACTCTGAACCAAAGTTCCTCCAGCCACAGGCATTTACAGGCAGATGTGTTTGCCTTGAATCACATTGATCATAAGACATAGGAGCAGAAGTGGGCCAGTCAGCCCATCGAGTCTGCTCTGCAATTCAATGAGATTATGGGTGATCTGATAATCCTCAACTCCATTTTCCTGATTTTTCCCATAACCCTTGATTCCCTTACTGATTAAAAATCTGTCTATCTCAGCCTTGAAAATCCTTAACAACCCAGCCTCTACAACCCTCTGCGGTAAAGAATTCCACAGATTGACTACCCTCTAAGAGAAGAAATTGTTCCTCATCTCTGTCTTAAATGGGATACCCCTTACTCTAAGATTATGCCCTTTGGTCCTAGACTCTCCCACAAGGGGAAACAACCTCTCAGCATCTTCCCTGTCAAGCCCCCTAAGAATCTTATATCTTTCAATAAGGTCGTCTCTCATTCTTCTAAACTCCAATGAGTACAGGCCCAACCTACTCAACCTCTCCTCATAAGAAAACCCCTTCATATCTGGGATCAACCTAGTGAACCTTCTCTGGACTGCCTCCAATGCCAGTATATCTTACCTTAGATAAGCGGACCAAAATTGTTCACAGTATTAAAGGCGTGGTCTAACACGTGCCTTGTAGAGTTTTAGCAAGACTTGCCTATTTTTATACTCCATTCCCTTTGAAATAAAGGCCAACATTCCATTTGCCTTCCCTATTACCTGTTGAACTTGTATGTTAGCTTTTTGGGATTCATTCACAAGGACTCCCAAATCCCTCTGTGCTGCAGCTTTATGCATCTTTCTCCATTTAAATAATATTCAGCTCCTCTATTCTTCCTGCCAAAATGCATAACCTCACATTTTCCCACATTATATTCCATCTAACAAGTTTTTGCCCACTCACTTAACCTGTCGATATCCCTCTGTAGACTCTGTGTCATCCTCATCACTTGCCTTCCCACCTAGTTTTTTTGTCATCCGCAAACTTGACAATAGTACATTCACTTCCCTCATCCAAGTCATTAATATATATTGTAAATAATTGTGGCCCCAGCACTGATCCCTGTGGCACTCCACTAGTTACAGGTTACCATCCTGAAAATGCCCCCCTTATCCCAACTCTCTGTCTTCTATTAATTAACCAATCCTCTATCCATGCTAATATACTACCCCCAACACCATGGGATCTTATCTTATTAAGTAGCCTTCTGTGTGGTACCTTATTGAACAGCTTTTGGAAATCCAAATATATTACATCTACTGGTTCCCCTTTATCCATCCTGCTTGTTACCTCCTCAAAGAACTCTAATAAATTTGTCAGGCATTATTTCCTCTTCATGAAACCAAGCTGACTCTGCTTGATTATATTGTGCATTTCTAAATGCTTTGCTATTACATCCTTTACAATAGATTCTAACATTTTCCCAATGGTGGATGTTAAGCTAAATGGCCTATAGTTATCGGTTTTTATCTCCCTCCCTATTTGAATAAGGGCATTACATTGGCAGTTTTTCAAACTTCTGGGACTTTTCCAGAATTAAAGATTCTTGGAAGATTACTTCCAGTGCATCAGGTGTCTATGAGCTCCCACATTCTGCAACACATTGCCTCCCCTGCTATCATTACAGTGTTTAATTATTTTACTAATTAAATTTTACTAATTAAATCTATAGTCCTGCCTGCTTGTATTCTTGTTATTTCAATAAATGAAGATAAATGATGCCAAGATCATGGCTGTACTAACTTTGGCCTCTACTTTCCTGTCTACCCCTATATCTTTGACTCCCTTGTCAATCAAGAATCTATTGAACTCAACCCTAAAAATATTCAATGGCCCTATCTCCACTGCTGTCTGAGGAGAAGAATTTCACAAACTAATAACCCACTGAGAGAAAAATATTCTCCTCATCTTCATCTTAAATGGAAGATCTCTTATTTTTTAATCTGTGTCCCTTAGTTCTAGTCTCTCCCACAAGGGGAAACATCCTTTCAGCATCCATCCTGCGAAATCCCCTCAAGATCCTTATATGGTTCAAGATGTTCACCTCTCGATCTTATAAACTCCAAAGAATATAGGCCCAACCTGTCTAACCTTTCTTCAGAAGAGACCAACTTAATCCAAGGAATGAGTCAAGTGAACCTTCTCTGAACTAATTCCAAAGCAATTATATCCTTTTCCAACTAAGGGGTCCAAAACTGTACACAGTATTCCAGATGTGGTCTCACCAAGGCCCTGTACAGCAGCAGTGAAACTTCCCTACTTTTATATTCCATTCCCCTTACGATGAACACCAACATCCATTTGCCTTCTTAATCACTTTACATACTAAATTTTTGCAATTCATGCAACAGGACACCCAGGTCCCTCTGTATTACAGAGTTCTGTATTCTCTCTCCATTTAAATAATATACTACTTTTCTATTCTTCCTGCTAAAGTGGGTGAGTTCACATTTTCCCACATTATATTCCATCTGCCAAATTTTTGCCTACTCACTGATACTATATATATGTCTACTGTATATATATATATATATCTCCTTGTACAGGCTCAAGCCCTCTTCAAAATTTACTTTCTTACGAATCTTTGTGTCAACGGCAAATTTAGCAACCATACTTTCGGTCCCTTCATCCAAGTCATTGATGTGGATTGTAAATAGTTGAGGCCCCAGAACTCGTCCCTGTGATATTCCACTGGTTACAGCTTGCCAACCTGAAAATGATCTACTTATTCCTACTCCGTGCTTCCTATTAGCTAACCAATTCTCTATCCATGCTATTATGTTACCCCTATACCACAAGCTCTCATTTTGTATGGCACCTTGTCAAATGCCTTTTGGAAATACAAGCATACCACATCTACAGGTTTCCCTTTATCCATGATGCATCCCACTTCCTCAAAGAACTAATAAATTAATCAAATATGATTTCCCTTTCACAAAACCATGTTGACCTTCCCAGACTGCATTAAGATTTTCCATGTGCGCTGCTATAACCTCTTTAATAATAGATTCATGCGGTTTCCCTTTTACAGATGTGAGGAAATGCTCTGTAGTTTCCTGCTTTCTGTCTTCCTCCTTTCTTGAATGCAGTCTCACTGCTTAAGTGCTGAAAGAATCTTTGTCCCTCTGACCCTGGACTCAACTCGCTAACTATATTCATTTCAGTGAACATCAATCTCAACCTCCCAGAATTTCAACATTACCATCTCCCCATTCCAGAATATTGGTGCTTCTTCAATGAACCTGGCTTCAATATTATCTCCCCAACCTAGTCCAATCTTTATCCTCCCTCTGAACAAATCCTGGGATCTCTCCTATAGTTCTCCTTTATATCTGGACACTGGTTCCAAGTAAGCTACAGCCACCCACCTAGACATTCCATCTGACTCATTGTCTAGGACCTTGGTTGCCTCTTCAGACTCTCCTCACCCACAGCCCCATCAGTTCAATGCAAACGCCAACACAAACATTCACTGCCCACTCCCTCCCCCTTACCTGTTCCTGTGCCTTTTGGGATAGCTCCCGAAGGTATGAGCCCAAATATGCTCCAGTTCCAATCAGGACTGGCATTACCATGCACATCAGATTCGTTAGCTTTGGCGAAACAAAGTAGAGGGACACCAGGCAGCCAATTGTCTGTGCGGCACTCTTCAGGCCCTAGAGTTCAAATCAAACACAAGCAAGGCAGTTAAAGCACAGGTTAGGTTCAAATTAAAGCTCCTTCTATACTGTTCAATCAAATATTTCCATGGCAGTTACACCAGGGCATAGATGCAGTGGAAAGTTCCCGCTCCACTGTCTCATCAAGAACTCCCAGGGCAGGTACAGCACGGTATTAGATACAGAGTAAAGTTCCCTCTACACTGTCCCCATCAAACACTCCCAGGACAGGTACAGCACGGGGTTAGATACAGAGTAAAGCTCCGTCTACACTGTCCCCATCAAACACTCCCAGGACAGGTACAGCACGGTATTAGATACAGAGTAAAGTTCCCTCTACACTGTCCCCATCAAACACTCCCAGGATAGGTACAACACGGGGTTAGATACAGAGTAAAGCTCCGTCTACACTGTCCCCATCAAACACTCCCAGGACAGGTACAGCACGGTATTAGATACAGAGTAAAGTTCCCTCTACACTGTCCCCATCAAACACTCCCAGGACAGGTACAGCATGGGGTTAGATACAGAATAAAGCCCCCTCTACACTGTCCCCATCAAACACTCCCAGGACAGGTACAGCACGGGGTTAGATACAGAGTAAAGCTCCCTCTACACTGTCCCCATCAAACACTCCCAAGGCAGGCTTTCAGAAAGCCAGTGCAGACTCAATGGGCTGGATGGCTTCCTTCTAGAAAGATTCTGTGATTCTGTGAACAACAGCAGAGGGTTAGATACAAAGTAAAGATCCCGACAGACTGTCCCCATCAAACATGGATTAAGGATTGGTTAACAGACACAAAACAGTGAGCAAGAATAAACGGCTCATTCTCACATTGGCCAGCTGTGACTACTGCAAGGCTCAGAACTTGGGCTCCAGCTGTTCACAATATATATCCACGATTTGGATGTGGGGACTAAATGTAATTTTCACAGGTTTGCGGGTAACACAAAACTCGCTGGGAATGTGTGTTGTGAGGAAGATGCAAAGCAGCTTCGAGGGGAATTGGACAGACTTAGTGAGGGTAAGGAGCATGGCAGATGGAATCTAATGTGGAAAACGTAAGGTTATCCACTTTGGTAGGAGGAACAGATTTTTAAAATTCATTTATGGGATGTGGACATCGCTGGCTAGGCCAGCATTTATTGCCCGTTTCTAATTACCCTTGTTCAGAGAGCATTTAGTAGGTTTGCGGATGACACAAAGATTGGCCGGGTGTTTAACAGTGAGGTTGAGTGTCTTGGGCTACAGGAAGATATGGACGGGATGGTCAAATGGGCAGATAAGTGGCAGATGGAATTTAACCCTGAAAAGTGTGAGGTGATACACTTTGGAAGGAGTAATTTGACAAGGAAGTATTCAATGAACGGCATGACACTAGGAAGTTCTGAGGAACAAAGGGACCTTGGTGTGTGTGTCCATAGATCTCTGAAGGCAGAGGGGCGTGTTAGTGGGGTGGTGAAAAAGGCATATGGGACACTTGTCTTTATCAATCGAGGCATAGATTACAAAAGTAGGGAGGTCATTTTGGAGTTGTATAGAACCTTGGTGAGGCCACAGCTGGAGTACTGTGTGCAGTTCTGGTCGTCTCATTATAGGAAAGATGTGATTGCACTGGAGGGGGTGCAGAGGAGATTTAGCAGTATGTTGCCTGGGATGAAACATTTAAGTTATGAAGAGAGGCTGGATAGACTTGGGTTGTGCAGGAGGTTTGGGGAGGATGTGAGGAAAAACTTTTTTACCCAGAGGGTGGTGACGGTCTGGAATGCGCTGCCTGGGAGGGTGGTGGAGGCGGGTTGCCTCACATCCTTTAAAAAGTACCTGGATGAGCACTTGGCACATCATAACATTCAAGGCTGTGGGCCAAGTGCTGGTAAATGGGATTAGGTAGATAGGTCAGGTGTTTCTGACATGTTGGTGCAGACTCGATGGGCCGAAGGGCCTCTTCTGCGCTCTGTGATTCTGTGATTTAAGAGTCAACCACACTGCTGTGGGTCTGGAGTCACACGTAGGCCAGACCAGGTAAAGATGGCAGGTTTCCTTCCCTAAAGGACATTAATGAACCAGATGGGTTTTTACAACAATCGGCAATGGTTTCATGGTCATCATTAGGCTTTGAATTCTAGATTTTCTTTTAATGAATTCAAATTCCACCATCTGCCATGGCACAATTTGAATCCGGGTCCCCGGGGCATTACCCTGGGTCTCTGGATTACTAGTCCAGTGACAATACCACTACGCCGTTGCCTGTGCAGGGTATTTCTTAAATGGTAAGAGTATAGATGTACAAAGGGACCTAGGTGCCCTCGTCAATAAGTCACCGAAAGCTAACATGCAGGTCCAGTGAGCAATTAGGAAGGTTAATTGTTACGAGCTAGATATAGTTTTAAGCAAGTTATATCGGTACTTGTGGGTATCAGGAACAAAATATACTTTAAGTTTAACTTATACTTTTGTTATTTGTCTGTTAAACCTGGCTTTGGTTTCAGTTTAGAGATTTTTTTGGAGATGAAGCCAGGAAGTCTCCAGACCCTGTTTGTATGGTTGCATTTTTAATGAGGTTTTACAACTCTTGAAGTGAAGAGATGGGTTATCAAGGGGTTAGTGGTTTAGAGAAGTTAAAATAAACATTAAACTGCGCAGTTGCCTAGCCGGGGATCAGAGAGGGACCCACAGAGACAGAAAGGCAGATTTTAATTCAGTTGGTACGTGTCTACCACAGCGTGAAGACTGGAAATATCTGAGACTCGTATGTTTTGCTCTAAAGTTGGAGTAATAATGAATTCAGAGTGAATTTTCTGGATATTTCAAGGGAAATACTAATTGTGGAAGGACTTCTAGTGAATGTTGTTATGATCCCAGCTAATGTTACTACCAGACAGGTCAGACCCCAGTGTGGAACCTGGCTTGATAGACCCTAATTTTTAATTTTTGTTTAGAAATGTGCAGAGTGACTACTGAACAGAGTCGCAGGTGCAAGTGACCTCAAGATGGTGAGGGCTGAGGAGGCAGTCTCCGGAGGAGTTGAGGCCAGATGGACATGGGAGGGTATGTACGTGAGAATGGGTGTTGATGTCCCTCGAGCTGGCATTAAGTGAGATGCCAGTGAATGTATGATGGGCTTGAGCGTGTGAGTTTTGATTGATGAGGTGGTTGCCATATCCTGGCTGTAAGAATGAGATCATTTATCCTCTTTTTGTATTGGATGGCCAACCTGTTTCATGCAGCATTGGCACTGATCACCACTGCCATCACCTACCAAGCTGGAGTGGTAATGTTGCTGCTCCTCCTGCTGGCAGAGCGGGGGTAGAGGACATTGTGGCTGGCCTCCACAGCATCTAAAAGGTGCTCAAGAGCTGCAGTTTTCTTGCCTTTCGGGGCCGTGTCTTCTTTGCTGCAGTCCTAGGCTGGAAGCACTGAGCACGGCTGTACTTTAAATGTGGTACCTGGCGTGATGAAGTGGTGAGGTGATGGCATGGCACAGCCCACCCGCCATTCAAACAGTGTGTATGCGGGAATGCATAATTAATGCGGTGGGTTTGGGATGATATGGTGTGAAAAGCCACCATTACGGCTGGTGGGAAAACATGGTTTTTCTCGCCTGCTACCGCACTTAAGTGAAAATCTGGGATGATTCCGTCTTCTGTCTCCCTTCAGTGGGCTTCCAATCTTTACGTTCAAAGAACTCACTTTGGAATTCTCTCCCAAACAAAGCTTTAACCTGAACATCTCCAACAGGGATCCACCTCCAAAGGTTGGACCTCTCCCTTCCAATGTTCTCCTCCCCTGGATCTCTAGATGCATTCAGGCTTCACCCTCCACACACTCTCCGATATTCAGCTTTGCCAAGCAGGACACTGCACCTCCAAAGGCTTCTCGCAAGCCCACTTTGTTCCAAGTCTGCTCTCTGCAGTTCTGTCTCTTTAATTTGGAGACTTTCCCTCTGCTCCTCACTTTCAATTCCATTGAACAGGACCTGTTTCCGATTCCTGTCCTAGTTCCTTGACTTAGCTGTCCCCACTCCCTGGTTTTTTGGGACTTTTTTTTTTGGGACCTGCTCTCTGTAGCTCCTGTCCCGCCTGATCTGGTAGTTTCTGTGGAATTCCCCTACCAACTGAAATCAAACTGCTTTTCTGTTTTTCTCTGTGGGCTCCCTGTTGCTAGGCAACAGCACAGTTTTTTCCTACTTTGTTTTAACTTCCCTAAACCACTAACCCCTTTGATAACCCATCTCTTCATTTCAAGTGTCATAAAACCTCTTTAAAAATGCACATATACAAACAAACCCACATACTTGCAGGCAACATTCATAAGTGAAATCAACGCAGGTTTCCCTTTTCTTACCACAACCATACAACATATACATTAAACTTAAATCCGAAACTTAAACTTAAAGTTATAGCTTATTCGTAACACACACAAATACACACATAACTTACTTAAAGCCAACTCTAGTTCCGAACAATGTTCAGAAGTCTACTGGAAGAGAAGCCTCTTTGCAACTGAGCAAGCTCTAGTCTTGGTGTGGAAATAGTGGTATCTCTTCACTGGAGTGTTGGGGCTGTAAGGGTATTACTGGGACAAAAGGGACAGAGTGAGTTTGAATCATTTTTCCTTTTGTATCTGTGCTGAAATCTTTCCAACCTTTTTGTTGTCTAATGAAATGTAGTTAATGTTTCTTGTTTGATAAATGTTTTAGCTTTTTGTTAAAAAGTCAAGAGCAGACTCCTGTGAATCTGTTTGGGTAAAAACCCACTTTTTAAAAATTATGGTTTATCAAGCCAGCTTCCACAATGGGATCGGACTTGTCCAGTAATAACATCAGCTGGGATCATAATGGTATGTTAGCCCTTAACACAAGAGGATTTGAGTACAAAATGCTCTTTTGTACTCAATTGTACAGCACCTTGGTTAGACCACACCTGGAATACCGAGTGCAGTTTTGGTCCCTCTCCCTTAGGAAGGATATTATTGCTGTAGAGGGAGTGCGGAACTGTCCTATGGAGAGAGATTGGGGAAACTGGGCCTGTATTCTCTAGAGTTTCAAAGAATGAGAGGTGATTTCATTGAAACCTACAAAATGCTTAAAGGAATAGACAGGGTAAATGCAGGTAAGATGTTTCCCCTGGTTGGGGAGTCTAGAACCAGAGGACCACAATTTCAAAATAAAGGGGAAGCCACTTAGGACAAAGATGAGGAGAAAGTTTTTTGGACAGAGGGTTGTGAATCTTTGGAATTATCTAGCCCAAAAGGGCTGTGGAAGCTCAGTCATTGAGTATTTTAAAGCAGAGAATGACAGATTTCTAAATACCAATGACATAAAGGGATATGGGGACTGTGTGGGAAAAAAGCATTCAAGTGGTTGATCAGCCATCATCATATTGAATGGCAGAGCAAGCTCGATGAGCTGAATGGACTTCACCTGCTCCGATGTTCCCATCAAACACTCCCAGGGCAGATACAACACGGTGTTAGATACAGAGAAAAGTTCCCTCTACACTGTCCCCATGATGACAGCACATCTCATTAGTCATGCAGAAAATTTTGAGATGCAGGCACTGTTTTAATGATTGAAATTATGGAAGTCAACATACACACAGCAAGATCTCACAAACAGCAATGTGATAAATAACCAGATAAGCTGTTTTTGCAATGTTACTTGAGGGATACATATATGCCAAGGAAGCAGGAGAGCATCACTACTCTTTGAAATAGTGGATGTGGTATTATTTACATCTATACAAAAAGGCAAAGTGGACCTCAGTTTAAAGTCTCATTGAAAGACTCACTGACAGCACTCCCTCAGTACTGATCCTCCGACAGTGCAGTACTCCCTCAATACTGCCCTCCGACATTGCAGCACTCCCTCAGTAGTGACCCTCCGACATTGCAGCACTCCCTCAGTACTGACCCTCTGACAGTGCAGTACTCCCTCAGTACTGACCCTCCGACAGTGCAGTACTCCCTCAATACTGCCCTCCGACATTGCAGCACTCCCTCAGTAGTGACCCTCCGACATTGCAGCACTCCCTCAGTACTGACCCCTCCGACAGTGCAGTACTCCCTCAATACTGCCCTCCGACATTGCAGCACTCCCTCAGTAGTGACACTCCGACATTGCAGCACTCCCTCAGTACTGACCCTCCGACAGTGCAGTGTTCGCTCAATACTGATCCTTTAACAGTGCAATGCTCCTTCAGTAGTGAGCCTCCTACAGTGCAGTGCGCCTCCAGTCCATGTCCAAATGCAGCAAGACCTGGACACTATCCAGGCTTGGGATGACAAGTGGCAAGTAACATTCATGCCACACAAGTGCCAGGCAATGACCATCGCCCCATGACATTCAATGGCATTACCATTGCTGAATCCTCCACTATCAACATCCGCCGTGGGTGGGGGGCGGGTTTAACCATTGACCAGAAAATGAGCTGGACCAGCCATATAAATACTGTGCTACAAGAGCAAATTAGAGGCTGGGAATCCTGCTAGGAGTAACTCACCTCCTGACTGCCCAAAGCCTGTCCACCATCTACAAGGTACAAATCAGGGCTCAAGAAAAGAGACAGTCAGTGTGGGGGAAGCAAAAATATGGGGGTGAACAAAAATGGCCTCTTTTGCTATTTGTTGGTTAACCTTATATGTGATCCCAGCAGGCTCACCTGAGACACCACCAGCTTGAAAGAGGATTTAAACTCCTGGATGTCGTTAGTTAAGCGGCTCACCATGTGGCCCGTCCGAGTGGCATCGAAAAATGCCACGTCCTGCCTGTCACACAACAGGGAAGGAACAGGGTTTAACTGAAGCAATTCTTCAAATAAATTCATTTATAGAGCCATAGACACTCACAGCACAGAATGAGCCTCAGCACTGACTGCAAGGGCAGAGGTACACCATTCCCCATTCCAGGGGGGCAGGGGTACACCATTCTCCATTCCAGGGGGGCAGGGGTACTCCACTCCCAATTCCAGGGGGGCAGGGGTACTCCACTCCCCATTCCAGGGGGGCAGGGGTACTCCACTCCCCATTCCAGGGGGGCAGGGGTACTCCACTCCCCATTCCAGGGGGGCAGGGGTACTCCACTCCCCATTCCAGGGGGGCAGGGGTACTCCACTCCCGACACCAGGGGCAGCAATACACCACTCCCTACCTCAGGTCAAGGGTACTTCCTACCCCCAGCATAGGAGCCCTCCCAGCATGGGGAATCCCACCCTTGCTCCTAGAGGGATTCCCCATGCTGGGGCCAGCAGGGATTCTCAATGCTGGGGACCAGCGGGGATTCCTCACGCTGGGGGCTCAGAGGGGAATCTCCGCGCTGGGGGATGGGGGATTCCTCATGCTAGGGGTGTCGGGGGGGATTCCTCACTCTGGGGGGAGTCCTCACCCTGGAGGGGGGGGGGGGGGGGGGGGGATTCCTCACCCTGGGGGGGGCGTCAGAGGGATATTCCTCACCCTGGGGGGGCTCAGGGGGATATTCCTCATCATGGGGGGATCAGGGGGATATTCCTCACCATGGGGGGGCGGGGGGTCAGGGGGGGATTCCTCACCCTGGGGTGTTCAGGGGGGGAGGCCTCACCCTGGGGAGGTCAGGGAGGGGATTCCTCACCCTGGGGAGGTCAGGGAGGGGATTCCTCACCCTGGGGAGGTCAGGGGGGAGTCCTTACGCTGGGAGTCAGGGGAACTCCCACGTCCAACTCCTTCTCCAGTGCAAGCAACGCCCATTTACCCTGGTCTCCTATATGTCAACCAAGTTTCTATCCACTTACAACATGTGGCTCATCACCACAAATGCTAGCCTAGCCAGCGATGCTAACTTCCCATGAAAGGATAAACAAAAGTGTCTGATTTTTCAAAACAAGAACAAAATCACACAGGATTGTTCCAGCAGAGAGGCAGGCCATTCAGTCCATCATGTCTACACCAGCTCTCCAAATGAGCAATTCACCTAGTGCCATTCTCCTGCCTTCTCCTCGTAACCCTGTACATTCTTCCTTTTCAGATAACAGTCTAATTCCCTTTTGAATGCTTCGGGTGAACCTGCCTCCACCAGACTCTGACAATGGATTCCAGATCTTAACCACTCGCTGTGTGAAAAAGTATTTTCTCATATCGCTTTTGCTGCTATTGCCAATTACTTTAAATCTGTGTCCTCAAATTCTCGATCATCTAACCAGTGGGACCAGTTTCTCCCGACCAACTCTGTCCAATCCACTCATGACTTTGAATACCTCTATCCAAAAACAGGAACATTAGGTACCACCAGGTGGCTTTCAGCCTCTTAAGCCTGTTCCACCATTCAATTAGATCATGACAGATCTGCACCTCAACTCGATTTACCCACATTTGTTCCATGTCCCTTGCTAACCTTACCCAACAAAAATCTACCAACATATGAATAGAAAATGCTGGAAAAAGTTTTTAAAGCTTCAATTGTCACCTTTTGCATTTTCAGCTAATGTATTCCCTCCATCCATTCAATCAATCACTCAACTGAAAAAGTGCTATGAAATCTGTCAGACATGACTTGCACTTAAAAAATTCATGGTTGGATTACCTCTCATAGCCCTTATTGATTGAACAGTGCAAATTGGGCTGACAGAATGCTAACTGGGTTTAGTCAGTGAAATAGTATTACACACCAAAACATAAGAACAGAAGGATGCCATTCAGCCCCTTGAACCTTGTTCATCATGCAATACACAAGAACATAGGAAATAGGAGCAGGGGTCGACCATATGGCCCCTTGAGTCTGCTCTGCAATTCAATACCATCATGGCTGATCTGCCTCAATGCCATTTACCCACCAGCTCCCCATGTCCTTTGAATTCCTGAGAGGCCAAAAATCTGTCTAATCCAGCCTTAAATATATTCAATGATGGAGCATCCAC
Organism: Carcharodon carcharias; assembly: GCF_017639515.1. NCBI lineage: Eukaryota > Metazoa > Chordata > Chondrichthyes > Lamniformes > Lamnidae > Carcharodon > Carcharodon carcharias. The sequence goes on from NC_054472.1 coordinate 192,729,521, forward strand.
AACCCTCTGGGGGACAGAACTCCAAACATTCATAACACTTTGAGTGAAGAAATATCTCATCTCAATTCTAAACGATTGTCCCCTCATCCTGAGACTGTGCCCCCAGTGTTAGAGGTTCCCCAGCCAGGGGAAAGCTCTCAGTGTCATCCCTGTCAAGTCCCTGAGAATCTTGTATGTTTCAATAAAGTCATCTCTCATTCTTCTAAACTGCAGAGACTATAGTACCAATTTATTCAGCCTCTCATAGCACAACCTTATTTCCCAAGGAAGCAATATAGTGAGCCTTTGCTGTACTGCCTCCAATGCAAGTATATCCTTCCTTAAATAATTACTAAAACCACAGACAGTATTCTAGGACAAAAACAAAAATACTTGGAAAAACTCAGCAGGTCTGACAGCATCTGCGGAGAGGAACACAGTTAACGTTTTGAGTCCATATGACTCTCCAACAGAACTAAGGAAAAATAAAAAAGAGGTGAAATATAAGCTGATTTAAGGGGGGGTGGTGGAGACAGGTCGAGCTGGATAGAGGGCCAGTGATAGGTGGAGATAACCAAAAGATGTCATAGACAAAAGGACAAAGAGGTGTTGAAGGTGATGATATTATCTAAGGAATGTGATAATAGGTGAGATTAAGGGTAGAAAGCAGGACGAGCAAGGTACAGATAGCCCTAGTGGGGGTGGGGTGGGGGGAAGGGATCGAAATAGGCTAAAAGGTAGAGATAAAACAATGGATGGAAATACATTTAAAAATAATGGGAAATAGGTGGGAAAAGAAAAATCTATATAAATTATTGGAAAAAAGGGGGATCAGAAAAGGGGTGGGGATGGAGGAAAGAGTTCATGATCTAAAATTGTTGAACTCAATATTCAGTCCGGAAGGCTGTAAAGTGCCTAGTCGGAAGATGAGGTGCTGTTTCTCCAGTTTGTGTTGAGCTTCACTGGAACAATGCAGCAGGCCAAGGACAGACACATGGGCATGAGAGCAGGGTAAAGTGTTGAAATGGCAAGCGACAGGGAGGTCTGGGTCATGCTTGCGGACAGAACAAAGGTGTTCTGCAAAGCGGTCACCCAGTCTGTATTTGGTCTCTCCAATGTAGAGGAAACCACATTGGGAGCAACGAATGCGGTAGACTAAATTGAGGGAAGTGCAAGTGAAATGGCGCTTCACTTGAAAGGAGTGTTTGGGCCCTTGGACAGTGAGGAGACGGGAAGTAAAGGGGCAGGTGTTGCACCTTCTGCGGTTGCATGGGAAGGTGCCGTGGGAGGGGGTTGAGGTGTAGGGGGTGATGGAGGAATGGACCAGGGTGTCCCGGAGGGAACGATCCCTGCGGAATGCCGCCGGGGGGATGAAGGGAAGATGTGTTTGGTGGTGGCATCATACTGGAGTTGGCGGAAATGGCGGAGGATGATCCTTTGAATGCGAAGGCTGGTGGGGTGATAAGTGAGGACAAGGGGGACCCTATCATGGTTCTGGGAGGGAGAGGAAGGTGTGAGGGTGGATGCGAGGGAGATGGGCCGGACACGGTGGAGAGCCCTGTCAACCACCGTGGATGGAAAACCTCGGATAAGGAAGAAGGAAGACATGTCAGAGGAACTGTTTTTGAAAAAGTGGCATCATCAGAACAGATGTGACAGAGGTGAAGGAACTGAGAGAATGGGATGGAGTCCTTACAGGAAGCGGGGTGTGAGGAGCTGTAGTCGAGGTAGCTGTGGGAGTCGGTAGGCTTGTAATGAATATTGGTGGACAGCCTATCACCAGAAATTGAGACAGAGAGGTCAAGGAAGGGAAGGGAAGTGTCAGAGCTGGACCATGTGAAAATGATGGAGGGGTGGAAACTGGAAGCAAAATTAATAAATTTTTCCAGGTCCAGACGAGAGCATGAAGCAGCGCCAAAGCAATCATCGACGTACCGGAGAAAGAGTTGTGGGAGGGGGCCTGAGAAGGACTGGAACAAGGAATGTTCCACATACCCCATAAAGAGACAGGCATAACTGGGACCCATGCGGATACCCATAGTCACACCTTTTATTTGGAGGAAGTTAGAGGTGTTTAAGGAGAAATTGTTCAGTGTGAGAACAAGTTCAGCCAGACGGAGGAGAGTAGTGGTGGATGGGGATTGTTCGGGCCTCTGTTCGAGGAAGAAGCGGAGAGCCCTCAGACCATCCTGGTGGGGGATGGAGGTGTCGAGGGATTGGACGTCCATGGTGAAGAGGAGGCGGTTGGGGCCAGGGAACTGGAAATTGTTCATATGATGTAGGGCGTCAGAGGAATCACGGACGTAAGTGGGAACAGACTGGACAAGGGGAGAGAGAAGGGAGTCAAGATAGCAAGAAATGAGTTCCGTGGGGCAGGAACAGGCTGACACGATTGGTCTGCCGGGACAGTTCTGTTTGTGGATTTTGGGTAGGAGGTAGAAGCGGGCCATCCGAGGTTGGGAGACTATCAGGTTGGAAGCTGTGGAAGGAAGATCTCCAGAGGAGATGAGGTCAGTAACAGTCCTGGAAACAATGGCTTGATGTTCAGTGGTGGGGTCATGGTCCAGGGAGAGGTAGGAGGAAGTGTCTGCGAGTTGACGTTCAGCCTCTGCGAGGTAGAGGTCAGTGCGCCAGACAACAACAGCACCACCCTTGTCAGCAGGTTTGATGACAATGTCAGGGTTGGACCTGAGAGAACGGAGTGCAGCAAGTTCAGAGAGAGACAGGTTAGAGTGGGTGAGAGGAGCAGAGAAATTGAGATGACTGATGTCACGACAGTATTCCAGGTATGGTCTCACCAAATTGTAGCAAGACATCTTTATTCTTGTACTCCATTCCTCTTGCAATAAAGGACAACAAGCCATTGTCTTCTTAATTCTTCGACTCACCATCAATAAATGACTAAGCTATGTATCACCATTGTGAAAACCACTTGTTCAGATGTGGGAAGTCTGAAAATTAACAAATGCACTAACTCATTAAATCTTCTCCTAAACTCTGCTATTTATTTCACCCTGTGAAACTGACACATTTCTATGGCCCTCATCTCTTTAAGCTTAAATCTTAGTCAGCAGGGAGACCAGGCAACGCCAGGCACAGCCACTGGCAGCTGACCATGCATCTGGATCAAACAACACAGGGAATCTCTTCACCACCTCAGCAAAAGACAAACCTGAGTAGGGTTGCAAACAATTCTTTCCTCAGGTTGGCAGCAACTCGCTCGCCGATTCTGGACAGGAGAGTGATGTAAAAGCAAGTCAGGACACCCTAATAAGCAGAAGGCAGAAATTGCGTTAAAGACAGATTCAAGGCAGAACCGCAAACATTTATTGCATTTAAGAATTTCATGCTCAATGAAAACAGTAATGTTTGGGCGGAGGAGCAACACAGTTTGCATTTTGAAATTCCAGGGCAGTGCCACATAATCCCAAATTCAAAGTAAAGCTCCCTCTACACTGTCCCCATCAAACACTCCCAGGACAGGTACAGCACGGGGTTAGATACAGAGTAAAGCTCCCTCTACACTGTCCCATCAAACACTCCCAGGACAGGTACAGCACGGGGTTAGATACAGAGTAAAGCTCTCTCTACACTGTCCCATCAAACACTCCCAGGACAGGTACAGCATGGGGTTAGATACAGATTAAAGCTCACTCTACACTGTCCCATCAAACACTCCCAGGATAGGTACAGCATGGGGTTAGATACAGAGTAAAGCTTCCTCTACACTGTCCCCAACAAACACTCCCAGAACAGGTACAGCACAGGGTTAGATACAGAGTAACGCTCCCTCTACACTGTCCCTTCAAACACCCCCAGGACAGGTACAGCACGGGGTTAGATACAGAGTAAAGTTCTCTCTACACTGTCCCATCAAACACTCCCAGGGCAGATACAGCGCGGGGTTAGGTACAGAGTAAAGCTCCCACTACACTGTCCCCATCAAACACTCCCAGGGCAGATACAGCACGGGGTTAGGTACAGAGTAAAGATCCCTCTACACTGTCCCCAAAAAACACTCCCAGGGCAGATAAGCGCGGGGTTAGATACAGAGTAAAGCTCCCTCTACACTGTCCCCATCAAACACTCCCAGGACAGGTACAGCATGGGGTTAGATACAGAGTAAAGCTCCCTCTACACTGTCCCCATCAAACACTCCCAGGACAGGTACAGCACGGGGTTAAATACAGAGTAAATCTCCCGCTACACTGTCCCCATCAAACACTCCCAGGACAGGTACAGCATGGGGTTAGATACAGAGTAAATCTCCCTCTACTCTGTCCCCATCAAACACTCCCAGGACAGGTACAGCACAGGGTTAGATACAGAGTAAAGCTCCCTCGACACTGTCCCCATCAAACACTCCCAGGACAGGTACAGCATGGGGTTAGATACAGAGTAAAGCTCCCTCTACACTGGCCCCATCAAACACTCCCAGGACAGGTACAGCACGGGGTTAGATACAGAGTAATGCTCCCTCTACACTGTCCCCATCAAACACTCCCAGGACAGGTACAGCACGGGGTTAGATACAGAGTAAAGCTCCCTCTACACTGTCCCCATCAAACACTCCCAGGACAGGTACAGCACGGGGTTAGATACAGAGTAAAGCTCCCTCTACACTGTCCCCATCAAACACTCCCAGGACAGGTACAGCACGGGGTTAGATACAGAGTAAATCTCCCTCTACACTGTCCCCATCAAACACTCCCAGGACAGGTACAGCACGGGGTTAGATACAGAGTAAAGCTCCCTCTACACTGTCCCCATCAAACACTCCCAGGACAGGTACAGCGCGGGGTTAGATACAGAGTAAAGCTCCCTCTACACTGTTCCCATCAAACACTCCCAGGACAGGTACAGCATGGGGTTAGATACAGAGTAAAGATCCCTCTACACTGTCCCCATCAAACACTCCCAGGACAGGTACAGCACGGGGTTAAATACAGAGTAAATCTCCCGCTACACTGTCCCCATCAAACACTCCCAGCACAGGTACTTGAAACAGATTGAGCTTTCCTCTGTCCCTGATCAAAAAATTCAGCAGAGATTGCAAACCCAATGCACAAGCTCCATGGTGGCTCACTGGATCTTACCTGCAGAGTGTAGGTAACCATTAATTTTACACCTGGCACCTGCATGGCCCTGAAGTAGCAGTCTGGGTTCGTCTGCAGGCATTGGACAACAGCGTTCATCAGGTCTCCCAGCAACAGCGGGATCTGAGTATTCAGCAATGCTGCACCACAGGCAAACTGGAACAGAGGGAAGGAACGGGAGCATCAGCAACAGGCTCTAGAGATAGAGAGATAGAGGGACATAGGACTTAGGAGCAGGGGTGAGCCATTTGGCCCTTGAAATCTGCTCCACCATTCAATACGATTGTGGCTGATCTGGTTGTGGCCTCAGTTCCACTTTCCTAACTGCACCCATAATCCTTGACTCCCTTGTTTATCAAAAATCTATCTAACTCAGCTTGAATAAATTTAAAGACCTAGCCTCCATTACTTTCTTTCACATACTAAAAGTGGACGAATCTCCAGGTCCGGATGATTTGTGTCCCAGACTGCTGAGGGAGGCAAGGGAGGAGATCGCAGGGGCTCTGACCTGAATTTTTAATTCCTCTCTGGCCACGTGGGAGGTGCCAGAGGACTGGAGAACAGCTAATGTGGTTCCGCTATTGGAGAAAGTTCTGAAGGAGAGAATCTATCTCCACTTGGAGAGGCAAGGTTTGGTCAGGGATAGTCAGCATGGCTTTGTCAGAGAGAGGTCATGCCTAACAAATTTGATTGAATTTTTTGAGGAGGCAACCAGGTGTGTAGATGAGGGCAGTGCAGTTCATGTAGTTTATATGGATGTCAGCAAAGCCTTTGACTAGCCTCCCACATGGGAGACTTATAAAGAAGGCAAATGCACATGGAATACAGGGTAATTTGATAAGGTGGATTCAAAATTGGCTTAGTTGTAGGAGGCAGAGGGTGATGACAGAAGGATGCTTTAGTGACTGGAAGCCAGTGCCCAGTGGCATACCACAGGGATCTGTGCTGGGTCCCCTATTATTCGTTATTTATATAAACGACATAGATGACTATGTAGGGGATAGGATTAGTAAGTTTGTGGATGACACAAAGATTGGCTGGGTGGTTAACAGTGAGGTTGAGTGTCTTGGGCTACAGGAAGATATAGACGGATGGTCAAATGGGCAGATAAGTGGCAGATGGAATTTAACCCTGAAAAGTGTGAGGTGATACACTTTGGAAGGAGTAATTTGACAAGGAAGTATTCAATGAATGGCATGACACTAGGAAGTTCTGAGGAGTTCTTGGCTTGTGTGCCCATAGATCTCTGAAGGCGGAGGGGCATGTTAGTGGGGTAGTGAAAAAGGCATATACGACACTTACCTTTATCAATTAAGGCATGGATTACAAAAGTAGGGAGGTCATGTTGGAGTTGTATAGAATCTTGGTGAGGCCACAGCTGGAGTACTGTGTGCAGTTCTGGTCGCCTCATTATCGGAAGGATGTGATTGCACTGGAGGGGGTGCAGAGGAGATTCACCAGGATGTTGCCTGGGATGAAACATTTAAGTTATGATGAGAGGTTGGATAGACCTGGGTTGTTTTCGTTGGAGCAGAGAAGACTGAGGAGCAACCTGATCGAGGTGTACAAGATTTGAGGGGCATGGACAGGGTGGATAGGGAGCAGCTGTTCCCCTTAGCTGAAGGGTCATCACGAGGGGGCATAAGTTCAAGGTGACAGGCAAGAGGTTTAGGGGGAGATGTAAAGAAAAACCTTTTTACCCAAAGGGTGGTGACGGTCTGGAATGCACTGCCTGGGAGGGTGGTGGAGGTGGGTTGCCTCACATCCTTTATAAAGTACCTAGATGAGCACTTGGCACATCCTAACTTTCAAGGCTATGGGCGAAGTGCTGGTAAATGGGGTTAGGTAGGTAGGTCAGGTGTTTCTCACATGTCGGTGCAGACTCGATGGGCCGAAGGGCCTCTTCTGCACTGCATGATTCTGTGATTCAGTCTCTCACAGCAGCTACTTCCAACCGATTTAAGCTTGGGACTGGCTATCTGTCCCTTCTAGGTGGCTCCTGTTTGGCAGACGTCTTCAAACTGAACTGAAAACTGCTGTTTCTTTAGATTTTCTACGTGTGTCTGTGGGAGGGGCCTGCCTCTCTGGGAGCCTGTGGCTAGTCAACTGCCCAGTTTCTCAACCCTTATTTGTTTAACTTAGCTGCAACAGTTGTTCATTAGAAATGCAGGCACCTTTTAAAGTGAAACTAAAACTCAGTAGGTCATTTCTTAACACACACATACAGAAATACAAATCAAACTTATAAACATTCACTTTGGAACATAGGAACAGGAGAAGGCCATTCAGTCTGTCGAGTCTGCTCTGCCATTCAATGCGATCATGGCTGATTGAACACTTCAATGGCTTTTACCCACACTATCCCCATAACCCTTTACCTTTTTGTTAATCAGAAATCTATCGATCTCTACCTTAAACATACTCAATGACTCAGCTTCCACGGCCCCCTCAGGTATAGAATTCCCAAGATTCACAATCTCTGAGTAAAGAAATTTCTCCTCATCTCGGTCCTAAGTGGCTTCCCCCTTATTTTGAAATTGTGTCCCCTGGTTCTAGATTCCCTAACCAGGGGAACCACCTGCATCTACCCTATCTATTCCTTTAAGTATTTGATAGATTACAATGAGATCTCCTCTCATTTTTGAAACTCTAGGGAATGCAGTCCCAGTTTCCCCAATCTCTCTTCATAAGACATTCCCACTATCCCCGGAACAAGTCTGGTGAGCCTTCATTGCACTCCCTCTAAGGCAGTAATATCCTTTCTGAGTTAAGGGGACCAAAACTGCACACAGTACTCCAAGTGCGGTCTAACCAAGCTTCTATACAATTGAAGCAAGACTTCACTACTCCTGTACTCAAACCCTCTTGCGATAAAAGCTAACATTCCATTAGCTCCTTTTCACCTGCTGCACCTGCATGTTAGCTTTCAGTGACTTATGGACAAGAACACCCAGGTCCCTTTGTACATCTACACTTCCTAATCTCTTACCATTTAGGAAATACTCTGCACATCTGTTCCTTCTACCAAGTGGATAACCTCACATTTTTGCACATTATATTCCATCTGCCATGTTCTTGCCCACTCACTAAGTCTGTCCAAATCCTCCTGTAGCCATTTTTCATCTTCCTCACAACACACATTCCGGCCTAGCTTTGTATCATCCGTGAACTTGGAAATATTACATTTGGCCCCCACATCCAAATCATTGATATATATTGTGAACAGCTGGGACCCAAGTACTGATCCTTGCAGTGCCCCACTAGTCACAGCCTGCCAACGTGAGAGTGACCCATTTATTCCTACTCTCTGTTTTCTGCCTGTTAGCCAATCCTTAATCCATGCCAGCAAATTATTTCTACCGCCTAGAAGGACAAGGGCAGCAGATGCTTGGGAATACCACCATCTGAAAGTTCCCCTCCAAGCCACACACTATCCTGACTTGGAAATATATCGCCATTCCTTCACTATCATTGAGTCAAAATCCTGGAACACCCTCCCTGACGGCACTGAGGGTGTACCTGCACCAAGTGGACTGCAGCAGCTCACCACCATCTTCTCAAGGTCAATCAAGGTTTGGCAGTTAGGGCTATAATGTTTGAGGTCTGAGCACCTTCAGATTGCAGGAGGAGGGGAACACTGATGGGACGAGGAATTCTGCATTCCTGGAATGAAGTAGTTAAAGTAGGGAATGGGGTGATGACCTTAGAGGGAACATCATTAACGAAGCAGCTGAAGATGTTGGGCCGAGGACACTGCCCTGAGGAACTTCTGCAAATTGTCCAGTGTAATGATAGGGTGCTATTCCTTGATTTTGGATTGAGATTATTTTGAATAATGGAGAAGACCAAAGACAGAGAGGTCAGAGTGGGTGTGGGACCCAGAATTGAAGTGTGAATTGACATGGAGCTTGTGCTTGCACTTACTGACAGGACAGAGGTGTTCGGCTAGCATTCATTTGGTTTCCCTGTTGTAAAGGAAACTGCAGTGTGAGCAGTGAATACATTATACTTGGTTGTTGCAAGTACATGTAAAGTTTTGTGTCACCCAGCATGAACATTTGGCCCGACAGTGATGGGGCAGGTTTTGCATCTCCTGTGCTTGCATACAAAGGTGCGTGGGGAAAGAAAGAACGAACCAAAGTATCTTGGAAAGAATGGTCTTTTGGAAAGTGGAGAGGGATAGGGAAGATTACAGTGATATTGCTAAAATAGAGAAAAAGATAAGGAAGGTTGTGAAGAAAGAATGAGAAAGATTGGAGGTAGAGGTGAGAGAGGGTCAAGCAGCTTCTCACTCAGTAGGACTCTAATCTTTTCTCTGTTTCATTTTATGAGGAATTGATTTAGTAATACGCCTGACTAACTCTCTGATAATTGCAAAAAGTATTGAGCTTTTTTTTCAGCATGAGGCTATCTGGTTTCACTTGATGATGACGCTGCAGATTAAACCCATCTGTTCCAGAGCTGGAAGCTGTTCCCAGCCAAATGAAATAAATAGCTAGTACTTACGTTGTGAGTAAGCACTCAAACAAAGCTGACAATTATGATTCCTTAACAAAAACAGAAATACCTGGAAAAACTCAGCAGGTCTGGCAGCATCGGCGGAGAAGAACAAAGCTGACATTTCGAGCATTATTCCCGCAAGCAGCCTTGTCCAAGAGGGGTCTGATTCCTGACTGTTCCTGACATGCAGCCCTGAATAAATCACTTTTTAAAATAATAAATAGACACTGGACCAGGTTAAGCAAATAACAAATGACTAGGAATGAACAGAGAGAATAGCATTGGGTTCAGTCACTTCCCTACATCTCTTGGCTTGCTTGGATCCCCTTAACAAAAAAGGCTTGAAATTCCTGTATGCTCAGTCTATAACAATGTTATTAAGAAAACACACAATGCAATTTGCTCTAAACCAGTGTGTATGCAGAGGAGGATTTCATTCTCCCAAGAAATAGAAAAATCTCTATATTGCTTTATCTGAGACTGTAAACGAACACAAATATATCCCTCTGTACCCTGTGTTATTTTGTTAATGATGACAGCTCTGAATCTCCTCAACCCTAATTCCATGTCTTTGTAATATCTTTGCTTCCTAAGTATCTCCCTCCTTTTTAAACATGTCAGCTGATTCTGAATCTGTGGCCTTCTGTTCTTGGATGAGTGCAACTCCAACAACACTCAGGAAGCTTGACACTGTCCAGGACAAAGCAGCCCACTTGATTGGCACTCCATCCACAAATATTTACTCCCTCCACCACCGACGCACAGTAGCAGCAGTGTGTACCATCTACAAGATGCACTGCAGAAATTCACCAAGGATCCTTAGGCAGCACCTTTTAAACCCACAACCACTACAATCTAGAGGGACAAGGGCAGCAGCTAGATGGGAACACCACCACCTGGAAGTTCCCCTCCAAGTCACTCACCATCCTTGTTTGGAAATATATCGCCGTTCCTTCACTGTCGCTGGGTCAAAATCCTGGAACTCCCTCCCTAACAGCACCATGGGTGTACCTACACCACATGGACTGCAGTGGTTCAAGAAGGCAGCTCACCACCACCTTCTCAAGGGCAATTAGGGGTGGGAAAAATATATTAGCCTTGTCCACATCCTGAGAACAAGGTGAAGTTGAAAATACTTGTAGTCTTTAGCCTGAGAACACCTAACATTTCCTCTCGGTGCCTTGCTGAGCTCCGCCAAAAATTCTTTTTCCATTCCTTAATTTCTACCCCACATCTTTTTCTGTACAGGTGGTGATGACTCTCCCAAGTGGCTGTTTGTCTTGCCTGAAACTGGACAGCTAGGAGTGGGGATTGAACTTGGCATTTTCCTGTCCTTCATGGCTCAGTATTGCACACGGTGCAGTATCAATAGTACTGAGGTGTGAGTGGGGGTGGGGGGCAGTATTATGGCACAGCCGATGGTAAATGCTAAGCTGCTCAAATCCCAGAGGGAAAATTGAAACAACTGCCATAACTATTTTGCAATTTGTATTTTTATTTAGAAATGTGTGCCTTGAATTCAGTAGTAATAAGTCCACCAAATATTATTAGTTTTTTACAAAATTAAATTAAACATTTATTAATGAAAGAAATAATTTTAAGCACATACATAGGTCTACAAATTACTACTATGATAACTCCTAGCTCCCCTAATTAATCTAAATCCCAGTTACACCCCCTCTAAGGCAACAGTAAAAACAAAACAGATTTTAACAGACCCAGGCAAAGCACACGATACCCCGGACTGGGATATTCATAGTGAATTCTCTTAGCTTCAGTTCCTACAGGCAGCAGCTTGGTACATAGAGGTTGCAGGCTTTTCACACTTGTTACATCTTAGAATGCCTTCTTTCCTTACACATAACCTCATAAGAATATAAGAACTAGGAGCAGGAGTAGGCAATTCAGCCCCTTGAGCCTGCCCCACCATTCAATACGATTATGGCTGATCTCATTTCAGCCTCAACTCCAATTTCCCGCCCTCTCCCCATAACCTTTCAACCCGTTAAAATCTGTCTATCTCCTCCTTAAATTTATTCAGCGTCCCGGCATCCACTGCGCTCTGAGGTAGTGAATTCCACAGATTTATGACCCTTTGAGAAAAGTAATTCCTCCTCAACTCTGATTTAAATCTACCACCCCTTAGCCTAAAACTATTGCCTCTCGTTCTAGAATGCCCCACAAGGGGAAATGTCCGCTCCATGTCTACTTTGTCTATCCCCTTTAGCATCTTATATACCTCAATTAGATCTCCTCTCATCCTTCTAAACTCTAGCGAGTATAGGCCTAAACTGCTCAATATCTCCTTTATACATGCATCTCCTTTTTTAATGTAAATCCCATTGTTTCAATATGTCTTTGGGCTTTACCTTTCTGATAATAAAAATCTTTCATAGTATCAATTTTATCAGTAGGCTTTGGGAAAAATAAACACACTGTTTGGCTTCGTCTGGCTAAGTGTAACATTTCACCCTCTCTGGTTTATCAAAAAATGCAAATTTTCCTTTACATCTCACATTCTAAAACTTCAGCCATGTTTACTTATTTAGCATTTCAAACCTACCTTCTTTTCTGATACATCAAAGCCTTCAGACCAGCTGTCTTTAATTCAATTAAGTCCCACACACACACATAGACGCACACAGACTATCCAGACCCCAATATTCCTACTTTACAATAAATCCCAATAACATTATTAAAATTATTATATTTTTATGACAGGGATGGCACAGGAACTAGACCTCAAAACAATCCAGACACATTTGGTCAGCTGGTCCTGGCGTACAGTTACTTACGATTATCGCCCAAATCAACGCGGTGAGTTCAGGACGAAGGAACTTCCAAAACTCCTTCCAGTTAAATTTGGGTATCGCCTGCTTGGGCTTTTGAACTTCACACCTGTGGCTCTCTTCACAATGAGCTTTGTTGCTATGGAGTCTCAGTCCTAGGGTTATTAGCCCAGGCGTGGCCACCAACAGGAAGGCACTACGAGTCCTCACTGGGCCCTGCAGCCAGCCACACACTCGCTGTCTGATGCAGTTGCCTGATTCGTTCAACAACTGGAAGAAGAAACTGCATTCTGAGACCTTCATACGTAAAGGGTGTCTCCAACATCGCTGACCCCAGCTCAAACAGAGCCTGCAAAGAGACAGAATTGACAACTGAAACATCAACAAGTTCAGTTAAAGAAAAAAACAATGCAGGTTCAACAACGCTGTCAATTTGGAGATTGATCTCAGCCTCACCTCCTCACCGTGCCACCACCACCCCCCCCACAACAGACCCAGCTCCACATCATGCCCTCCCCTCACATCTCCATTTCCGCACTGTTCCCCTCAAACCCCTCCTTAACGTGCCCCTCCCACAGTTCCACCTCCTCACCATGTCCCTCAAACCCCACTTCCATAGGCCCTCGCCACAGCCCCAGTTCCTCAACTCCTGCAGCAATTTCTTCAGCCTGTGATGACTAACTTCCACAATCACCTTCCATTGTTCGGTATGACTCCAACCAGAGGACAGTTTTTCCCCTGATTCCCATTGATTCCAGTTTTGCTAGGGCTCCCTGATGCCGCACTCAGTAAAATGCTGCCTTGATGTGAAGGGCAGTCACTCTCACCTCACCTCACCTCGGGAGTTCAGCTCTTTTGTCCAAGGTTGGCCCAAGGCTGTAATAAGGTCTGGATCCAAGTGGTTCTGGCTGAACCCAAACTGAGCATCAGTGAGCAGCTTACTGGTTAGTTAAGTGTTGCTTGACAGCACTGTTAACAACTCCTTCAATCACTTTGCTGATAATTGAGAGTAGGCTGATGGGCAGTGATTGGTAGTATTGGATTTTTCCTGCTTTTTGTGGAGAGGACATATCTAGGTGATTTTGCTCACTCTCAGGTAGGTGGTAGCATAGCTGTACTGGACTAGCTTGGCTAGAGGCATTGCTGGTTCTGGAGAACAGGCCTTCAACACGACAGCCAGGATGTTGCAGAACTGGGACCCATAGCTTTTATTGGGTCCAGTGCACTCACATCAATATCGAACTTCTGGCTGAAGATTGTTGTGGACCATTTTTTAAATTTGTTACTGGGATGTGGGCATCGCTGACAAGGCCAGCATTTCTTGTTCATCCCTGTATGCCCTGGAGAAAGTGGTGGTGAGCTGCCTTCTTGAACAATGTTCTCCATGTGGTGTAGGTACACCACAGGCTGCCCACAGCTTTGTCTTTTGCACTCACTTGTTGGGTTCTGCTAACATTAATGATGAGTATGTTCCCCCTTCCATTAGCTGTTTAATTGTCCACCACCATTCGCAACTTGTTGTGGTGGGACTGCAGAGCTTTAAACTGATCCATCGGCTGTGGGATCTCTTAGTTCTGTTTAGAGCATGCTGCTTCCACCGTTTAGCATCCATGTAGTCTGGTGTTGTAGCTTAACCAGGTCGGCACCTCAGTTTAAGATACGCACGGTGCTGTTCCTTGCATGCTCTCCTGCACTCTTCGTTGAACCGGGGTTGACCGTTAGGGTTGATGTTCATAGTGGTGTTATGGACCAGAGGGAGGTTAATTTAAACAGCCCTGATTTCTCCTCTCACCACCCGTCCATAAACAGAAGGGTGTTTTGATTTTGATTTCCCCCCTTCATACATGGTGGCGTATTTTTCCCAGTCCCCCAATTTTGGTATGATCCAACTCCTATTAACAACTCCACAGCGAAACTCGAGATAGGGTAAAATCAGAGGGGGAGTTTATTTTACACACACTGAAAACACAACTAAAGGATTTGCAGCCATACCTGTCCTCCGCCACTTTTTGCATTCGTACAGTAAGAGAGGGATAAAGAAAAGAAAGACACACAGGGCAAAGATCACAAAGAAAATAAGAATTATTTTTTTCATTTGAGTCCACAGTCATGAATCAAAAGTTCAATAGTGGATTCTTTCACAGAGGTCAGCAGGCTGAAACTGACATGGGATAATCCACTTTTCCAGCAGAGATGGCTTCCCTGATGAGATGGTAACGTAGAGATGAATTTGTCTTGTAGGAGCTGGTTACAGAAGTTACAGCAGAAACAGTGTAGATGGGGGCCAGGCATGCACCTGGACCAAGCCTTCGTTCTGAACTGTTGCTTGCCAGATGAAAGATGGCAGTCTGAGGTTTGTAGCTCCACTAGGCAATATTCCATGTTCCAGCAGCCTGGGGGGAGGTGGTTGATGGAGGGGTTTGGGTCATGTCACTCCCACCTCCCTACTTTGGCATGGACAAAGGATGTACACTCCTTAGTCTGGATTCTTGAGATTGGTAATGTTTCATCCATTACTGATTCAAACAAGCTTTCAGGGTCCTTTGTCCTTGGAGACTGGTGGTCTCCATTGGTCAGGTCTTGGCTTTAGAAATATAAATGGACTTTGTACAACTCCGTTGGATTTGATCTCTGCAGTCACAGGGATCATTAGTGTCTCTTCAGAGATAACAAGATGGCAGCTGTTCTGAGTGCCAGGAAGTTCCATTTGTGTGAGTCATAGCTAGCTACGGCTTTAGTCATTTTAAAGCATTTGTCTATTTTTTATTAAAAAAAAATAATAAATTAGCCATGATGATATACATAGTTTTAAAAAAATATATATAGAGTGAGGTCTTAGCTCCGGGACAGTGGAGTGAGGAATATGTCCAAATGCAGCAAGACCTGGACATTACCCAAGCTTGGGATGCCGAATAGCAAGTAACATTCACGTCACACAAGTGCCAGGCAATGACCATCTCCAATAAGAGAGAATCTAACCATTGCCCCTTGATGTTCAATGGCATTACCATTGCTGAATCCCCCAATATCAACGTCCTGAGGGTTACCATTGACCAGAAACTGAACTGGACTAGCCATATAAATACTATGGCTACAAGAACAGAGGCTAGGAATCGTGCGATGAGCAACTCACCTCCTGACTCCCCAAAGCCTGTCCACTGTGCACAAGGCACAAGTCAGGAGTGTGATGGAATACTCCCCACTTGCCTGGATGAGCGCAGGTCCCACAACACTCAAGAAGCTAGACACCATCCAGGACAAAGAAGCCTGCTTTAATTAGCACCAGATCCACAAACATTCACTCCCTCCATCACCAGCAACCAGTGGTAGCAGTGTGTACCATCTACAAGATGCACTGCAGGAACTCTCCAAAGCTCCTTAGACAGCACCATCCAAACCCACGACTGCTACCATCTAGAAGGACAAGAGCAGCAGATACATAGGAAAAATCACCAACTGCAAGTTCCCCTTCAAGTCACTCACCATTCCTTCATTGTTGCTGAGTAAAAGTCCTGGAACTCCCTCCCTAACCTATGCCACATGGACTGCAGCAGTTCAAGAAGGCAGCTCACCAACATCTTCTCAAGGGCATTTAGGAATGGACAATAAATGCTGGCCTAGCCAACAATGCCCACATCCCATGCGTGAATTTAAAAAAATGCCAGAGCATAAGGTGAGAGGTAATAGTAGAATTCTGCTGCTACTGGTTACTTACAGCATCACTGCTAATCTGTCCTTAATTTATCCTGCTTAACACAGCAGTAATGTTACAAGGCATGCTAGAGAGTGTCCCTAGTGTGTAGAAAGGATTTTATCTCTGCATGAACTCTGCAGCGATCACTCCTACCAATGCCATCATGAGCTGATGCACTGGTGATAGGTAGGTTGGTGAGAATGTGATCAAACATGTTTCTCCCTCTCATCGGTTCTCACTACCTGTCACAGGCCCAGTTTGGAAAACGTCTTGTTTAGGACTCAGCCAGCTCAGTCATTAGTGCTGCTATGGAGCCACTCTTGGTGATGGACATTGATGACACCCACCCAGAGTACATTCTATGCCCTTGTCACCCTCAGTGCTTCCTCCAAGTGATGTTCAACATGGAGAACTGATTCATCAGCTGCAGCAGATGATGATCAGCAGCCAGATTCCTTATCCATGATTAACCTGAGACGATATTTCATGGGATAAAAGCAAAACGCTGCAGGTGCTGGAAATCTGAAATAAAAACAGGAAATGCTGGAAAAACTTAGCAGGTCTGGTAGCATTTGTGGAGAGAGAAACAGTTAACGTTGAGTCCACATGACTTCTTCAGAGCTGAAGAGGTCTTTGGCACAAGCCTCCAGATATTAGCAAGGAGGACTTTACAGGGTTAGCTGTACTGGATACGCCTTTGATGTGTTCGAATCGAGTGCCTTGGTCGATACTGGGCGGTCCGTCAGGACTTATTCTTTTGTTCCTTTGCAGCCATTTAATTCAACTGAGTGGATTTGCTGGGCCACTTCAAAAGGGTATTTAAAAGTAACTATGAGGGTGTGGGTCTAGACTCACATATAGGCCAGACCAGGTATGCACATCCACATTTCTATGAAAAATGCTAATGTAAACATCATGCTGTAAATATATACACTTTCACCATATGCAGCACAATAATCTCACCACCAGGGAGAGAGAGTTGTTCCAGCATGCTGAGTTTATAAAAATGCAGTTTTCATTATAAATATAAACATATGAATGAGTAATGGATATTTGAAATTCAGGATGGCATGTACGGATTTAATAGGAGTAAATTAAATCCACATGTTCGGGTCCAAATATCCACACCTTCACCCGAAGATTTTTTAAATTTATTCATTCGGGGATGTGGGCACCTTGTAGACGGTACACACTGCTGCCAGCGTGTGTCAGTGGTGAAGGGAATGAATGTTTGTGGATGTGGTGCCAATCAAGTGGGGTTGCTTTGTCCTGGACGGTGTCAAGCTTCTTGAGTTGGTGGTGCTGATCTCATCCAGGCAAATGGAGAATATTCTGTCATACTCCTACTTGTGCCTTGTAGAGGGCAGACAGGCTTTGGGGAGTCAGGAGGTGAGTTAGTCACTGCAGGATTCCTAGCCTCTGACCTGCTCTTGTAGCCACAGTATTTATAAGGCTAGTCCAGTTCAGTTTCTGGTCAATGGTAACCCCCAGGATGTTGATAGTGGGGGATTCAGTGATGGTAATGCCAGTGACTGTCAAGGGGTAATAGTTAGATTCTCTCTTGTTGGAGATGGTCATTGCCTGGCACTTGTGTGGCATGAATGTTACTTGCTACTTGTCAGCCCAAGCCTGGATATTGTCCAGGTCTTGCTGCATTTGGACATGGACTGCTTCAAAACCTGAGGAGTCGCGAATAGTGCTGAACGTCGTGCAATTGTCAGTGAACATCCCCACATCTGACCTTATGATGGAAGGAAGGTCAATGATGAAGCAGCTGAAGATGGTTGGGCCAAGGATACTGCACTGAGGAACTCCTGCAGTGATGTCCTGGAGCTGAGATGATGGACCACCAACAACCACAACCATCTTCCTTTGTTCTAGGTATGACTCCAACCAGAGTTCTCCCTGATTCCCATTGTCTCCAGTTTTGCTAGGGCTCCTTGATGCCACACTCAGTAAAATGATGCCTGAATGTCAAGGGCAGTCACTCTCACCTCACCTCAAGAGTTCAATTCTTCTGTCAATATTTGAACAAAGGCTGTAATGAGTTCAGGAGCTAAGTGATCCTGGTGGAACCCAAACTGAGCATCAGTGAGCTGGTTATTGCTAAGCAAGTGCCGCTCAATAGCACCGTTGATGACCGCTTCAGCGCTTTACTGATGATAGAGAGAGTAGACTGATGGGTGGTAATTTGGCCATGTTGGATTTGTCCTTCTTTTTGCGTACAGGATATACCTAGGCAATTTTCCACACTGCCAGGTTGATGCCAGTATTGTAGCTGTGCTGGAACAGCTTGGCTAGGGGTGCGGCTAGTTCTGGATCACAAGTCTTCAGTACCATTGCTGGAATATTGTCAGGGCCCATAGCCTTTGCACAATCCAGTGCCTTCAGCTGTTTCTTGATATCACATAGAGTGAATCAAAGTGGCTGAAGACTGGCATCTGTGAGGCTGGGGACCTCTGGAGGAGGCCGAGGTGGATCATCTACTTGGCACTTCTGGCTGAAGATTGTAGCAAATGCTTCAGCCTTATCTTTTGCATTGTGCTGGGCTCCCCCATCGAGGATGGAGATATTTGCGGGGCCTCTCTTCCACCATTCACGACTGAGTGTAGCACGACTGCAGAGCTTAGATCTGATGCGTTGGATGTGGAATCGATTGGGATCAGGGGTTAACATATTGAGCTGATTTAGGATCTGGTTCTGCCACATTGACGTGGCTTGGGACCCTACTTTGCTATCTTTTTCTAGTTTTGGATCTGGTTCTGCCATGTTGACCTGATCTGATACTGATGCTGCTACATGGACCTGCTTTGAGATCTTCTCTCATGTTCATCAGGTTTAGGATCTGGTGCTGCTATTTTGATCTACTTTGGGATTTGGTGTTATTGTGATGATCAGGTTTGGAATCTGGTGCTGCAACATTGACCTAATTTGGGATCTGACAGTAATCTGATTTCGGATCTGGCACTCCCAGTGATCTGGTGCCCCCGCACTGACCTGATTTGTAATCTGGTGCCCCCGCACCGACCTGATTTGTAATCTGGTGCCCCCGCACCGACCTGATTTGTAATCTGGTGCCCCCGCACCGATCTGATTTGTAATCTGGTGCCCCCGCACCGACCTGATTTGTAATCTGGTGCCCCCGCACCGACCTGATTTGTAATCTGGTGCCCCCGCACCGACCTGATTTGTAATCTGGTGCCCCCGCACCGATCTGATTTGTAATCTGGTGCCCCCGCACCGACCTGATTTGTAATCTGGTGCCCCCGCACCGATCTGATTTGTAATCTGGTGCCCCCGCACCGATCTGATTTGTAATCTGGTGCCCCCGCACCGATCTGATTTGTAATCTGGTGCTGCCCCTCATTTGATTCCGATGCCCATTTCCTGGGAGCAAAGGCTGGCCGCAGTGGCGGCTGGGAGTTGTAGTTCCCGCCCAGCGCGCCTTCCATTGAATTGGACCCTTCCGGCGCGGCGGCGGAACTACGAGTCCCACAATGCCCGTGGGCCCGGCTTCGCCTACCTGCCGCTGTCTTCGGTGATCGTCCCGCCGGTTCGGGACCGAGCATACACGGAACGGATGGGGAAAAATCCCCGGGCCTTCACACCGCTCCTCAAACACAGGTGAAGCATTGCAGATAAAATTAACAGAGAGGAGCCGGGATCAATTCTCGCTGGACTCTGCTCAGCTCCGTTTCCCCAGCAACGCGGGCAGCGCCATCTTTGATATCACCCACAATCCACAGCGCGGACGGTTTGTTTTTAATTTAATTATTTTTATTGCCGGGGGTTGTTTTTAAGCCCAGTTCACGCCAGTGAACGCGGTGTAAGTCCAGGAAGAAGACTAGATGACGGTGCTTTGTTTTAATTTACTTCTGCGACGGTGAGGTCAAATGGAGGTCAGAGGTCGTATCTGTATGACGTCAGTAGTGAGAATTTTCATTTGTGTTGGGCTGTTATAGAGAGAGAGATACAGGTGTAAGAGAGGGAGAGAGAGAGAGAGGGGGATGCAGGTGTAAGACAGAGAGAGGGGGATACGGGCGTAAGAGAGAGGGGGATACGGGCGTAAGAGAGAGGGGGATACGGGTGTGAGGGAGGGATACGGACATGGGAGAGGGATACGGACGTGGGAGAGGGATACGGACATAAGAGAGAGGGGGGGATACGGGCGTAAGAGAGAGGGGGGGGATACGGGCGTAAGAGAGAGGGGGGGGATACGGGCGTAAGAGAGAGGGGGGGGATACGGGCGTAAGAGAGAGGGGGGGGATACGGGCGTAGAGAGAGAGGGGGGGGATACGGGCGTAAGAGAGAGAGGGGGGGGATACGGGCGTAAGAGAGAGAGGGGGGGGATACGGGCGTAAGAGAGAGAGGGGGATACGGGCGTAAGAGAGAGAGGGGGATACGGGCGTGAGAGAGGGGGGATACGGGCGTGAGAGAGAGAGAGGGGGATACGGGCGTAAGAGAGAGGGGGATACGGGTGTGAGGGAGGGATACGGACATGGGAGAGGGATACGGACGTGGGAGAGGGATACGGACGTAAGAGAGAGGGGGGGGATACGGGCGTGAGAGAGAGGGGGGGGGGATACGGGCGTAAGAGAGAGAGGGGGGGGATACGGGCGTAAGAGAGAGAGGGGGGGGATACGGGCGTAAGAGAGAGGGGGGGGATACGGGCGTAAGAGAGAGAGGGGGGGGATACGGGCGTAAGAGAGAGAGGGGGGGGATACGGGCGTGAGAGAGAGGGGGGGGATACGGGCGTAAGAGAGAGGGGGGGGATACGGGCGTAAGAGAGAGAGGGGGGGGATACGGGCGTAAGAGAGAGGGGGGGATACGGGCGTGAGAGAGAGGGGGGGATACGGGCGTGAGAGAGAGGGGGGGGATACGGGCGTGAGAGAGAGGGGGGGGATACGGGCGTAAGAGAGAGGGGGGGGATACGGGCGTGAGAGAGAGGGGGGGGATACGGGCGTAAGAGAGAGGGGGGGATACGGGCGTAAGAGAGAGGGGGGGGATACGGGCGTAAGAGAGAGGGGGGGATACGGGCGTGAGAGAGAGGGGGGGGATACGGGCGTGAGAGAGAGGGGGGGGATACGGGCGTGAGAGAGAGGGGGGGGATACGGGCGTGAGAGAGAGAGGGGGGATACAGCCGCGAGGGAGGGATACGGGCGTAAGAGAGAGAGAGAGGGGGATACGGGCGTAAGAGAGAGAGGGGGATACGGGCGTAAGAGAGAGAGGGGGATACGGGCGTGAGAGAGGGGGGATACGGGCGTGAGAGAGGGGGGATACGGGCGTGAGAGAGAGAGGGGGGATACGGGCGTGAGAGAGGGGGGATACGGGCGTGAGAGAGAGAGAGGGGGATACGGGCGTAAGAGAGAGGGGGGGATACGGGCGTAAGAGAGAGGGGGGGATACGGGCGTAAGAGAGAGGGGGGGATACGGGCGTAAGAGAGAGGGGGGGATACGGGCGTGAGAGAGGGGGGATACGGGCGTGAGAGAGGGGGGATACGGGCGTGAGAGAGGGGGGATACGGGCGTAAGAGAGAGAGGGGGATACGGGCACGAGGGAGGGATACGGGCATAAGTGAGAGATACGGGCGTGGGGGGGGATACGGGTGTAAGAGAGGGGATACGGGCGTAAGAGAGAGAGGGGGATACGGGTGCGAGGGAGGGATACGGGCGTAAGAGAGAGAGGGGGGATACAGCTGAAAGAAAGAGAGATACAGATAGAGGGGGGAGTGAGAGAGAGGTACAGAAAAAGGGGGGCAGTGAGATACAGTTAGGGGGGAGAGAGGCGCAAGATACAAGGAGGAGAGATAGAAAATACAGGGAGACTGCAAGAAACGCAGAGTTAAATACAGGGAGAAAGGAAAGGAGATACAAGGGGTGGAGAAATACAATACAGGGGCAAAGATACAGGGAAAGAGAAAGGAAAAGTACAAGGGGAGAGATAGAAATACAATACAGGGAGTGAGGGATCAGTACAGGAAAAAGAAAGATACAAGAGGCTAAGAAAGAAATAAAGGCAGAGAAACACAGGCACAAGGAAAAATAGGGTGGAGAGAGAAAAAGGCAGAAAAATGCAATCTGGAGGATAAAGTGAAAATGAGAAGAAGAGTAATCACTTTTTAATAGATCAGGAGAACAGACCAAAAATTATCAGTGAGAAAACTCAAGGAACAGACAGTGAAGATCAGCAGGAGAGACATAAAACATAAAGAGGAGAAAGAAGAAAGGGGGGTGGGGGTGGGTGAAGCAGAGAGAGAGAGAGAGAAAGAAAATCAGTAGCAGCAACAGAGAAGCCTGAGGGAGAAATCAGCGGGAGATGCCATCAAGGGAAAAGGAAATGAGGAGAACGGACAGATAAGTCACCGGTCCGAAGAAAACAATTAGCGAGAAACGAGCCGAGGCAAACGCTAACTACCGGAGCCAAGAGACAAACACAAGGTCGGAGGAGGAGGAGGAGGAGAAGGGGAAGAAAGAAGACAGAGAGAGAGAGAGAGAGAGAGAAAAAAAAAGCAATCACCCAAAAGCAAAGCAGATCAGAGGACCGGTGAGCAACAATAATGAGAGACAGCGAGCGGCAGCCAAGGCGGTGCTGACACCACAGGGAGGAGAGAGGCTCTCAATCCCAGCGGGGCAAACAGAGACAGCAACAAGGGTATATACACACACACACACACTGGAGAAAAACCAACCGAGGGAACCGCAAAGGCAGAGTGAGAGGGACCCCCCCACCAAGAGTGAGGTAAACACCCGGGGGTGGGGAGGGAGCAAATATAAACAGATTGGACGAGGAATATAAATAGGGACAGCCCCACACGCACACACACACACACACACTGCAAGAGGAGGAGGAGAGGGACAAACATTATACACACACACACTGCAAGAGGAGGAGGAGAGGGACAAACATTATACACACACACACACACACACACTGCAAGAGGAGGAGGAGAGGGACAAACATTATACACACACACACTGCAAGAGGAGGAGGAGAGGGACAAACATTATACACACACACACTGCAAGAGGAGGAGGAGAGGGACAAACATTATACACACACACACTGCAAGAGGAGGAGGAGAGGGACAAACATTACACAAGGAGAGGGGCAACAGCAGCAGCAACAAGAAGAGTAACGTGGGGGGGGGGGTGCAGATATAAACAGATTGGACGAGGAATTTAAATAGGGACAGCCCCACACACACACACACACACACACACACACTGCAAGAGGAGGAGGAGGAGAGGGACAAACATCTACCCAACAGGGAGAGGAGCAGCAGCAGCAGCAACAACAAGAGTAACTGACCCAGCCCAGATTCACCAGGAGTGAGCCAAACCCTGCAGAAAGCCAGAGCCAGGATTACAGGGAGAGCTGCGGTCCTTTTTTTTTTAAAAAAAAAGAAACTAAACCGGGAGGCCGGACACAGCAGGAAAACATTGGGAAGGGGAAGGAGAGAGAGAGAGAGAGAGTGGGAGCTGATAGACATTCAGATCCTCGAATCCCTTGGAGTTGCCTTGGGACTCATGGGAGGGCAGTGAATGTCCAGTGTCCACCACTAGACCCCCCCACCCCCCCCCCCCTCCCTCCCTCCCTCTCAGGCAGAGGCTGCAGCCAGGTCGGAGTAGGATGACCAATTGCCTTGTGGTTAGATAAGGGGCAGAGAGAGAGAGAGAGGGAGGGAGACGGGCCAGGACAGCTGCTTCCTCAGGCTGCACCACTTAGTACATGGTTTAACCAAGGGTGGGGAGGAGGGGGGAAGAGGCTGAATTGTTTTCTCAGTTTAAAAACCAGAGCTTTGATCCTGCGAGCAACTGGAACGCAGGGTCGGGGGGTGTTGAGGGAGGGAGGGAGGGAGGGGGTGGCTGGTTGGTTGGTTTGGCTGCGAGATGTCCCCCTGTCTGCTCCCAAGAAATGACTCCAGGTAAGAGAAAAAAAAAAGAAAGAGCCATGTGCTTTTTGGTAATGTTGGTAGTGAAACGGCTGGGAGGTCCCGAGATTGTACAGTTGTTATTAAGCTAGAGAAGCAGCCGGTGCAGAGTGTGTGTCATGAGGGCTGTAATGCAATCCAGTATTTTCTGCAAGGACATGCTGAATATCAAGAGGCCGACCTTGGCTGCTCTGCTCGCCCTCCGGAGGGGGGATGTTTACTCTCTGAAGGCTCAACTACCCCCCCCCCCTCTGCAACACAAGGTACATGTGCCAGTCAGACAGCTGAGCTCAAGGAGACATAAGCCAACCTAGGTCTGTGCTGAGTCAGCTGGCCCTGGCCTGGGTATGACTGCCGCTTGCCCTTGGCGACCCCCCCCCCCCCCCCCCCACCTCCGGGGGGGCTAGGGAGGGAGGAGGGACAAGAACCAGTGGCCCTGCTAGCTATGAGGAACATGTGCTGAAAGCTTTGTGTGTCTGTGTATGTGTGTGTGTATGTATAGATGTTGGGTGATGCCAACCACAGCCGCATAGCTGTCAAGGCTCACACATGGAAAATGGGCACTCAAGCCCTTAAGCTGGGGAGGGGGGGGGGTGGTGGCAGCAAGTACCAGCTGTATCCCAGCGATATCTGCTCATTCACGTTTTGCCTTTATGCTGCTGATGCCTGTCTGAAGTTACCAGTTTGTATCTTAAGTTCAGATATTTTGTGGTGGAGTTTTTGGGTGGCGCAATGTGAATGTGGTTCGGGGAGGCGGATTGGAGTGGGGCTAACCACCCTGGACCCCCATCTGTTATTTAAAAGGGGTAACAGCCCTTTGTTAAGGTGCTCCACGTGGATTTGAGAGTTGATTTGATGTCAGTATTGGTGACGGTCTGTGACATGACTGCCTCAAACTGCCCCATCTGACACAGGGCTCTGCTGTCACTTCAAGATGGAGCGTGAGGTTTGAGAGTTTGGGTGAAATGGTCACTGCGATCGTGATGTAAGAGTCCAAGGTAGATTAGATCATTGACTGAGAGCTGTCTCGCTTGCACTGCTCACTCCCTTGTTACTGAGTTCTGCAATGTTCCACATTTCCAATACCGCTGTTCAATAGTACTTTTATAGTTCAGGCTCTACAAAACTTGTTATTTGCTGTATGTTTCTGTTAATTGAGGCGCAGTGAGGGGATTCCCTCGAGAGGCAGTTGTTGCACAGAGTGATTGTGTATCACGGGTTCCCGTGACAGGATAGGTGAATAGGCCAAATGGCCTCCATCACCCTGTAATAATCTGTGGGACAAAAATCATTCAATGTCAGACACTTTTTTTCAATAATCTGTTCAAAAATGTAGTGACACCAAAAGTAAATGATGTAATATACTCCTTATTCTGTTCTGTACACAATGACAGACTTATCGGGGTAAATATATTCCTTGTTCTTTACTGCACACAGGCAAGTTTAGAGAGTAAGGGGTTAATATACTCCTGGCTCTGTGCTCTCTACAAGAGGTCAGTGTTGGGGCAGCTAGGATAGACTGGCCAGAGAGTGAGTCATGTTGTTAATAAGTAGGCCTGCGTCCTGCCTGAATGAGACTGATATGTTTTATAAGTAGTTGAAACAGGAGAGCAGGAATCTCAGACCAAGCCAGTGTTGTAGAGATAACTCCCCCGCAGTGAATGGGCTTCTTCTATCTGAACATGGACACTCTGTGGGTTTACAAACTCCTTCTAAATGGACTCCTCCTGGGGCCTTTTGATTCAAACATGAATTCAGCCCAGGGCTCTCTCCAAGCTATCAGCAGAATTGCAACAAATCAGAACACAGGCCTTTCACCCCCACCAGTCCAGGTCAGTGTTTCTCCGTCACCTGAGCAGTATCCTAACAGAAACATAGAAAATAGGAGCAGGAGTGGGTCCTTTAGCCCTTTAAGCCTGCAGTGCCATTCAATACGATCATGACTGATCCTCTATCTCAATGCTGTACTCCCTCTCTCTCCTCATACCCCTTTATACTTTGAGTCCAGAAATCTATTTCTTACTTAAATACATTCAGTCACTTGGCCTCTACAGCTTCTGTAGTAGAGAATTCCACAGGTTCACCACCCTCTGAGTGAAGAAGTTTCTCCTCATCTCCGTCCTAAATGTTCCCATATTCTGAGATTGTGACCTCTAGTTCTAAATCCCGCCCCCAGCCAGAGGAAACACCACCCCTGTATCCAATCTGTCCATCTATCAGAATTTTATGTTTCAAAGAGATCTTCTAAACTCCAGTGAATACAGGCCTAGTCGGCCCAATCTCTCCTCGTACGACAATCCTGCCATCCCAGGAATCAGTCTGGTGAATCTTTGCCGTACTCCCTTTATGACAAGTATATCCTTTCTAAGGTAAGGGGACCAAAACTGCACGTAGTGCTCCAGTGTGGCCTCACCAAGGCCCTGTACAGCGGCAGTAAGACATCTTTGCTCCTGTACTCAACTCCTCCTTAACTGCTTGCTGTACCTGCATGCTTGCTTTCAGTGATTGGTGTACAAGGACACCCAGGTCCCTTTGTACATCAACATTTCTCAATCTATCACCATTTAAATAATACTCTGCCTTTCTGTTTTTCCTACCAAAGTGGATAATTTCACACTTATTCATGTTATACTGCATCTGCCCTGTATTTGCCCACTCACTCAACTTGTCTAAATCACTTTGAAGCCTAACACCCTCCTCATCGCTCACATTCCCACCAAGTTTCATGTTGTCAGCTAATTTGGAAATATTACACTTGGGTCCCACATGCAAATAATTAATCTCTTATGAATAGCTGGGACCCAAGCACCAATCAATCCCAAATCACTGCCTGCCACTCCTAGAAAGACCCATTTGTTCCTACTGTTTCCTGTCTGCTAACCAATTCTAAATCCATGCCAATGTATTTCTCCCGTCCCATGAGCTTTACACACTAGCCTGTTGTGTGGGGCTTTATCAAAAGCTTTCTGAAAACCCAAATACGCCACATCATAGGACCATAAGACATAGGAGCAGAAATTAGGCCATTCGGCCCATCGAGTCTGCTCTGCCATTCAATCATTGCTGATCAGTTTCTCAACCCCATTCTCCTGCCTTATCCCCATAATCCTTGATCCCCTTACCAATCAAGAACCTATCTATCTCGGTCTTAAATACACTTAATGACCTGGCCTCCACAGCCTTCTGTGGCAATGAATTCCATAGATTCACCACTCTCTGGCTAAAGAAGTTTCTCCTCATCTCTGTTCTAAAAGGTCTTCCCTTTACTCTGAGGCTGTGCCCTCGGGTCCTAGTCTCTCCTACTAATGGAAACATCTTCCCCACGTCCACTCTATCCAGGCCTTTCAGTATTCTGTAAGTTTCAATCAGGTCCCCCCCTCATCCTTCTAAACTCCAATGAGTATAGACCCAGAGTCCTCAAATGTTCTTCATATGTTAAGCCTTTCATTCCTGGGATCGTTCTCGTGAACCTCCTCTGGACCCTCTCCTGGGCCAGAACATCCTTCCTGAGATACGGGGCCCAAAATGTGGTCTGACCAGAGCCTTATAAAGCCTCAGCAGCACATCCCTGCTTTTATATTCTAGTCCTCTCGAAATAAATTCCAACATTGCATTTGCCTTCCTAACTACCAACTCAACCTGCAAGTTAACCTTAAGAGAATCCTGGACTAGGACTCCCAAGTCCCCCAGCCTCCAGATTTCCGAATTCTCTCCCCATTTAGAAAATAGTCTTTGCCTCTATTCTTCCTACCAAAGTGCATGACCTCACACTTCCCCACGTTGTATTCCATCTGCCACTTCTTTGCCCATTCTCTTAACCTGTCCAAATCCTTATGCAGCCTCCCCGCCTCCTCAATAGTACCTGTCCCTCCACCTATCTTTGTATCATCTGCAAACTTAGCTAGAATGCCCTCAGTTCCTTCATCTAGATCATTAATGTATAAAGTGAAAAGTTGTGGTCCCAATACTGACCCCTGCGGAACTCCACTAGTTACCGGCCGCCATCCTGAGAAGGACCCCCTTATCCCCACTCTCTGCCTCCTGTCAGACAGCCAATCTTCTATCCATGGTAGTACCTTGCCTCTAACACCATGGGCTCTTATCTTACTGAGCAGCCTCCTGTGCGGCACCTTGTCAAAGGCCTTCTGGAAGTCCAAGTAGATAACATCCATTGGCTCGCCTTTGTCTAACCTACTCATTACTTCCACAAAGAATTCTAACAGATTTGTCAGGCATGACCTCCCCTTGATGAAACCATGCTGACTTTGCCCGATTTTACCATGCACTTCCAAGTATTCTGAAATCTCATCCTTAATAATGGGCTCTAAAATCTTACCAATGACCGGGGTCAGGCTAATCGGCCTGTAATTTCCCGTCTTTTGCCTCACTCCCTTCTTAAATGGGGGGTTTATATTAGCGATTTTCCAGTCCTCTGGGACCCTCCCTGACTCCAGTGATTCCTGAACGATCACCACTAACGCCACCACTATCTCTTCAGCTATCTCCTTCAGAACTCTGGGGTGTAATCCATCTGGTCCAGGTGATTTATCCACCTTCAGACCTTTCAGTTTTCCTAGCACCTTCTCCTTGGTAATGGCCACCATACTCACCTCTGCCCCCCCCGCCCCGCCCGACTCTTGAACTTTGGGGATGTTACTCGTGTCTTCCACTGTGAAGACTGACGCAAAGTACCTATTCAGTTCCTCTGCCATTTCTTTGTTCCCCACTACTACTTCTCCAGTGTCATTTTCCAGTGGCCCAATGTCCACTTTTGCCTTTCTCTTACCCTTTATATATCTTAAAAAAAACTCTTGCAATCTTCTTTTATATTACTGGCTAGTTTACCCTCATACTTAATCTTCTCCCTCCTTATTTCTTTTTTAGTTGTCCTCTGTTGGTCTTTGTAGGCTTCCCAATCCCCTGGTTTCCCACTGCTCTTCACCGCATTGTATGCGAAACCCCGAAGGGTTTCTACAAGTATATTAAGAGTAAAAGGATAGTAAGGGACACAATTGGTCCCCTTGAAGATCAGAGTGGTCGTCTATGTGTGGAGCCTCACAAAATGGGGGAGATCTTAAACAGTTTTTTTTGCATCAGTATTTACTCAGGAAACTGGCATAGTGTATAAGGAAGGAAGGGAAACAAGCAGTAGTGTCATGGAACATAAAGAGCTTAAAGAGGAGGAGGTGCTTGCTGCCTTACAGCGAATAAAGGTAGCTAAATCCCCCGGGCCTAACATGATATTCCCTCGGACCTTGAGGGAGACTAATGTAGAAATTGCAGGGGCCCTGGCAGAAATATTTAAAATGTCCTTAGCCACGGATGAGGTGTCAGAGGATTGGAGGGTAGCTCATGTTGTTCCATTGTTTAAAAAAGGCTTCACAAATAAACCAGGTAATTACAGGCCAGTGAGCCTGACGTCAGTAGTAGGTAAATTATTGG
The DNA here is from genome assembly GCF_017639515.1 of Carcharodon carcharias. Lineage (NCBI taxonomy): Eukaryota > Metazoa > Chordata > Chondrichthyes > Lamniformes > Lamnidae > Carcharodon > Carcharodon carcharias. Next base: position 192,758,950 of record NC_054472.1, read on the forward strand.
AAGGTGTTCTGAGAGATTGGATATACAATTATTTGAACAGCCAAGAGCTGATTAAGGATAGTCAGCATGGCTTTGTGCGTGGTAGGTCGTGTTTAACGAACCTTGTAGAGTTTTTCGAGGAGAAAGTAGATGAAGGAAAGGTTGTGGATGTTGTCTACATGGACTTTAGTAAGGCATTTGACAAGGTCCCACATGAGAAGTTGGTTCAGACACTTGGTATCCATGGAGAGGTTGTAAACTGGATTTGAAATTGGCTGTGTGGGAGAAGACAGAGAGTGGTAGTGGATGATTGCTTCTCAGACCGGAGGTCTGTGACTAGTGGTGTGCCTCAGGGATCTGTGCTGGGACCATTGTTGTTTGTTGTCTGTATCAATCATCTGGATGATAATGTGGTAAATTGGATCAGCAAGTTTGCTGATGACAGTAAGATTGGAGGCGTTGTGGACAGCGAGGAAGGCTTTCGAAGCTTGCAGAGAGATCTGGACCAACTGGAAAAATGGGCCAGAAAATGGCAGATGGAATTTAATGCAGAAAAGTGAGAGGTGTTGCACTTTGGAAGGTCAAACCAAGGTAGGACATACACAGTAAATGGTAGGGCACTGAGGAGTGCGGAGGAACAAAGGGATCTGGGAGTTCAGATACATAATTCCCTGAAAGTGGCGTCACAGGTAGACAGGGTTGTAAAGAAAGCTTTTGGCATACTGGCCTTCATAAATCAAAGTATTGAGTATAGGAGTTGGGATGTTATGGTGAGGTTGTATAAGACATTGGTGAGGCCAACTTTAGAGTATTGTGTGCAGTTCTGGTCGCCTAACTACAGGAAGGATATCAGTAAGATTGAGAGAGTGCAGAGAAGATTTACTAGGGTGTTGCCGGGTTTTAAGGAGTTGAGTTACAGGGAAAGATTAAACAGGTTAGGACTTTATTCCTTGGAGCGTAGAAGAAAGAGGGGAGATTTGATAGAAGTTTACAAAATTATGAGGGATATAGACAGAGCAAATGCGAGTAGGCTTTTTCCACTTAGATTAGGAGAGAGAAACACGAGAGGACATGGCTTTAGGGTGAAAGGGGAAAGGTTTAGAGGGAACTTCTTCACTCAAGAGAGTGGTGAGAGTGTGGAACGAGCTGCCAACTGACGTGGTAAATGCAGGCTCACTCTTAAGTTTTAAAAATTGGATAGATACATGGATGGGAGAGGTCTGGAGAGTTATGAACTGGGTGCAGGTCAATGGGATTAGCGAAATAATATTTTGGCACAGTCTAGAAGGGCCGAATGGCCTATTTTTCTGTGTTGTAGTGTTCTATGGTTCTATTTAGCTTTTATGCTGTCCTTGACTTCCCTTGTCAGCCATGGTTGCCTCGTCCTCCCTTTAGTACGCTGCTTCTTCCGAGGGATGAATTTTTGCTGTGTCTCCCAAATTACTCCCAGAAACTCCTGCCATTGCTGTTCCACTGTCTTTCCTGCTAGGCTCATCTCCCAGTCAATTCTGGCCAGCTCCTCCCTCCTGCCTCTGTAGTTGCCTTTATTCAACTGTAATACCGTTACATCTGATTCCAGCTTTTTCCCCTCAAATTGCAGGGTAAATTCTATCATATTATGGTCACTTCCTCCTAAGGGTTCCTTCACCTTAAGCTCCCTTATCAAATCTGCCTCATTACACATCACTAAATCTAGAATTGCCTGTTCCCTAGTGGTCTCCACCACAAGCTACTCCAAAAAGCCATCTCATAGACATTCCACAAATGAAAAGGTTCTTGGGATCCACTACCAACCTGATTTTCCCAGTCTACGTGCATATTGAAATCCCCCATGATCACTGTAACCTTGCCTTTCTTACACGCCTTTTCTATCTCCTGGTGTATCTTGTGCCCCACATCCTGACTACTGTTCAGAGGCCTGTACATAACTCCCATTATGGTTTTTTTACCTTTGCGGTTCCTCAACTCTACTCACACAGATTCTACATCATCTGACCCTACATCATTTCTTGCTATCGATTTAATTTCATTTCTTACTAACAAAGCAACCCCACCCCCTCTGCCAACCTGCCTATCTTTTCGATAGGATGTATATCCTTGGATATTTAGCTCCCAGTCCTGATCCCCTTGCAGCCATGTCTCCGTGATTCCTTGGTTCTCCCTTATCTATTCTGCTAGTTACGTCCTCAAAGAACTCCAGGTGATCTGTCAAACATGATTTCCCTTCATAAATCTATGTTGACTTTGTCTAATCCCATTGATATTTTCTAAGTGTCCTGTTATCACATCCTTTATAACAGGCTCTAGCATTTTCCCTACCACTGATGTTAGGCTAACCAGTCTGCAGTTCACTGTTTTCCCCCTCCCTCCTTTTTTAAAAAATGGGGTTACATTTGCCACCCTCTAATCTGCTGGGACTGCTCCAGAATCTACAGAATTTTGCAAGATGACAACCAACGAATCCACTATTTCCATGGCCACCTCCTTTAGTATCCTGGGTTGTAGATTATCGGGCCCTGGGGATTAATCAGCTTTCAGTCCCATTAATTTCTCCAGCACTATCGTTTTAGTAATACTAATTTCCTCCAATTCCTCCTCCTCACTAGACTCTTGGTTCCCTAGTATTTCTGGGAAGTTATTTGTGTCTTCCTCTGTTAAGACAGAACTAAAGTAGTTGTTTAATTGCTCTGCCATATCCTTGTTCTCTATTATAAATTCTCCTGTTTCAGACTGTACGGGACCTACATTTGTCTTCACTAATCTTTTTCTTTTTATATACTTATAGAAGCTTTTACAGTCTGCTTTTATATTCCTTACAAGTCTCATACTCTATTTTTCCCTCTTAATCAATCTCTTGGTCCTCCTTTGCTGAATTCTAAACTGCTCCCAATCCTCAGGTTTGCTATTTTATCTAGCAACTTATATGACTCTTCTTTGGATCTAATACTATCCTTAATTTCTCTTGTTAGTCATGGTTGGGCCGCTTTTCCTGTTGTGTTTTTGCACCAGAAAGGAATATATAACTGTTGCAGTGCATACATTCGTTCCTTAAATATTAGCCATTGTCTATCCACCTTTTAATGAAGTTCCCCAATCTATCTTAGCCAACTCATGCCTCATACCTTCACAGTTTTCTTTAAGATTTAGGACCCTAGTTTCAGGTTGGACTACTTCACTTTCCATCCTAATCAAGAATTCTATCATGTTATGGTGACTGTCCCCTAAAGATCCCTACACAACAAGATTATTAATTAAGCCCTTCTCGTTGCACAATACCAAATCTAGGGTAGCCTGTTCCCTAGTTGGTTCCTCGACATATTGGTCTAAAAAACCATCCCGTACACACTCCAGGAATTCATTCGCCACAGTATTATTGCTAATTTGGTTTGCTCAGTCTATATGTGGATTAAAGTCACCCATGGTTACTGTAGCACCCTTGTTACATGGATTCTAATTTCCTGTTCAATGCAGTCTGCTACCTTATCACCACTGTTTGGAGGCCTATAGACAACTCCCACTAATGTTTTCCACCTTTGTTGCTTCTTAGCTCCATCTCGACTGATTCTACATCTAGATTTCCTGAGCCAGTATCCCCTCTCATTATCGCACTGACTTCATCCTTAACTAACAACACCACTCTACCTCCTTTTCCTTTTTGCCTTTCCTTCCTAAATATCGAGTACCCTTGGATATTCAGTTCCCAGCCTTGGTCACCCTGCAGCCACGTCTGCAGAATCGCAATCACGTTGTACCTGTTTACACCTATTTGCTGTGTTAATTTGTCTGCCTTACTGCAAATGCTCTGTGCATTCAGATACAATGCCTTTAGACTTTTTAACATTTTTACACATCTTTTTGTACTATGGTCCTATTTGCTGCTAGTTCTTGTTTCCTTTGCCTTCCACTTTTGCTTTCTGCTCTTCTGTCTTTCATTCTTATCTTTGTTTCCCTCCCTTGTGTTTCCCTGCTCAGGTTCCCATTCCCCTGCCAGTCTAGTTTAAACCCTCCCCCACAGTTCAAGTGAACACCCCTGCGAGGATATTGCTGGAGTGCAATCTGTCCAGCTTATACAAGTCCCATCTTCCCCAAAATCAGCCCCAGTGCCTCAGGAATCTAAATCCCTCCATCCTTACACCATTTTTCCAGCCACGCATTCATTTAGTCTATTCTCCTATTCCTGATCTTGCATGGCACTTTGCACTGCGTAATCCTGAGATTACTACCTTTGAGGTCCTGCTTTTTAATTTATTTCCTAGCTCCCTGTATTCAGCTTTAAGGACCTCATCCCTCTTTTTACCTATGTCGTTGGTACAGATATGGACCAGAACCTCTGGCTGTTCACCGTCCCCCTTCAGAATGTCCTGCACCCGCTCAGTGACATTCTTGACCCTGGCACCAGGGAGGCAGCATACCATTCTGGTGTCATGTCTGCGACCTCAGAAACACCTATCCATTTCCCTTACAATAGAATCCCCTATCACTATTGCTTTCCCACTCTTTTTTCCCCCACTCTGTGCAGCTGAGCCACTTATGGTGCAGGGACTTGGCGCTTGCTGCACTCCCCTGAGAAACCATCTCCCCCAGCAGCATCCAAAACGGAAAATCTGTTGGTGAGGGAGATCGACCCAGGGAGCTCCTGCACTACCTGCCTAGTGCTTTTACTCTGTCTGGTGATCACCCATTCCCTTTCTGCCTGTGCACTCTTTACCTGCTGTGTGACCACCTCACTGTACGTGCTATCCACAAAGACCTGATCCTTGTGGATGCTCCACAGTGGGTCCAGGTGCGGCTCCAGCTCTGAAACATGGATTTCGAGTAGCTGCAGCTGGAGATACTACCTGCACACGTGGTTGCCGTGGACACTGGAAGTGTCTCTGATTTCCCACATCGCACAGGAGACTTGTCTGTCTTTGATCTCGTTTATTTAATCCCTTTTTTATTTTCCATTTGATACTTTGTGGGGATTATAATGATAATAGAGGGCTTTCTCTTGTGCAGTGATTGCTGGGGCACCCTCATCTAGATATGCTGAGTGGTAGAAGTATCAACACTGGCACAGACCAGTTACATAGGATTGCAGAGTATTCGCAACACAAATCAAACCAAAACAAAAGCAAAATGCTGCAGCTGCTGAAATCTCTAATAAAAACAGAAAATGCTGGGAAAAACTCAACTCTTTCGATAGCGAAACAGAATCTGTTCGGAAGAAAGGTCCTTGACCTGAAACATTAACTCTCTTTCTCCCTCCACAGATGCTGCCTGACCTGCTGAATAGTTCCCACATTTTCTGTTTTTATTATAAAAACAAGATTTGGCCAACAAGGTCTGTGCTGGCTGTACATGCTCCACACGAGCCTTGTCCTGACCCTTTTCATCTTGCCCTGTCAATTCTATTCCCTTATCCCTTATATGTTTAGATTGAATAGCCCTGTTTGTGTGCTGTAAATTCTATAGATATAGCCTTGTATTCTATGGCTGTCTATCAGACTTGAAGAGTTACTGACAACTTTGAGGTAACAATCCTAAGCAGCAAGGTTCTCATGTCATCCCAAAAGTCTTCCCCAGTCAATTCATTACTTTTAAAATGCAGTTGCTCTTGTGTAGGAGGAAAAAAAGAAATCAATTTGCCTAGCAAGATCCCACAACAGTAAATTAGAGTTAAAAACAAAAAACTGCAGATGCTGGAAATCCAAAACAAAACAGAATTACCTGGAAAAACTCAGCAGGTCTGGCAGCATCGGCGGAGAAGAGCAAAGTTGACGTTCCGAGTCCTCATGACCCTTCAACAGAACTAAGTAGAAATGGGAAAGGGGTGAAAGGTGTAGAGTTGCAGTTAATTCCTTTTGAAGGTGTTAATTGACAGGTTGAGGGTGGCAGGATAATTCTCTTCTTTGAATAGATCCATGGAAGATTTTCCATCCATCCAGTCAGAATGTCGAGGTCACGGTTTAGCATCGTACTCAAAATGAAGCACCTCTGTCAGGGCACACTTCCTCAACACTGCCCCCCCACCCACCCCACCTCCCCCCCCACCCCCACCCCACCCTCATTCCCTCTCCGAACAGCACTCCCTCAGTACTGACCCTTCGCCAGTGCAAGGTTCCCTCGGGACCAGCCCAGCGCAGCGCTCCCTCAGGACTGCACTGGTGTAATCAGTTTAATTAATGTAGTCATGTCTATGGTGGGACTTGATGCCACAACTTTGTGGCTTAGAGGCAAGGGCGGTACCCACTGAATCGTGGCAGATGCAGCAATTCCGTGCCTCTATTTGTAGCCTTTAATGTCATAAAGCACCCCACAACACTTCACAGGAGTATTCTAAAGCAATATGAAACACTGAGTCACATAAGATATTAACCCAGGTGGGCCAAGAGCTTTATGAAAATGGTAGGTTTTGTGGAGTGTCTTAAATGGGGAAGGAGAGGCCAAGAGATTGGGGAATAAATTCCAGGGCTTAGGGCCCAGGCAGCTGAAGACATAGTCACCATGGAGTGATAAAAATCAGGGATGCTCAGTAGGTCAGAGTTAGATGAGCACAGACATTTTAAGAGGATTGTGGGACTGAGGAGGCTAAAGAGATAGGGAGAATGGAGGGGCTGCATGAGGTTACAGAGATGGGGAGGGTGGTGGGGCTGGAGGAAGTTACACAGATAGGGTTGAGGCTGTGGAGTGATTTGAAAACAAGGATAAGAATTTTAAAGTCAAGACGTTATTCAGTGCAGCTGAGTGAGCACAGGCGTGATGTGTGAATGGGACATGGTGTGAGTTAGAACAAAGACAGCGGAGTTTTGGATGACCTAAAGTTTGAGAGTGGAATGTGGGAGACCAGCCGGGAGCACAGGGAAAGCTGAGTCTGGAGGTAACAAAGGCCTTTCAGCAGCTGATGAGCTGAGGTAGGGGCGAAGTCGGATTAAAGGTGGAAATAGGCAGTCTGACTGATAACTCGGATAGGTGATGTGGAGCTCATCTCAGGGTCAAATATGACATCAGGATCACGAACAGGACATACCAGGGAGCTGGATGGAATCGGCTAGGAAACGATCAGGAGTCGTTTGTAGCTCAATGAACCAGTGACTGGAGTATTTGGTTTCAGTGTATGTTTTGAAATTCACAGTGAACATTCCTTGACAACCTTCATCATGAAGAAACTTCTCTGCTGAGCCTGTCATTCAGTCCCTGCCCCCTCGCATGCTTGTTTATCCCATTTGATGTTGATACCTTGAGCTGTACATAGCAGCTCTCTGAGAAATGTTCAGAGGGATTCCAGTGTCAGCATTTGACTGATGCACATTTGAAATTGTTCCTCCTCTTTGTACTTGAAGATCTGAAATGGGGCTGTGACATCAAATATTCCAGCAGCAATCATTGTTTATGCTGAACTACCAAGAGTTTCTCATTATCTTTTAACCCTTTAGGAAATAGCCCTGAGATATAGGGGGGTTGGGGTCAAACTAAAGCCGACACGGGGAGTCATAGCTAACGAGTGAAGCGGGCACTCAATAGAGCGCAGACCTCTGCCACGCTGTGTTAACTCACGTATCACAGTATCTTGACAGTGCAGAAGGAGGCCATTCAGCCCATCGAGTCTATACTGGCTCTCTGAAAGAGCATTCTACCTAGTCCCACTTGGCGTTATTACAATTACACAGCTCTTCCTTGAGGCTTTTCCATTCCTGGTAACAACAAAGCTGAAAAAAGAAGTGCTTCCATGTCACTGAGGAGGCTTCAGGCCAATCCACTTCCAGCAACCTGCTCTGAAAACTCTGCTCACGTTTTGACAGCTGTAACAAATTGCACTGCAGCAGCTGAGACAATCCACAAGATTATAAAACAATCTCCAGCTTTTTTTTTAAAAAAAAAAGTAAATTTGCCCTATCTCCCAATGTTAACAGATCCATTTAAAAAATTCCAGGATCTGGATGTGCATCTTTGCCAAAAAACTAATCAGTTTTTCCTTGGACCACATCCTCTCTGTGCACCAAATTTTGTTGAAAGTCATCCATTAATTTTGAGATGCATTGTTGACAGACAGACTAACAAACAGGTGCGAAAGTATCACCTTCATCCACCATCATGCCAAAAAAGAACTCAACTATACAGGACAGAGGGGCACAGAACTATTGGAGGCCAAGGCCCATTGAAGGAGCTGAGAGAGGAAAGAGGCTGGAAACAAAAGACTTGTGTTTTCTTTTCACCTTTCACAACCACAGGAATTCGCAATGTTTCATAGCCAATGCAGTACATTTGAAGTGCAGTCACTGTTGTAACATGGGAACCATGGCAGCCAATTTGTACACAACAAGATCCCATAAGCAACAATATGATAATGACCAGATCAATTATTTTTAGTGCTGTTGGTTGAGAATAAGTATTGACCAGGACAGCTTTTCTTTGAGAGTGCGCCATGGGATATTTGTACCCATCCAAGCGGGCAGACTGATCCTCAGTTTCATGTCTTATCTAAAAGATGACCCCTCACACACAGTGCACTGCTCCTTCAGCACTGTACTGGCAGTGTCAGTCTAGATTATGTGTTCAGGTCTCTGAAGTGGGGCTTGGAACCACAACCTTCTGATACTCAGAGTTACGGCTGACATTGCAGACAGTAATTGAGGACCAAAAGGGCCAGGGTATCACTCTTTGGGAATGAGCTGATATGGTCGATAACTCAGCAGAGAGCTGGACTTGAACTTGTGATTGCCTGGTCAGTGTTGCATCGATTGGTGTTTCTACTCAACAGCTACTTACTTCTGAAGCTTTCTCTTCCTCCCACGCTCAGTTTTGTACTTCATACCTCCCTCCTACATTTACCCAGAGAGTAGCTAGAACGTTGAATTCCCTACCACTAGGAGCAGTTGAGGTGAATAGCATAACTGCATTTAAGGAAAAACATATGAGGGAGAAAGGACTACGGTGAGATAATGAGGGCTGAGAGAAGAAACGTGTTGAGCATTAACACTGACGTAGACCAGTTTGAACGAACATAATAGGAACAAGAGTAGCCCATGCAGTCCCTTCAGCCTGCGCTATCATTCAATAAGATCATGGCTGATCTGACTGTGACCTCAACTCCACTTTCCTGCCTGTCCCCCACTCCCCCACCCCCCCAACCCTCCCGCTAGTAACCCTGGACTTCTTGTCAATCAAAAATCTAACTCAGCCTTGAACATATTCAATGACCCAACCTCCATTTCTTCCTGGGGAAGAGAATTCCAAAGGCTAACAACCCTCAGAAGAAATTTTTCATCTCTGTCTTAAATGAGAAATCCCTTACTTTTAAACTGTGCCACCTAGTTCTAGATTCCTCCACAAGGAGACCAAAACTGTACATAGTACTCCACATGAGGTCTCATCAATGCCATCTACATTTGTAGCAAGACTTCCTGAATTTTATACTCTCTCCCCTTGTAATAAAGGCCAACATTCCATTTCTTTCCCAATTACTTGCTGCACCTGAACGCTGACTTATTGTGATTCATGTACATGGTCACCCAAAACCCTAGCAATGTAGCAAAATGCAGTTTCTCTCCATTTAAATTATATTCTGCTTTTCTATTCTTCCTGCCAACGTGGGCAACCTCACGTTTTCACACAATATACTCCATCTGCCAAATTTTTGCCCACTCACTTAACCTATCTCTATCACTTTGCGGACTCTTTGTATCCTCCTCACAACTTTCTTTCCTACCTATCTTGGTATTGTCAAGTTATCAGTGTAGATTGTAAATAGTTGAGACCCAGCCCTGTGGCACTCCACTAGTTAGTCTGCCAACTGTTATTCCTTGGCCAGATCTTGAGACTTGGAGGGAGATCTGGTTAGGGACCAATAATGTTTTGTTAAAGTTTGAGATTCAAGACACCTGCTTTTGGAATAAAGCCACAAGATTCCAAGGGTTTTGAACGAACAGAAGCAAACTTTACTATAAAAGTTCAGAAAGATAAAACAATTTACAATATGTATCTTATACACTAATATTCAGGGCCGAACTATGCTCAGACACACCACACTGCAGAGTAAATGACCAGTGCAATCAAGACAGAGTCCATGGATTTCTCAAGAGTCCATCCAGTCAGTAAACACCAAGTTGAACAATCTTGTTGAAACTCTGTCTGATGAGGGATTCCCAGCTTCACCTTCGAATATCCTTCCTTGGAATTCTGTCCAAAATTTACTCCCACTCGGACAACTTTAACAATGACCCACCTCCCAGGGTTTCGATCTCGCCTTCCGAGATTCCTTCTCCCTGGATTCCTAAGTACACCCAAACACTAGCTTACAAGCATACTTTCAGATCTAAGACCATGCCAAGCAGAACACCACTGCTCCAAAGGGGTAACTTTGCCCCAGCGACCCTCTTACAAGTCTGCTCCCCACAGCTCGCTCTTTATCTTAACTAGGACCTTTTTCTGTCCCTTTTTGTTGTTGTGACCCTTTTTGACTGACCCTTGAACTGATCTGGTGGCCTATAAAAACACTCCCAGAGGGTCCCACTCTATTACAGGCAAGAACCAATGGAACAAGCATTGGAACATCCTGTACCGTAAATGTTACAATCTCCACAGAATGCTAATTAGCACCCAGGAACACGAAGATCAATGATTTTTTTTCCATTCATGGGATGTGGGCGTTGCTGGCTAGGCCAGCATTTCTTGCCCTTGTTCAGAGGGCATTTAAGAGTTGACCACATTGCTGTGGATCTGGAGTCACACGTAGGCCAGACCAGGTAAGGACAGCAGATTTCCTTCCCTAAAGGGCATTAGTGAACGAGATGGGTTGTTATGTCAATCGGCAATGCTTTCATGGTCATTATTAGACTTTTTAAATTCCAGATGTTTATTGAATTCAGATTTCACCATCTGCTGTGGTGGAATTCAAACCTGGGTCCCCAGAGCATTAGCTGGGTCTCTGGATTACTAGCCCAGTGACAATACCACTACCCCACCGCCTCCCCTGTCTCATGATTTCATGTCGCAACCTAAAAATGACCCAATTCTCTGTTTCCTCACTTCCCTAAGCTTTTCCTGTGTTTGCATGCAGACTCTACAGCCCTTTTAACAAACTAATAATTGCCCTTCTCTGATCCTCCTAGAATCATTGAATGAATTGTAGAATCATGGAATGGCTACAGCACAGAAGGAGGCCATGCAACCCATCATGTCTGTGATGTCCCTCCTGAAGGACCATTTATCTAGTGCTACTGCCCTGCCTTTTTCTCTGTAGAACTACAAGCTTTTCCTTGTCCAAAATGATCCAATTGCCTTTTTGAAAGCGTGAACTGACCCTGCTTCCAGCACCCTCTCAGTTTATTCTAAACCCGAACCACTCGCTGCGTGAATGTTTTTCCCCGTGTCGCCTTTGCTTCGTTTGTCAATTACCTTAAACCTGTGACCTCTCGTTCTCAATCCTTCCACCAATTAGAATAGTATCTCTCGATCTACTCCATCCAGCCCCGTCATGATTTTGTACACCTCTATCAAATCTCCTCTCAACCTTTACTTCTCCAAGAAGAACATCATCTCCAATCCATCTTCATAACTAAAGTTCCTCATCCCTGGATCTATTCTCGTGAACCTTTTCTGCCCTCATTCCAATGTCTTCTAATCTTTCCTAAAGAATGGCACCCAGAACTGGGCACAATCTTCCAGCTGAGGTCGAACCAGTGTTTTACACAAGTTTAACATAACTACCTTGCATTTGTACTCTCTGCCCTATTACAAAAAAATAAAAATGCAAGTTAGCAGCAGGATTAGGCCACTTGGCTCCTCTACCCTGCTCCTCCATTCAATAAGATAATGGCTGATCTGATTATAACCTCAACCCCACATTCCTGCCTACCCCTGATAACCTTTCACCCCCTTGCTTATAAAGAATCTATCTAGCTGTGCCTTAAAAATACTCTTCCACAAAAGACTGCTTCCACAACCTTCTGAGGAAAAGAGTTCCAAAGACTCCCAACACTCTCTTTATCTTTGTCTTAAGTGGACGACCCCTTATTTTCTAGATTCTCCCACAAGAAGAAACATCCTCTCCACATCCCCCCTGTCAAGACCCCTCAGGATCTTATATGTTTCAATCAAGTCACCTCTTACTCTTCTAAACTCCACTGGATACAAGCCTAGTCTGTCCAACCTTTCCTCATAAGACAACCTGCCCATTCCTGATATTAGCCTAGTAAACCTTCTCTGAACTGCTTCCAAAGCATTTACATACATCCTTAAATAAGGAGACCAATGTGTACACAGTACTCCAGATGTGGTCTCACCAATGCCCTGTATAACTGAATCATAACCTCTCTATTTTTGTATTCAATTCCCCTTGCAATAAGCAATAACATTCTATTAGCTTTCCTAATTACTTGCTATACCTGAATACCAACCTTTTGCAATTCATTCACTAGGACACCCCAATCTCTCGGCATCTCAGCTCTGCAATCTCTCACCATTTGAATAATGTGCTTTTTTTTATTCTTCCCGTCAAAATGGACAATTTCACATTTTCCCACATTATATTTCATTTGCTAGTTCTTTGCCCATGCACTTAACTTATCAATATCCCTTTGTAGCCTCCTCATGTCCTCTTCATATCTTACTATCCTGGCTATCTTTGTGCCATTAGCAAATTTTGTAAACATACCTTCAGTCCCTTTATCCAAGTCATTTATAGAAATTGTAAAAAGTTGGGGCCCCAGCACTGATCCCTGTAGCACACCACTCATTGCATCCTGCCAACCAGAAAATGATCCATTTATGCAAACTCTGTTTCCCGTTAGCTAACCAATTGCCTATCCATGCCAGTATGTTACTCCTTACAACGTGATCTTTAATTTTTCACAATAACCTTTGATGTGACACTTTATCAAATGCCTTTTGCAAGTCCATGTACAACACGTCAACAGGATAAACCTCATCAACCCTCTCTGCTACTTCACGCAAAAAAACGCAGGCAAGTTAGTTAAATAAGGTTTGCCCTTAACCCATGCTGGATTTACTTAATTAACCTGCATTTGTCCATGCGACTGTTAATTTCGTCCTGATTGTCGTTCCTAAAAGTTTCCCCAGCACCAAAGTGAACCTGACTGGCCTATAGTTGCTGGGCTTATCTTTATGCCCTTTGCAATTCTCCTGTCCTGTAGCAGCACCCCCAAATCTAAGGAAGACTGACAAATTATGGCCAGTGCCTCTGCAATTTTCACTGTCACTTCCCTCGGTATCCTCAGATGCATCTCATCCAGTCTTGGTGCTTTATCAACTTTAAGGACAGACAGCCTGTCCAATACCATGGCCTTATCAATTTCAAATCCTTCTAGTGTGTTAATTACCACCTTTCTCCGTGGCCTGAGTAGCATCTTCCTTGGTAAAGTCAGATGCAAAGTATTTATTTAACACCTCAGCCATGCCCCCTGCCTCCTTGTGTAAATGTCCTTTTTGGTCCCTAATAGACCCTACTCCTCCTTTCACCACCCTTTTGCTATTTATATGCATATAGAAGACTTGTGGTTTCCCTATACATTACCCAACAGTGTCTTCCCTTATTTCCTTTATCACTTCCACTCTGAACCTTCTATATTCAGCCTGATTCTCATTTGTGTTATCCACCTGACATCTGTCATAGCTCATTTCTTCTTAATCTCTATCTCCTTCATTATCCAGAGAGCTCTATGATTTGTTTGACCTATTTTTCCCCTTTGAGTGTAGTTGAGCTATCGCTTGCGCCCAGTACCATCCATTTCCATTGATTCTTTGGAGGGCCACTTTCACTGTCTCTAGTTCCACCCAGCCACTTCCTTTCTCGTCACACAGTTGCAGGCAAGTTGTGACATTTGGTGTTAGAATTGTTGAGAAAACACTTTTTTTGTGCTCCTGATATGCGCACCCGAATGTTGTGCCGGGATTGCGACAAAGAAGGAAAGAAAGGGAAGGAAATCCTGCACCCTGCATCCCGAAACCTCGTGGGCCATCCCATCCCACGTATCCAAAGATATGCGGGTCAATGATGCGGTACTGATAATGCATTAGAATGAGAAGTTGTCATCAGCTGCTCAATTCGAGGATGACGTCTCCTCGGGATCGCGAGTTTCTGCCATGGTCATATGACCATAAGATGTAGGAACAGAAATAGGCCATTCGGCCCATCGAATCTGCTCTGCCATTCAATGAGATCATGGCTGATCTGATAATCCTCAACTCCACTTTCCAACCTTTCCCCATGACCCTTGATTCCCTTACTGATAAAAAAATCTGTTTATCTCCACCTTGAATATATTTAACGACCCAGTTTCTACAGCCCCCTGCATTTCTAGACTCTCCCACAAGGGGAAACAACCTCTCAGCAACTACCCTGTGAAGCCCCTTAAGAATCTTATCTTTCAAGAAGGTCACCTCTCATTCTTCTAAACTCCAATGAGTACTACTCAACCTCTTGTGAGAAAATCTCTCCATACCTGGAATCAACCTAGTGAACCTTCTCTGGACTGCCTCTAATATCTTCCCTTAGATGATGGGACCAAAACTGTTCACACTATTCTAGGTGTAGTCTAAATTGTGCCTTGTATAGCTTTAGCAAGACTTTACTATTTTTATACTCCATTCCCATTGAAATAAAGGCCAACATTCCATTTGCCTTCCCCATTACCAGTTGAACTTGTATGTTAGCTTTTTTGGGATTCATGCACGAGGACCCCCAAATCCCTCTGTGCTGCAGCTTTCTGCAGTCTTTCTCCATTTAAATAATATTCAGCTCCTCTATTCTTCCTGCCAAAGTGCATAACCTCACATTTTTCCCAAATTATATTCCATCTGCCACTTTTTTGTCTACACATTTCACCTGTCTATATCCCTCTATAGAATCTTTGTGTCACCCTCACCACTTGCCTTCCCACCAATTTTTGTATCATCCGCAAATTTGGCAATAGTACATTCACTTCCTTCCTCTAAGTCATTAATATATATTATAAATAATTGTGGCCCCAGCACTGATCCCTCTGGTTCTCCACTAGTTACAGGTTGCTGTCCTGAAAATGCCCCCCTTATTCCAACTCTCTGTCTTCTATTAGTTGGCCAATCATCTATCCATACAACCCAACACCATAGGCTCTTATTTTATTAAGTAACCTTACGTGCAGTAACTTATCAAACACCTTTTGGAAATCCAAATATATTATATCTACTGGTTCCCTTTATCTATTCTGCTTATTACCTCCTCAAAGGATTCTGATAAATTTTTCAGGCATGATTTCCCCTTCATGAAGCCATGCTGACTCTGCTTGATTAGATTATGTAATTCTAAATGCTCTATTACATCCTTTATAATAAACACTGACGTTTTCCCAATGACAGATTAGACCATTGATTTGGTAGGCCATTTGGCCCATTGAGTTTGCCCTCTGGTCCTAGACTCTCCCACAAGGGGAAACAACCTCTCAGCATTTACCCCTTCAAACCCCCTATATGTTTCAATAAGGTCGCCTCTCATTCTTCTAAACTCCAATGAGTACAGGCCCAATAAGTACAGGCTCATAAGAAAATCCCTCCATCCCCAGGATCAACCTAGTGAACCTTCACTGGACTGCCTCCAATGCTAGAATATCTTTCCTTAACAAAATTGTTCATAGTATTCTAGGTGTGGTCTAACTAATGCCTTGTATTAATGTTCTAACTGGCCTATAGTTACCAGTTTTCTGTCTCTGTTTTTGGTCTTCATGGGACTGAACAGGCCAATTTAATGGTGCATCAACTGAGCGCTTCACCACTATCCCATGTATAACATGTTCTAATCTTGTTCCTGTTATTTTAGTTATCCACACAGGCCAGATTCGAGGAATATGATATAAAATGGCAAGGTTTGAAACTTACCAGGAGTACCAGCGGCTGGGGGCGGACGATTACGAGGAAGATTCCCCACCAGGTGAAGACCTGTTGGTACATGTTCCAGAGGGACTGAAAGGTACAGAGCGTAATCCAGACTTCCATTTCTACCTGACTCACCCTCTCCCTGCTAATTAGTGTAATTAATTTGGTCACTATGGCTCTTATTGCCTCCTGTTAATAGCGCTTCAGCTACTTAAACCATCTGCTGCTTTGCACTTAAGCATTTGACAGATCATTTTATTTCTTCTATGAAACACACACACACATATGTCTGTGTTTGTGAGTGTCTCTCTGTCTGTTGTGTGTATAATCCACGTGCCAGAGTGTTACCTTGTCTATTTGTGCGTCTGTGTGCATGGGAACAGGAGGAGGCCATTCAGCCCTTGAGCCTGTTCCACCATTCAATCAGATCCTGGCTGATCTGCGACCTGACTCCATATTGCCTTTGCCCCCTTTCCCTTAATACTTTTGGATAACAAAAATCTACCAATCTCAGATTTAAAATTTACGACAATCCAGCCTCAGTTGTTGTTTGGCAAAATATTTTCAAACTTCCCCACCGTTTGTGTGTGGAACTATTTCCTAATTTCACTGGTGACAGTCTAAAATTGTAGCCAGACCTATGCCCCCTAGAACTAGAACTAGACACCCAACTAATGGAAGTGGTTTCTATTCTATGTCATGTGGAAAGACGTGAACTAGTCAGGGATGGTCAGCATGGATTTGTTAAAGGAAGGTCTTGCCTCACAAGTTTGATTGAATTCTTTGAGGAAGTGACAAGAAGGGTTGATGAAGGTAGTGCAGTGGATGTTGTGTACATGGATTTGAGCAAGGCATTTGACAAGGTCCCACATGGCGGATTGGTCAGGAAAGTAAAAGCCCATGGGATTCAGGGTAATGTGGCAAACTGGATAAAAGGTTGGCTTTGTAACAGAAAACAAAGGGTAAAGGTCGATGGATGCCCTTGTGAATGGAAAGTTGTCTCAAGTGGTGTTCCACAGGGCTCGGTGTTGGGACCCTTGCTGTTTGTGTTATATATTAACGATTTGGACGTGAACGTGGGGGGCACGATTGGAAAATTTGCAGATGACACAAAGATTGGCCGAGTAGTGGATAGTGTAGAGGATAGCCATAATCTCCACAATGATATAAGTGGGTTGGTGGAGTGGGCGGTAAAGTGGCAGATGGATCTTAACATAGAGAAGTGTGAGGTCATACATTTAGGGAGGTCAAACAGTTACAGGGATTACAAAATAAATGGGAATATACTAAGAGGGGTAGATGAAGTGGGAGATCTTGGTGTACAAGTACACAGGTCCCTGAAGGCAGCAGTTCAAGTAGACAAGATTGTAAAGAAGGCATATGGAATGCTCTCCTTCATTGGCAGAGATACAGAATATAAAAGTAAGGATATAATGTCGGAATTGTATAAAACACTGGTGAGGCCACAACTGGAGTATTGTGTGCAGTTCTGGTCACCACATTACAGGAAGGATGTAATAGCTCTGGAGACAGTGCAGAGGAGGGTTACAAGAATGTTGCCAGGGTTAGAAAAGTGTAGCTACGAGGGGAGATTGGATAGGTTGGGGTTATTTTGCTTAGAACAAAGAAGGCTGAGAGGGGACTTGATTGAGGTGTACAAAATTATGAGGGGAATAGATAGAGTGGACAGGATAAAATTGTTTCCCTTGGTGGAGAATTCTAGAACCAGGGGATATAGATTCAAGATAAGTGGCAGAAGGTGTAGGGGGGACAGGAAGAACTTTTTTACGCAGAGGATAGTGGGTGTCTGAAATTCGCTGTCTAAGTTGGTGGTAGAGGCGAAACTCTAAACTCTTTTAAAAAGTACCTGAATCTGCATCTTAAGTGCTGTAAGCTGCAGGGCTATGGGCCGGGTGCAGGAAGGTGTGATTAGAAAGGGCACCTGGGTGTCCTCAGGCTGGCATGGACAAGATGGGCCGAAGGGCCTCCTTCTGTGCTGTAACTTTTCTATTGTTCTATTTACCTCCATCTGTTCCCTTTAATGTCTCAAAAATTTCAATCAAATCACCCCTTAACCTTCTAAATTCCAGGGAATACCACCCTAGTTTGTATAATTTCTCCTCATAGCTTAACCTTTGGAGGCCCTCCAAGGCCAATGTATCGTTCCTGTGCACTACTTTAGTCACCCCTTCAAAAAATTCAATCAGGTTCATTAGGAATGACCTACATTTTACAAATCCATGCTGGCTCTCTCCGATTAGCTGAAAATTTCCAAATTCCCTCTCCCAGTCCTTAATTTTGACTACTTATTTCCTGACAACGGATGTTACACTAATTAGTCTATAATTTCCTAGATTTCCCCCGCTCAACTTGCTTAATTTTTTTCCTATTCATTCATGGGATATGGGTGTTGCTGGCAAGGTCAGCATTTATTGCCCATCCCTAATTGACCTTAAGGAGGTTGTGAGCCATGTGACATGGGTGACGTTGAGGAAGAAGATCAGCCATGATCTTATTGAATGGAAGCTCGATGAGCCGATAGGCCTATTCTGTTTCTATTTCTTATGTTCTTATGTCTTGGGAGTGCTGATCATCCCAAAATGTTTAAAACAAATTAAACAAAATGTTTAAAACAAATGTTTTAATGTATGAACATGCAAACATATGAAATAGGAGCAGAAGTAGGCCATTCAGCATCACTCACCATCCTGACTTGGAAATAAATCGTCGTTCCTTCGCTGTTGCTGGGTCAAAATCCTGAAACTCCCTCCTAACAGCACTGTGGGTGTACATACACCACGTGGACTGCAGCGGTTCAAGAAGGCAGCTCCCCACCACCTTCTCAAGGGCAACTAGGGATGGGCAATAAATGCTGGTCTAGTCAGCGAAGCCCACATCCTGTGAATGAATTTTAAAAAAAGCCCCTTGAGCCTGCTCCGCCATTCAATAAGATCATGACTGATCTGCTTGTGTTTCAAATTCCACATTCCCATCTACCTCTGGCAACCTTTTGATTTCCTTGCCTAACGAGAATCTATCTACCTCCACCTTAAAAATATTCCATTGTTACGACCGGAAAGGGAGGAGTGCTTGCATTGTCAAGTCCCACTACTCTGCAGGCTGCACCAAAGATATTTCAGAGGGATGTAGGGGCTGGAGGAAATCACTGAGGTAGGGAGGGGTGAGGCCATGGGGAGATTTGAAAACAAGGATGAGAATTTTAAAATTGAATTGTTGCCAATCCCTGATCCAGTATAGCTCGGTGAGCACAGAAGTGCTGGGTGAGTGAGGCTTGGTGCAAACTAGGAACGGGCAGTAAAGTTTTGAATTAGCTCATATTTGTTGAGCGTGGAAGCTTTAAGGCCAGCCAGGAGAGCACTGGAATAGTCAAGTCTAGAGGTAACAAAGACATGGGTGAGGGTTTCAACAGCAGATGAGCTGAAGTAGGGGCAGACACTGGTGATGTTATGGAGGTTAAGTGCAGTGCCAGTTGAATGCAGGACTGGCTAATTTCATTTTTGTTCTTTTACAGATTCGTGGCACCATATTAAGAACCTAGATAATTTCTTCACAAGAATATCCTTTTTGAACAAAGTGCATCGGCTTCTTCTCACTGTGGTTGTGAAATGAGTGCTGTCCCGTAGGAAATGCAGTGATCGCTCTGGGAAGGAGCTAAGCACATGGAGGGAGGGGGCAGCGATGGTGCAGGAGGGAGGGGGCAGCGATGGTGCAGGAGGGAGGGGGCAGCGATGGTGCAGGAGGGAGGGGGCAGCGATGCTGGTGTTGTATTATTGGTCAGACATAGCATTTTCAGCACACAAACATCCAACAGGTTCATGCATCATGTGAGCTCCTTCCAACTCCCTTGGTCAAACTCCATCAACATATTTAGGTAAAAGGTTAAATCCTATAGTTTTGGGCACCAGGAGGTCTAACTCTCTTCTCAAATGTCAGTAATTCATGTACAATTGGTTTGAACTGTAGTAACTTGCATGGTAGCCATTTTGTGCACAGCAAGATTACACAATGAACAGCAAGGTGAAAGACTGGTTAAGCTGTCTTAAGTAGCACCGCCTCAGTACGTCACTCTAGTCTCATCTCAGGGTTAATGCCAACTCTGGATTTGGAAGCACCTGGCATGGGATTGCTGCCACACTTGTCCTTTTGCCTACTGAGGCTGTGCTTATCAGCGTTGTCTGACCTATCTGACCTGTCACAAACAGGAGGCTGGGACTGCCAGTCTGGGTTGGAATTCAACTCAGTTCACAGAGTTGAAAGGGCAGTCAGAATCCAGCGTGATTCCATCCACTTTGTTGTTTCATCGATTTGTTTTGGATTAGTTTCACAAGAAGATAAAGACCAAGGTCCATTTTGTTCCTCTTCTTTCATCCTGTTATAATGATAATGGAGTTGTTGATTAATCACATCAATTAACCACAAATCAGTTAGGTAACAGAACCTGACATGAGGGGATGTGAAGAGCTTTGGCCCAAAGTCACATGTTTCCCCCAAGCTGCTGCACTTATTTTTTAAAATTCATTCTCAGGGTCTGGACATTGCTGGCAAGGCCAGTATTATTGCACGTCCTTAATTCCTAAAACCATTTCAGAAGACAGCTAAGAGCTGACTGCATCGCTGTTTGCCTGGAGTCAGATATAAGCCAAACTGAGTAAGATTGGTAGATTTTCTTCCCTGACCGACCTTAGTGAATCAGATGGGTTTTTGCAACAACCTGGTAGTTTCATAGACACCATTGCCAATACCAGCTCTCAGATTTCAGATCTTTTTGTTTAGTTAACTGAATTCAAAATCTTCAGAAACCATTGTGGGATTTGAACTCATGTCTCTGGATCACTAGGCCAGGGTCAGTAACATAATCACTTTGCCACCGTACTCCTTTTACACAAGTCAGGAGTGTGATGGAATACTCCCCACTTGCCTGGATGCGTACAGCTCCCACAACACTCAAGAAACTCCACACCATCCAGGACAAAGCAGACAGCTTGATTGGCACCCCATCCATTTGATTTATCTGCAAAAGATTTGACAAATATTTACACAAGACCCATAAGCGAGTCATGTGTTGGCAGGTGATATGCACTCATTCTAAGTCTGTTATGCTTTCTGAGCAAAACCCCAAAGATATCTCAGCCTGTGGTAGGTCTGGGAGGGTCATCAGGGGCCAGGCCTGTGTGTTAGGCGTCGGGAAGGTTTACCCATTCGCTCTCAATGTGGTGGGGGGGATTGAGGGGTCAGGCCTGTGTATTGCGCAGACTACAGAAAATGCTGGAAATACTCAGCAATCAGGCAAGCATCTATAGAGAGCGAAACGGAGTTAATGTTCCAGATCAATTATCTTTCAAGAACTGGGTAAAAATAGAAATGTTTTAAGAAAGTGAAATGAGGGAAGATGGAAAAAGAACAAAAGCAAAGTTCTGTGATAGGGTGCAAGACAGGAGAGATTGAATGACTGAAAAGTTGGTGGAGCAGGGCCAAAGGGAGTGTTTAAGGGGCAAGTCAAGAGAAACAAGATGTGTCCAGAGGAGGTGTGAATGGCAAAGTGATGAATAGCTGCTGTCTGAAAGAGGAAAAACAGGAGAATAACGAGAATAAGACTGAAACCTGCAAAGTAAGAGGAAACAAAATGGAGACAGCGATAACGGTCTGAAGTTGTTGAACTTGATGTTGAGTCTGAAAGACTGCAAAGCACCTAATCGGAAGTTGCATTGAGCTTCATTTGAACACTGCGCTAGGCTGAGGACAGATAGGTTTGTGTGAGTGCAAGATGCAGGATTAAAAATACAGGTGATTGGGAAATCAGGAACATGCTTACAGACTCAACTGACGTGTTCCACAAAGTGATCACCCAATCTGCATTGGGGAAACACCAGCGTAGAGCACACCGCATTGGGAGCAATAAATACAGTGCACTAAATTGAAAGAAATACAAGCAAATTGTTGTTTCATCTGGAAGGAATGTTTGGGACTTTGGACAATGAGGAGAGAGGAGGTAAAAGAGCAGGTAATGCATCTTCTCTGCTTGCATGGGAAGGGCGAGGTATTGGGAATGATTGGGTAATACAGAGGGGGAAGGACAGACATGTGGCACCGTACTAGTAAATCTCTGCACTTTCTCCAGAGCCTTACCATCCTTCCCAAAGTGCGGTGTTCACAATTGGACCAAATACTTCAGTTGGATCTTAACCAAATGACTCAAGTTCTCTGAAACTTTAGGATTAAGATTGCAATATTTAATTTGGCTTACTGAATTGATTAAAATGACCATTGCTTTAAGATCAGACTTAGTTCTACAGTCCAATTGCCACTGCTACTAAATTGACTCTGCTTAACAGGCAAAGCTTAAAGGTTAATATTACCACAGTATGGACAGAAATCAATAATCAATCTTTCGACACAATTCTGATAAAGCCTTTACTTACAGTCTTTACATTAGTTCGACTTCTGATGATACACATTCATTTTATATGATGGAACATTTCAGGTTAACAGTGGGTTGTTCTACCAGCTGTGCCTTGGTCAATTGAATTGAGTGTTGCTGAAAAAAGAGACATCCTGTTGAAGCTTTTCATCCAGCATTCATTAGGACAGATGCAAGAATGCCAAATTGCAAAGGGAGCAACAAGTTTTTTATTCTTTTATGGGAGGTGGGCATCTCTGGCAAACCGAGCATTTGTTGCCCATCCCTAATTGCTCTTGCACTGAGTGGCTTGTGAGGCCATTTCAGAGGGCAGTTAAGAGTCAACCACATTGCTGTGGGTCTGGAGTCACGTGTAGGCCAGACCAGGTAAGAATGGCAGATTTCCTTCTCGTAAGGAAATTGGTGAACAAGATGGGCTTTAGTTTGTTTCATGGTCACCATTACTGAAACTAGCTTTTTATTCTAGATTTATTAAGTGAGTTTAAATTCCACCAGCTGCCATAGTGGGATTCGAACCCAGGTCCCCTGACCATTAGCTGGGTTCTCTGGATTTACCAGTCCAGTAGCATCACCGCAATGCCACCATCTCACTATCATGAGCAAAGGGTACTGATTCCCAGAATTGCAGTGCAGAAGAGGCTCTTCGGCCCATTGAGCCTGTACCAACATGTGAGAAACATCTGACCTACATACCTAATCCCATTTACCAGCACTTGGCCCATAGCCTTGAATGTTATGATGTGCCAAGTGCTCATCCAGGTACTTTTTAAAGGATGTGAGGCAACCCACCTCCACCACCTCCCAGGCAGCGCATTCCAGACCGTCACCACCCTCTGGGTAAAAAAGTTTTTCCTCACATCCCCCCCTAAACCTCCTGCCCCTCACCTTGAACTTGTGTCCCCTTGTGACTGACCCTTAAAGCTGTTCCCTGTCCACCCTGTCCATGCCCCTCATAATCTTGTACACCTCGATCAGGTCGCCCCTCAGTCTTCTCTGCTCCAACGAAAACAACTCAAGTTTATCCAACCTCTCTTCATAACTTAAATATTTCATCCCAGGCAACATCCTGGTGAATCTCCTCTGCACCCCCTCCAGTGCAATCACATCCTTCCTATAATGTGGCGACCAGAACTGCACACAGTACTCCAGCTGTGGCCTCACCAAGGTTCTATACAACTCCAACATGACCTCCCTACTTTTGTAATCTATGCCTCGATTGATCAAGGCAAGTGTCCCATATGCCTTTTTCACCACCCCACTAACACGCCCCTCTGCCTTCAGAGATCTATGGACACACATGCCAAGGTTCCTTCGTCCCTCAGAACTTGGTTGGCAAGTTGCCTCTGGTTGAAGTATTACCATCAAAAATGCTCCTGGGAACTATTATCCCCCATGCCTTTGTTCAATTCAAAAAGGTGCAATCCCTGGACATGTTTCTTTTGCCTGCAAGGACATGCCCCTGTGCATAGAGATATGTAATCTCTAGCAATTGTAAGTCAGCCACATTGCGAGCCTGACTGATGATCTAAAATTGGTTGTTAGTGTAATTCTTAATACACTCGAGATTGTTTTGTAAGTGCTGCCCGATTGCGGAATCGCATTTAACATTGGACATCATGTTCTGAGGTTTGCAGTCACAGGTTGGTTGAGTACAGTCACTATCTATAGCAGACAGCCGAAGGGATTTGCTGTTTGATACAATCCACCAGTTGTTGGAACATACGGCCCACATACCTGACATCGTACCAGCATTGAAATTCATATACCACATTTCTCATTTGTGCGGTGGGCAGAACATCTTTGTGAATTGACGGCAACGTTCTGTTAGTGGAAAACATCACTCGTGTTGCTACAACATAGTAGCAATGTGAAGCTACTAGCTTCACCTGTTATTATTTGAGACACCTGACCCTTCGGGGTTGATTTGAGGTAGACTGGGCACTTTTCAGATCTGACAGTAGCAGCCATAGGCCCATTCGTCAGTGTGCACGATACACATATTCCCACAACATAGATGATGCGTTTGTTATATTTGAATCTGCAGCTGCATATAAGAATTTCCTTACACATCTTAACACACACCATCCTGCATTCACCTTCAACTTTGAGATGGAGCAGTCTGACGAGCCCTTCCTCAATGCGCTCATTGAGAAATTCGCTAATGGGTTACTAACTACTGTCTACCACAAGCCTACCTTCACTGGTCAGTATCCAAGTGGGGATTCCTATAGCTCTGTACACTAAAAAATTGCACTCATCAGCAATCTTGTAAATAGGGCCCAAGCCATTTGCTCACTGTGCAAGCTGAACTAGGGCACATCAAAGTTATCCTGAAGGATAGTGGCAACTCTGATCAGATTATTGCTCGCTGTGTATTACAAACTGAAGAATGAGCCAAAGGCTGTTACTGTCGGATCTGAAAAGTGTCCAGTCTACCTTGAATTACCCTGGAGGGGTAAGGTACCTCAAATTTGAGTAGGTGCAACCCGGCAGTTTTGTGCTGCTACTGTTCAATAGCAACACAAGTGGTACTTTCCATTAACAGGATGCTGCTATCAAGCCAAAGAGATTTCTGCTTACTGCACAAATGAGTAATGTAGAATATGAAATTTAGCACTGGTGCGATGGCAGGTACGTCGGCTGTATATCCCAGTGACTGGTGGATTATTTTAAACAGCACATCCCTTTGCTATTTGCAATAGGCAGAGTACCTGTGCTTGCAAAACTCAGAACGTAATGGCTAATGTTAGATGTGATTCTGCGATTGGACAGCTCTTGCTGAACAATCCCTCGTGTGCTAAGCATTGCTCTAACAACCAGTTTAAGATTATCAATCAGGCTCGTAATTTGGCTCACTTATGCTTGCTGGAAGCTACACTGTCACCTTCCCTCTGCAGGTAAAAGGAACGTTTCCAGGCATTGAACCTTTTTTGAATTAAACAAAAGCATAGGGACAATAATTCTAATGTGCATTCTCCATAGCAATGCCTCGACCATTCAGAATCAACTTGCCAACCAATCAGCATCCTTTTCTCATGCAGTATAAATTGCTGCCCCCTTTGAAATTTGGCATTCTTGCATTTGTCCTGATGAGTACAGGATGAAACGTTTCAAAAGCATGTTTCATTTTTCAGTAATACTCATGTTCTGTACTACCAAGTGATTTTTGTATAATTTCCCTTTTTGGCTTTATATCAAGTTGACATATTTCAGAGTGGATTAAATATTGTTGTGATAAATTATAGATTTAGTTTTGACATCACTGTTGAATGCTCTCCAGTCCGACACCAACATGGTTGACTCTTAACTCCCCCCATGGAGAGGGCCTGGAAAGTCACTCAGTCAAAGGTCCCTCTTGAGTTGTGCAAGTGCACGGGGTGGTGCAACAATTTGGAAATGTTCCGCGCATGGAACAAACCAGCTGAGCTCAATCAGCAGCCCCTTTAAGATGTGTGCATTTGTGATTTAAAAGGACTGCACAGGGCAAGAAAGGGAAATTTGGGAATATTGCACTCCATTGTATCAAACTGCTTGAAAGAAAAACTGGATGGGAAGCCCTGCTGCACCTTGGGCATCATATGAAGACACACACCCCACCCTCCCTTGTCAACCCTGCAAAATCCTCCTCGGTAATATCTAAGGAGCTGCCCCAGAGACTAACCTCACAAGAGTCTGACGTGATCGTACTCAGAGAATCAGACTTTTCAGCCAACATTTCTGACTTCTTCATTTTTTTCGCCAACACCCAGGAGGGAGTGGCCTTGGCGGCCCTCAGTAATCTCCCTGTCACAGATGTGTCTGTCCATGATCGTGTGATAGGAATGCACACTGCACAATTCTTGAGACAAATGCTCTATCGTGTCATGGAACTCAACTGGGACAGCCACAGAAATGCCATGGCTCAAGAGCAGATCAGAAGCTGAGTTCCCAAAACCTATCTTGTCAGTTACAAAGCACAAAGTCAGTGGTGTGATGGAATACTCACCACTTGTTTGGTTGAATCCAGGTTAAAAGAATTAATCAGATTAAATCTCAACATCATCCAGAACACGACAGCCCGTTTGATCGGCACCACACCCACCACCTTAAACATTCACTTCCTCCACCACTGGTGCGCAGTTGCAGCAATGTGTACCATCTACAAGGTGCATTGCAGTAACTCACTGAGGCTCCTTTGACAGCACCTTCCAAACCAGTGACCCCTCTCGTCTGCAGCAGATGCATGAGAATGCCACCACCTGCAAATTCCCTTCCAAGTCATACAGCATGCTTACTTGGGAATATAGCAACATTACTTCACTGTCGCCAGGTTAAAATACTCCCTGACAGCACCGTGGGAGTACCTATACCACATGCAATGCTGCAGTTAAAGGCAGCGGCTCATCACCACCTCAGAGCAAATAAGAATGTGCAATAAATGCCAGCCCAGCTAGGGATGCCCACATCTCAAAAATGAATATTTTAAAATCTACTGTGGTATATGATGGTAGGGTAAGGGTCTGCACAGGATAGGGGCCTGTGCAGTGGGGTATCTGCAGACCTACTGTCATAACACTAAGGTGACCCTTAACTTATTATCCACATCTACCACTTCCACCAGAAGAATGGCTTTGCCTGCATGATGCTCTCTGAATTCTTCGAGTTGGTGTAAGTATAATCTTCATGTTGAGACTCTTACCTTCCTAGACAAATATTGAGAGTAAGGTGTGTGGACAGTTGGATACAGAGTAAAGCTCACTCTACACCAATGTTCTTCATTGCAAGACCCGTGAGCCACCGGCGGCTCCCATCAACACCAAGTGTGCACCCTGACCGATGGTGTGTTGCTGCCAGAGCAGAGCTCCGGCAGCTAACCAAAAACAGTGAAGATCACTACTCTACACTGTCCCATCAAACACGCTCAGGACAGGTACAGCAGGGGTCAGATACAGTACAGAGTGAAGCTCTTGCTCAGAAATATGAATTAAAACACTCAAATAAACACATGGAGTACAAAGAATAAACTGAAGGTGTAAATTCAACTGAGAGAGTATGACATGGTCACCATTACCGAGCAATGGCTTCAAGATGGTCAGGACCAGGAAAAGAAAATAGAGACTTTCATTTATATCACCTTTACAACCTCAAGATATCACAAAAGGCCTTACAGCCAATTAAATATTTTCTGAGATTCAGTCACCATTATAACATAAACCCGGCAGACAATTTGTACACATCAAACTCCCACAAACAGTAATGTGATAATGACCAAATTGTTATCTTTTTGTGATTTTGATTGAGGGATAAATATTGACCAGGACACTGGGGATATATCTTTTATGTCCACCTGAGAGAGCAGGAGAGACTTTGTTTTATTGTTTTGTCTGAAATTCAACACCTGTAACCTGTTGAATTCTCTCAGTACCAAATTGGAATGTCACCTTAGCTTTTATGCTCAAGTCTCTGGAATGGACTTGAACTCACAACCTTGTAACTCCGACGAGTGTGCTACGATCTGAGCTACAGCTGACTATTTGGAAGTGAATATACCCAGTTATATGATCTACAGGAAGGCAAACGAATCTAGAAGAGGGGGAGAAGGAGGCTTTGTGATTAAGGATGAAAACGCTTCAATAATGGAATTTATGATGAGCCAAGTAGGCAGTGAAGGTTTTGTGGGTAGAATTAAGAAATAGAAAAGAATTTAACACTGAGTGGAAGTTTTGTATGAGCTCCCTCTATAATCTAACCCATATCTTAACAAGAGTCACTGCTTTCAAGAGAGGCTGGAAGAGAATTAGAATCCAGCGTTGAGAATGTTGGAGACAGTGTTGTTTTGCCTGATTCTCATGTCAAGCTCTCTCCTCCTGTATTTCAGGCAGTTCTTATTTGTTGTCCTATTCACAACTTTCCTATTCAACTGCGTGGAATATGACGTACTGTTTGCAAATAAGTTCATAAATCACACAGGCTCCAGCCACCCAGAGAGGAATAAAGTCACTCTGCCAGATGCAATTCTACCCACTGAGGAATGCACTGCAAGGTAAGAGCCCATCCTGGGTAAAAGGGTGGACGATTGAGAAAGGAGGTGAACCAAACTGATACGTAAACCCATCAAACTGTTAATATATTGGTTCATAGCCTGTTGTCAAAGTAATGGTGAGGCTAACTTCACTTGCTGTTATTTATATGCAAGTACCATAGCCTTTTCAGGTGATAAATGCACAATTGAATGTGGAAATTAAGAGACTATGTGGGAGATGTGCGCTTTGTTGTTAGTGTCACAATAACAGCATCTCGGCCATGGTTCCCATTGAAATGCATTGAGCAACAGGAGCTACTTGCATTGTGGATATGAAGAAACTGACCACAAAATTACAGTGCTACGATTATTCGAACCTTTTTAACAATGTTATAGTATTGTCAAACTCTGAAAGTTAACTATTCCTTTTAATTGTCGTTGGGGATTGTTTAAAAATTAAAATTTCTGTTTTATCTCTCTTAATACAACCTTTCATTCCTCTACGACATGAAGAAAAGCTTTTTTTACTCAGCGAGTGTCACAGGATTCAGTGCTGGGCCCTCAATTATTTACAATATATAAGACCAGGAGCAGAAATTAGGCCATTCGATCTATCAAGTCCACTCCGCCACTCAATCATGGCTGATAAGTTTCTCAACCCCATTCTCCCCATAACCTTTGATCCCCCTACCAATCAAGAACCTATCTATCTCGGTCTTAAATACACTCAATGACCTGGCCTCCACAGTCTTCTGTGGCAATGAGTTCCATAGATTCACCACTCTCTGGCTAAAGAAGTTTCTCCTCATCTCTGTTCTAAAAGGTCTTCCCTTTACTCTGAGGCTGTGCCCTCGGGTCCTAGTCTCTCCTACTAATGGAAACATCTTCCCCACGTCCACTCTATCCAGGCCTTTCAATATTCTGTAAGTTGCAATCAGATCCCCCCTCATCCTTCTAAACTCCATCGAGTATAGACCCAGAGTCCTCAAACGTTCCTCATATGTTAAGCCTTTCATTCCTGGGATTATTCTTGTGAACCTCCTCTGGACCCTCTCCAGGGCCAGCACATCCTTCCTGAGGTACGGGGCCCAAAATTGCTCACAATATTCTAAATGTGGTCTGACCAGAGCCTTATAAAGCCTCAGCAGCACATCCCTGCTTTTATATTCTAGTCCTCTCAAAATAAATGCCAACGTTGCATTTGCCTTCCTAACTACTGACTCAACCTGCAAGTTAACCTTAAGAGAATCCTGGACCAGGACTCCCAAGTCCCTTTGCACTCCAGATTTCTGAATTCTCTCCCCATTTCGAAAATAGTCTATGCCTCTATTCTTCCTACCAAAGTGCATGATCTCACACTTCCTCACGTTGTATTCCATCTGCCGCTTCTTTGCCCATTCTCCTCACCTGTCCAAATCCTTCTGCAGCCTCCCCGCCTCCTTAATACTACCTGTCTCTCCACCTATCTTTGTATCATCTGCAAACTTAGCCAGAATACCCTCAGTTCTTTCATCTAGATCATTAATGTATAAAGTGAAAAGTTGTGGTCCCAATACTGACCCCTGCGGAACTCCACTAGTCACCGGACGCCATCTTGAGAAGGACCCCCTTATCTCCACTCTCTGCCTCCTGCCAGACAGCCAATCTTCTATCCATGCTAGTACCTTGCCTCTGACACCATGGGCTCTTATCTTACTGAGCAGCCTCCTGTGCGGCACCTTGTCAAAGGCCTTCTGGAAGTCCAAGTAGATAACGTCCATTGGCTCTCCTTTGTCTAACCTACTCATTACCTCCTCAAACAATTCTAACAGATTTGTCAGGCATGACCTCCCCTTGATGAAACCATGCTGACTTTGCCCGATTTTACCATGCACTTCCAAGTATTCTGAAATCTCATCCTTAATAATGGACTCTAAAATCTTACCAACGACCGAGGTCAGGCTAATCGGCCTGTAATTTCCCGTCTTTTGCCTCACTCCCTTCTTAAACAGGGGGGTAACATTAGCGATTTTCCGGTCCTCTGAGATCCTCCCTGACTCCAGTGATTCCTGAAAGATCACCACTAACGCCACCACTATCTCTTCAGCTATCTCCTTCAGAACTCTGAGGTGTAATCCATCTGGTCCATATGTTAATGACTTGGATGAGGGAAGTGTATTTACTATCGCCAAGTTTGTGGATGACACAAAAATAGGCGGGAAGGCAAGTGGTGAGGGCGACACAAAGAATCTAGAGGGATATGGACAGGTGAAGTGAGTGGGCAAAAAAGTGTCAGATGGAATATAATTTGGGAAAGTGTGAAGTTATGCACTTTGGCAGAAGAATAGAGGAGCTGAATATTATTTAAATGCAGAAAGACTGAAAAAAGCTGCAGCGCAGAGGGATTTGGGAGTCCAAAAAGCTAGCATACAAGTTCAGCAGGTAATAAGGAAAGCAAATGGAATGCTGGCCTTTACTTCAAAGGGAATGGAGTATAAAAATAAGGAAGTCTTGCGAAAACTATACAAGGCACTAGTTTGACCACATCTAGAATAATATGAACAATTTTGATCCCCTTACCCAAGGAAAGATATACTGGCATTGGAGGCAGTCCAGAGAAGATTCACCAGGTTGATCCCGGGTGTGAAGGGGTTTTCTTATGAGGAGAGGTTGAGTAGGTTGGGCTTGTTCTCATTGGAGTTTAGAAGAATGAGAGGTGACCTTATTGAAAGATATAAAATTCTTAGAAGGTTTGACAGGGTAGATGCTGAGAGGTTGTTTCCCCTTGTGGGAGAGTCTAGGACCAGAGGTCATAATCTCAGAGTAAAGGGTCACCCATTTAAAACAGAGATGAGGAGGAATTTCTTCTCTGAGGATATTGAACCTGCAGAATTCTTTACCACAGAGGGCTGTAGAGGCTGGGTCGCTAAGTATATTCAAGGTTGAGACAGACAGATTTTTAATCAGTAAGAGAATCCAGGGTTCTGGGGAAAAGGCAGGAAAGTGGAGTTGAAGATTTTTTAAAATTATTCGTTCATGGTTGTCACTGGCCACGCCAGCATTTATTGCCCATCCCTAATTGATCTTGTTCAGAGGGCATTTAAGAGTCAACCACGTTGCTGTGCATCTGGAGTCACATGTAGGCCAGACCAGCTAAGGACAGCAGATTTCCTTCCCCAAAGGACATTAGCGAACCGGATAGGTTTTTTATGACAGTCGTCAATGGCTTCATGGTCATCATCATACTATTAATTCCAGATTTCTTTTTATGGAATTCAAATTCCACCATCTGCCATGGCGGGATCCAAACCCGGGCCCCCAGAGTATTACCCTGGGTCTCTGGGTTATTAGTTCAGTGACAATACCACTACACCATTGCTACCCCAGATCAGCCATGACCTCATTGGATGGCGGAGCAGACTAAATTGGCTGAAAGGCCTACTCCTGCTCCTACGTCTTATGGTCTCCCCACTCTTTCCCGCTCTGTCTCTTCCCCCCCCACTTGCACTTTCCCTCCCTCTTCACCCCCCTTCCCATCTATGTCTGTCTCTCTTTTACTTCCCATCTCTCTCTCTCTCCTGCCATCTCTCTCTCTTTTTGTCTCTCTATCTACCCCGCTCTCTCTCTCTTCCCCGCTCTCTCTCTCTTCCCCGCTCTCTCTCTTCCCCGCTCTCTCTTCCTCGCTCGCACTCTCTCTTCCCCGCTCGCGTGCTCTCTCTTCCCTGCTCATGCTCTCCCTTCCCCGTTCTCTCTCTTCCCCGCTCACGCTCTCTCTCCCCCACTCGCGCTCTCTCTTCCCTGCTCGCGCTCTCTCTTCCCCGCTCGTGCTCTCTCTTCCCCGCTCGCGCTCTCTCTTCCCCGCTCGCGCTCTCTCTTCCCCGCTCGCGCGCTCTCTTCCCCGCTCGCGCGCTCTCTTCCCCGCTCTCTCTCTCCTCCCCGCTCTCTCTCTCCTCCCCGCTCTCTCTCTCTTCCCCGCTCTCTCTCTCTCTTCCCCGCTCTCTCTCTCTTCCCCGCTCTCTCTCTCTCCTCCCCGCTCTCTCTCTCTCCTCCCCGCTCTCTCTCTCTTCCCCGCTCTCTCTCTCTCTTCCCCGCTCTCTCTCTCTTCCCCGCTCTCTCTCTCTCCTCCCCGCTCTCTCTCTCTCCTCCCCGCTCTCTCTCTCTCTTCCCCGCTTGCTCTCTCTCTCTCCTCCCCGCTCTCTCTCTCTTCCCCGCTCGCTCTCTCTCTTCCCCGCTCTCTCTCTCTCTTCCCCGCTCTCTCTCTCTCTTCCCCGCTCTCTCTCTCTCTTCCCTGCTCTCTCTCTCTCTTCCCCGCTCTCTCTCTCTCTTCCCCGCTCTCTCTCTCTCTTCCCCGCTCTCTCTCTCTCTTCCCCACTCTCTCTCTCTCTTCCCCACTCTCTCTCTCTCTCTTCCCCACTCTCTCTCTCTCTTCCCCACTCTCTCTCCCTCTTCCCCACTCTCTCTCTCTCTTCCCCGCTCTCGCTCTTTTACTTCCCATCTCTCTCTCTCTCCTGGCATCTCTCTCTCTTCCCATCTCTCTATCTACCCCGCTCTCTCTCTCTCTCTTCCCCGCTCTCTCTCTCTTCCCCTCTCTCTCTCTCTCTCTTCCCCGCTCTCTCTCTCTCTTCCCCGCTCTCCCTCTCTCTTCCCCGCTCTCTCTCTCTCTTCCCTGCTCGCGCTCTCTCTTCCCCGCTCGCGCTCTCTCTTCCCCGCTCGCGCTCTCTCTTCCCCGCTCGCGCTCTCTCTTCCCCGCTCGCGCTCTCTCTTCCCCGCTCGCGCTCTCTCTTCCCCGCTCGCGCTCTCTCTTCCCCGCTCGCGCTCTCTCTTCCCCGCTCGCGCTCTCTCTTCCCCGCTCGCGCTCTCTCTTCCCCGCTCGCGCTCTCTCTTCCCCGCTCGCGCTCTCTCTTCCCCTCTCTCTCTCTTCCCCTCTCTCTCTCTCTTCCCTTCTCTCTCTCTTCCCCTCTCTCTCTCTCTTCCCCTCTCTCTCTCTTCCCCTCTCTCTCTCTTCCCCTCTCTCTCTCTCTCTTCCTCTCTCTCTCTCTCTCTCTCTTCCCCCCTCTCTCTCTTCCCTCTCTCTCTCTCTTCCCTCTCTCTCTCTCTTCCCTCTCCCTCTCTCTCTCTTCCCTCTCTCTCTCTTCCCTCTCTCTCTTCCTCTCTCTCTCTCTCTTCCTCTCTGTCCTCTCTCTCTCTCTCTCTTCCTCTCTCTCTCTCTTCCTCTCTCTCTCTTCCTCTCTGTCTCTCTTCCCCCTCTCTCTCCCTCTCTTTCCCTCTCTCTTCCCATTTCTCTCCCTCTCTCTCTTCCCATTTCTCTCCCTCTCTCTCTTCCCATTTCTCTCCCTCTCTCTCTTCCCATTTCTCCCTCTCTCTCTTCCCCTCTCTCTCTTCCCCTCGGTCCCTCTCTCTCCCTCTGTCTCTCTCCCTCTCTCTCTTTCCCTCTCGCCCTCTCTCTCTTCCCCTCTCGCCCTCTCTCTCTTCCCCTCTCGCCCTCTCTCTCTTCCCCTCTCGCCCTCTCTCTCTTCCCCTCTCGCCCTCTCTCTCTTCCCCTCTCGCCCTCTCTCTCTTCCGCACTCTCCCTCTCTCTCTCCCCCTCTCTCCCACTCTTTGTCTCCTCCCATCTCTCTCTCTCTCTCACCCTGTCTCTCTCTCTCCCTTCCGCCGCTCGCTCTCTCTCTTCCCGCCTCTCGATTTTTCATCCCAGTTCTCCCCGTCTGTCTTTCCTGTCTCTTCTCTACTTCCGACCACCCCCACCCATGCCATATTCATTCTGATTCTCTCTGCATTGCTTCCCACCCCACCTCAGGAGTGTTGCCCCATACATTTGTTTCCATGGGGGTTTTAGCTGGTATGCATCAGGGGACCATTCTTCCAAGTATGAGCTTAGTCAGCAAATATTAGGTATCCAACTGCAGGAGACATCACACCAGATGTTCACAATTGTGGGTTTTCCAGCAGGACTCTGGGGTAATGGCCTCCAACCTTTGTCCCAGGGGAGGGGCACATCATCTGCTACTAGTCCGGTGTTCTGGGGTCTAGGAATGTCAGAACTTTATAAGGGAACTATTTATACTGGGAAGCGGGGAGGAATGGCGAGAGATTTGAAAGCTGTGACATCCATGTACTCCAGTGTTTATTGAACTGTTTTTGCATGTGTTGTAACCCAATAGGGTGGGCCACTGACAAGTTACAGGATAAGCCCCTGTGTTTACAGCCTCATGTTGGCTAATAGCAGCTCTCCATGCACTTACCTCCATGACCCACCTTGTCTCTCTGGCACCTGTCTCCCTGCTGACCTATCATCTCTGCTGGCTCCAGAATGCCAATTTTCCTGCATCAGCTCTCTTCTGGCATTTTCCTTTACTCTCCTGCTCATCTGCAAATCCTTTAGTATCCCAACCAGTCTAATCCCACTCTCTGCACTACATAATACAGAATCAATGTGCCACCCAGTCTAATTAGTATGGTAACTTCTGATTCTGTACTGCAGATGAGGATGGTGTTAGCAGGGGTAAAGGGGTAATATTCTCCTTATTCTGTACAGTACATGGGCAGTCTTATCAAGAGGAAAGAAATAATATACTCCTGATTCTATACAGTACACAGAGCCAATGTACTTCTCGGTTCTGCTGTTTCTATGAATTGCTTTCTGGGAATGTAAGTATCCAGGATTCAGTGCATGCTGTGGGCTCAATGTCAGTCTAATAATAGCCTTTCGATGGAAGTATTGATTTCATGTTCTGCTGCAGTCCTAGGACATTCTGAGAAGGGTTTTTGTTTTTGTTTTTCCTGTCCATCCATCTCCTGGACTTGCTGACTTTGAGAGACACAGTTTCTGTACAGTTTCCCTGCTTGTGTGAGGACTGGTTTGCAGAAAACTGAAGGGGGATCCATGTTCTAACAGTTGTTCACCTGAACGTCCCAAAGTCCTGATTTTGTCATAGCCCCGTGGCTGAGGGCTGCAATGTTGTATTATCATAACCCAAGGCACAGGGGGATCGTGGAAACCTCCTCCATGTTGGCAGCAGATCCTGAGAGGGGTGACGGGTGCTCGGGGAGGGGGGGGGGTCTCCTTCCCTTCCTCTGCCTCACACACTGCTGCCTGACAGGCCGGCCTGTCTCATGGAATCACAGAAAGTTTACGGCACAGAAAGAGGCCACTTGGCCCATCGTGTCTGTGCCGGGTGAAAAACGAGCCCCCCAGCCTATCCCACTTTTCAGCATTCGGTCCATAGCCCTGCAGGTTCCGGCCCTTCAGGTGCACATCCAGACACCTTTTAAATGAGGTGAGAGTTTCTGCCTCTTCAACACCTTTAAGGCAGTGAGTTCCAGACCCCTACTAACCCCTGGGTGAAAAGATTTTTCCTAATCTTTCTATCGATCACTTTGTATTTATGCCCCCTAGTCACTGACCTCTCTGCCAAAGTAAATAGGCCCTTCCCATCCACCATATCCGGGCCCCTCACAATTTTGTACATCTCAATCAAGCCTAGTTACTGCACTCTGTCCCTCTTCTCCTCCCTCTCGCCCCTCCTCCCCCCGCCCCCGGTACCTCCAAGCCCCTGCTTCCCCTCCCGCATACCACTTCCCCTCCGCCTTTCCTCCCTTCCACTCTCCTCTCCCCCAGGCTGCAAGTATAACTGATCCCTAGTTACCCTGAGAAGGCGATGATGGGGAGCCTTCACTTCAATGTTTTGATGGAGATTGAATGTACTGCATGGAATGAGCTGTGACATCCAGGTCTACCACTTGCCATTGAATTGGGTAAATGATTGATATCATTGAACCCACACAGAAAGAGTAGCTTGTTTTCCACAATAATGTGAATTGGTAACATTGGATCACAGAGCAGAGACCTCAAATAATTGTATAATAAAAATATTTCTGTCTACTTCTTGCACTATAAATTCCTATGTCCATGTTTATAATGGAAACTGACTATGTAAACCTGTCATTCTCTAATTATACCCATCAGCAGAGGTGCTGCAGCCCCACCTGTGGCAAGAGGCAGTAATTACAATGTGACCAGTTTACATAGCACGTTCGCTATTACAAAGAAAGAACCTGAACTTACATAGAATCTTTTACAAACTCAGGGCACGTCAAAGCACTTTCTGGGCAATGAAATTATTGTAAAGTGTAGTCACGACTGTAAAGTAGAAAAAACATGGATGTGGAAGTTTATGATGTAAGA
This sequence comes from Carcharodon carcharias, assembly GCF_017639515.1. Classification (NCBI taxonomy): domain Eukaryota; kingdom Metazoa; phylum Chordata; class Chondrichthyes; order Lamniformes; family Lamnidae; genus Carcharodon; species Carcharodon carcharias. The sequence goes on from NC_054472.1 coordinate 192,795,382, forward strand.
ACAATCTAATCTACACTGTGTACTTTCCAAGGCTTTAATGTCTTTGTTCCAGTCCTGAACATGACTCGAGTTAAAATTCCCAAATACAAAGACAGCAATCCCTGAAATCAATAAGATGCCTGGATTCCCTCCTGATCCTGATTTATGTTAATGCTATTCTTCTTCCTTCTATCCTAGAATTCAAAACAATGGTTGGATTATCTTCCTCCTGACTATGGCAGCAGTGTTCTGGGTGTATCGGCTGGTCAAAGTCATCTGCAATTTGCTGAGTTACTGGGAAATCAGAACGTTCTACATCAAAGCACTGAAGATCCCCACGGTACAACCCACAATTCTCTGCTCAGTTAACAGCGAGGCTCTTCAGAATGCTTTGGCACACTCAGTGTTCAGATGTATGTGCGTGTCAGTCTCCACTTGTACACATTCAGTGTTTTGGTGTGTCGGTTCTATTTATCCTGGTAAGGTGGTGGTGGGCCTTCCTGCGGTTTAATACAATGGAGTGTCCGATGAGGCCACTTCAGGGGGGCGCTAAATGTGTTGGTGTGAGACTGGAGTCACATATAGGCCTGGAAATGGGTTAGGACAGCAGGTTTCCTTCGCTAAGGAGCAGCAGTGAGCCAGTTGGGTTTTTAATGACAAACTGATCCCTTTTACGGTCCCGTTCCCTGATCCCAGACTTTTATGTTCCAGTTTTTTGTTTTGAACTGCCCGTGGTGGGATTTACACTTGTGTTCTTTAAGTGACCAGTCCAGTAATATAACCACTATGCTACCATGAATGTCATGTTGCAGTTAACAGCCTGTGGCCATTCCTGCCTGTTCTAGGTCGAGTTGTGTAATTACACCTGGCAGGAGGTCCAAGCCCGCCTGATTCTGCTTCAGCGAGAGCAGCAAATGTGCATCCACAAGAAGGAGCTCACTGAGCTCGACATCTACCACCGCATCCTCCGCTTCAAGAACTACATGGTGGCCATGGTGAACAAATCGCTGCTGCCGGTCCACCTCAGCCTCCCACTGATGGGCGATGTCATCTTCTTCTCCCAGGGCCTGAAGTACAATTTTGAGATGATCTTCTTCTGGGGCCCTGGATCTCTATTCCAGAACAAGTGGAACCTCCACCCCAAATACAAACGTTCCGGGAGCCGCCTGGAGTTGGCACAGCAGCTCAGCCGGACGGTGCTGCTGATTGGAATCGCCAACCTGCTGCTCTGCCCTTTCATCCTGGTCTGGCAGATCCTCTACGCCTTCTTTAGTTACACTGAGGTCATCAAGAGGGAGCCGGGGAGCCTCGGGGCCCGCCGCTGGTCCCTGTTTGGGCGCCTGTACCTCCGACACTTCAACGAGCTGGATCACGAGCTACAGGCACGGCTCAGCAGAGGCTACAAACCAGCCACCAAGTACATGAACTCCTTCACCTCGCCACTGCTCACCGTCTTCGCCCAGAACCTGGCCTTCTTCTCAGGCTCCATTCTGGCGGTCCTAATCGCCCTCACCGTCTATGATGAGGATGTGCTAACGGTGCAGCATATCCTGACTGCCATCACTGTGCTGGGGATTGTGGTGACAGTGTGCAGGTAAGGCCCAGACCCTGTAGCAGCATGGAAATTGGACTGGGTCTAGGTTACTGTATCTCAGCACATAGGAAACTCTGAGAGGGAATGGAAATGAAACCTGTAGACTGTCATTCCATGATGCAGTGATAGATCTCTCGCTACACTGTCCCATCAAACACTCCCAGGACAGCTACAGCATGGGGTTAGATACAGAGTAAAGCTCCCTCTACACTGTCCCCATCAAACACACTCAGGAAAGGTACAGCACGGGGTTAGATACAGACTAAAGCCACCTCTACACTGTCCCATCAAACACTCCCAGGACAGGTACAGCATGGGGTTAGATACAGAGAAAAGCTCCCTCTACACTGTCCCATCAAACACTCCCAGGACAGGTACAGCACGGGGTTAGATACAGAGTAAAGTTCCCTCTACACTGTCCCCATCAAACACTCCCAGGACAGGTACAGCACGGGGTTAGATACAGAGTAAAGCTCCCTCTACACTGTCCCATCAAACACTCCCAGGACAGGTACAGCACGGGGTTAGATACAGAGTAAAGCTTCCTCTACACTGTCCCCATCAAACACTCCCAGGGCAGGTACGGCACGGGGTTAGATACAGAGTAAAGCTCCCTCTACACTGCCCGCATCAAACACTCCCAGGACAGGTACAGCACGGGGTTAGATACACAGTAAAGCTCCCTCTACACTGTCCCCATCAAACACTCCCAGGACAGGTACAGCACGGGGTTAGATACAGAGTAAAGCTCCCTCTACACTGTCCCCATCAAACATTCCCAGGACAGGTACAGCATGGGGTTAGATACAGAGTAAATCTCCCTCTACACTGTCCCCATCAAACACTCCCAGGACAGGTACAGCACGGGGTTAGATACAGAGTAAAGCTCTCTCTACACTGTCCCCACCAAACACTCCCAGGACAGGTACAGCATGGGGTTAGATACAGAGTAAATCTCCCGCTACACCGTCCCCATCAAACACTCCCAGGACAGGTACAGCACAGGGTTAGATACAGAGTAAAGTTCCCTCTACACTGTCCCCATCAAACACTCCCAGGACAGGTACAGCACGGGGTTAGATACAGAGTAAAGCTCCCTCTACACTGTCCCATCAAACACTCCCAGGACAGGTACAGCACGGGGTTAGATACAGAGTAAAGCTCCCTCTACACTGTCCCATCAAACACTCCCAGGACAGGTACAGCACGGGGTTAGATACAGAGTAAATCTCCCTCTGCACTGTCCCCATCAAACACTCCCAGGGCAGGTACAGCACGGGGTTAGATACAGAGTAAAGCTCCCTCTACACTGTCCCATCAAACACTCCCAGGACAGGTACAGCACGGGGTTAGATACAGAGTAACGCTCCCTCTACACTGTCCCATCAAACACTCCCAGGACAGGTACAGCATGGGGTTAGATACAGAGTAAATCTCCCGCTACACCGTCCCCATCAAACACTCCCAGGATAGGTACAGCACAGGGTTAGATACAGAGTAAAGCTCCCTCTACACCGTACCCATCAAACACTCCCAGGACAGGTACAGCATGGGGTTAGATACAGAGTAACGCTCCCTCTACACTGTCCCCATCAAACACCCCCAGGACAGGTACAGCACGGGGTTAGATACAGAGTAAAGCTCCCTCTACACTGTCCCCATCAAACACTCCCAGGACAGGTACAGCACGGGGTTAGATACAGAGTAAAGCTCCCTCTACACTGTCCCATCAAACACTCCCAGGACAGGTACAGCACGGGGTTAGATACAGAGTAAAGCTCCCTCTACACTGTCCCATCAAACACTCCCAGGACAGGTACAGCACGGGGTTAGATACAGAGTAAAGCTTCCTCTACACTGTCCCCATCAAACACTCCCAGGACAGGTACAGCATGGGGTTAGATACAGAGTAAAGCTCCCTCTAGACTGTCCCCATCAAACACTCCCAGGACAGGAACAGCATGGGGTTAGATACAGAGTAAAGCTCCCTCTACACTGTCCCCATCAAACACTCCCAGGACAGGTACAGCACGGGGTTAGATACAGAGTAACGCTCCCTCTACACTGTCCCATCAAACACTCCCAGGACAGGTACAGCACGGGGTTAGATACAGAGTAAAGCTCCCTCTACACTGTCCCATCAAACACTCCCAGGACAGGTACAGCAAGGGGTTAGATACAAAGCAGCTTTCATATTCTGTGTTGACCTTTTTGGGAGTAATGCTGACCCTGATTCTGACCATGTTCCTATGTTGACCAGTTCCTGGAGTAATGCTGACCCTGACCATGTTGCTGTCGGGACCAGTGTGTGGAATGGTATTGACCCCTGATGTGTGTTTAACTCCAGGTCCTTTATTCCTGATGAATATATGGTGTGGTGCCCAGAGCAGCTGCTGCAATGTGTCCTGGCCCACATCCACTACATGCCCGACCACTGGAAAGGAAATGCCAACAAATCGGAGACCCGGGACGAGATGGCTCAGCTCTTCCAATACAAAGCGGTAGGGTAAATGTTGGAATGCACCATGGTGATGGGGGGGGCGGGTGCGATGCAGAAGTGTGAGGGGTCCAACACGGAACTGGGATAAACTGCCGAACAGAGGACTTGCATTTATGTAGTGTTTTTGTCAGGATGTCCCAAAGTGTTTCACAGCCAATGAAGAGGTCCATTTTAAAGTGTTACAATGTAGGAAAGTATTGCAGCCAAATAATGTGAACAATGTGATAATAACCAGATGACCTGTGTTAGGTGTTGTTTGAGGGATGAATATTGGCAGGACGACTCATGGAGCCAGAGAGAACAATAAATCACTCAGTAATACAGAACTTGAGTATTGCTGAAAAAAGGATTCGCCACTATATTGCCTCAATAGATGGCCACACCATAAGCAACAGCCGCTTGAAACACGCCCACACTGTAAACTCACCAAAGTGGAAATGGACATGGCGGCACAATTAATGATGCCACCAAACACAGAATCTCTCTGACCATGAACCCTCTGAAAGTGAGGAGTTTGTTCTCAGACACAGCTTCAATTTTGATGTGCCTTCATCCCACATCAAACGGGAAAAATCGTTTGCTGAGTTCGAACTCCTCTGTTCCAAGCTATCCCGCCACAAGCCAGCATCTAATGAGGATGCTGAGTCCTCGAACGTGTGCCTAGCTGAGCTAGCGTGCACGTTTTGTGGGATACTCAACGATTTGGCTGATTTTCCACATTTAGCGCAAATGTCTGGTGGTATTGCAGGGCCTCAAGGCCAACCCAAACGTACATATGGGTAAGCTCAGCAAAAGGACTGGAGTAATCAGCCTTAACAAGTGTTACCATATCAACAAAATGCACACCACTCTTCATGACTGGCCCTATTTATCTATGACCGGTTCTGCACATGAATTGGCTAAATGGTTGGGCAAATTACTACAACCGGTTCTGAGCAAATTTTCCACATACACAGTGAAGGATTCCTTCACCTTTGCAAAGACCATACAGGACTTGCATATCGATAGCAATGCCATGTCCATGTGCTCGTTCAACACTGCTAGCCGATTCACTAATGTACCGCTCAAAGAAACCATGGACATTTGCACCGCTTCAGCATATCATGGTGACCTAGACACGCATTCGTTTACAGGGTAAATAGTGAGAAATTGTTCCCTCTTAAGAGTACATCAACAACTAAAGGGCACAGAATCAAAATAATGGGCAAAAAGGAGTAAATGTGATGTGAGGAAAAAATTTTTCACCCAGAGGGTGTTTGCAGTCTAGAACAAACTCCCTGAAAGGGTGGTGGAGGTTCGATCGAGGTATTGAAAAGAGAATTGGATTGCTACCTGAAAAGAATGTGCAAGGTTACAGGGATAAGGCAGGGGAGTGGGAGTGGGTAGAATGCTCTCTCAGCAAGCCAGTACAGACTCATTGGGCTGAATGGCCTCCTTCTGCACTGTAAAGCTTCTGTGAACTTACGACCTCAGCAACTCGCGCTGTTGAGTTCAGTTTTAATGACACCATATCTGCCCAAGTAGATGTTGCCATGGGATCCCTCTAGGCTTGGCTCTCACTAACATGTTTATCAGTTTCCACGAGAAACACGTCATTGATGGAATGACCCCAAACCCCCTAGCCCTTGCATATTTCCGATACATAGACGACATATTTGCTATATTTGAATCTGTAGCTGCATGTAAGAATTTCGTCACATGCCTTAAAGGGCTCCACCCTGCACACACATTTACCATTGAATCGGAGCAGTCAAACAAGCTCCCTTTCCTCGGCGTGCTAGTTGAGAAACCTGTTAATGGGTTCTCTACTATTGTCTACCGCACGCCTACCTTCACTGGTCAGTATATGCATTGGAATTCCTGCTGCTCTACACATAATAAGATTGGCCTTATTGGCAACCTCGTAAATAGTGCCCAGGCCACTTGCTCTCCGTACAAGCTTGACTCTAAAATAGGGGGCACCAAAGACATCCTGTGGGATAATGGCTACCCTGGTCAGATCATTGCTCGCTGTGTATCGTACAGACTCATGAATGGGCCTAAGGCTGCCACTTTAGGTCCTGAAAAGTGCCCAGTGTACCTCAGATTACCCTGGAAGGATAAGGTATCTCAAACATTTGAGTAATAGGTGGAGCCAGATGTTTCACATTGTTACTATGCAGTAGCAACACGAGTGGTATTCCTCACTAACAGGATGTTTCCATCAAGTCAAAAGATGTTCTGCCTCCCACACAAATGAGTAATATCGTGAATGAGTTTCAGTGCCAGTGTGATGCCGGGTATGTAGGCTGTACATCCCAACAACTGCTGGATCATGTCAAATGTCCCTTCAGCTGTTCACAACAGGCTAAGCACTGACTGTACTCAACCAGCAAGCAACCATGCCTGCAAAACTCCGAACGTTGTGTCCAACATCAGATGTAATACTGCAATTGGACTACACATGCTACGCCATCTTGATTGTACTAAGAATTACACTGACAACCAATTTAAGATTATCAGTCAGGCTTGCAGTGTGGCTCACTTATGCTGGAAGCTACATATATTCACACACACAGGGCCCTGTCCTTGGCAGACAGATGGAGCATGACCATGCATTGCACCTTCTTCAACTAAACAAAAGCTTGAGGGTCAGCCATTCCCTGTTTCATTCCCCATGGCAATGCCTTCACCAATCAATAGATCTGCCTGGTTTGAATTTAAACACAAGCTTGGCAGTTAACTGTTCCCTGGTGCATTCTCCATGGCAATGCCTCTACCAACCAGAGTCCACTTGCCAACCATTCAGCACCGTCTTCTCATGCAGTTCAAATTGTTGTTTGTTTTACTATTAGTATTATCTACCCGGCTATGTGGAAAATTGCCCAGGTACGTCTTGTACACTTTAAGCAGGACAAATCCAACCTGGCCAATTACCGCCCCATCAGTCTACTCTCGATCATCAGTAAAGTGATGGAAGGGTCATCGACAGCGTTATCAAGCGGCAATTGCTTAGCAATAACTGGCTTACTGATGCCCAGTTTGGGTTCTGCCAGGGCCACTCAGCTCCTGACCTCGTTACAGCCTTGGTTCAAGCGTGGACAAAAGAGCTGAATTCCCGAGGTGAGGTAAGAGTAACTGTCCCTGACATCAAGGCCACATTTGACCAAGTGTGGCATCAAGGAGCCCGAGCAAAAATAGTCATTGGGAATGAGGAGGAAAACTCTCTGCTGGTTGGAGTCAACATACCTAGCACAAAGGAACATGGTTGTGGTTGCTGGAGGTCAGTCATCTCAGCTCCAGGACATCACTGCAGGAGTCCCTCAGGATAGTGTCCTCGGCCCAACCATCTTCAGCTGCTTCATCAATGACCTTCCTTCCATCATAAGGTCAGAAGTGGGAATGTTCGCTGACGATTGCACAATATTCACCATTCGTGACTCCTCAGATACTGAAGCAGTCCATGTCCAAATGCAGCAAGACCTGGACAATATCCAGGCTTGGACTGACAAGTGGCAAGTAACATTCACACCACACAAATGCCAGGCAATGACCATCTCTAACAAGAGAGAATCTAACCAATGCCTTTTGATGTTCAATGGCATTACCATCACTAAATCCCCTACTATTAACCTTCTGGAGGTACCATTGACCAGAAGCTGAACTGGACTAGCCATATAAATACTGTGGCTACAAGAGCAGGTCAGAGGCTAGGAATCCTGCAATGAGTAACTCACCTCCTGACTCCCCAAAGCCTGTCCACCATCTACAAGGCACAAGTGAGGAGTGTGATGGAATACTCCCCACTTGCCTGGATGAGTGCAGCTCCCACAACACTCAAGAAGCTCGACACCATCCAGGACAAAGCAGCCCACTTGATTGGCACCGCATCCACAAACATTCACTCTCTCCACCACCGATGTACAGTAGCAGCAGTGTGTGTACCATCTACAAGATGCACTGCAGGAATTCACCAAGTCTTCTTAAACAGCACCTTCCAAACCCATGACCACTACCATCTAGAAAGACAAGGGCAGCAGATAGGTGGGAATACCACCACCTGGAAGTTCCCTTCCAAGTCACTCACCATCCTAACTTGGAAATATATCACCGTTCCTTCACTGTCACTGGGTCAAAATCCAGGAACTCTCTTCCTAACAGCACTGTGGGTGTACCTACACCACATGGACTGCAGCGGTTCAAGAAGGCAGCTCACCCCCACCTTCTCAAGGGCAACTAGGAATGGGCAGTAAGTACTGGCCCAGCCAGTGACACCCACATCCTGTGAATGAATAAAAAATAAAAAAATTTCTTGCGCATCTGTCCTAATGCGTGCAAGACAAAAAGCTTCAACAGCAAGTCTCTTTTTAAATACCAACGTGTTCAGGTCTGGAAACCTGACTGTTGCCTGCTCAAGCCTCATCTGCAGCATTTTGTACAGAGTGGCCTTTATATTTTTGTAATCTAAGCTCTGAACAAAACCTTCAGAGAGAGGTCTGGCAGCCTCTTGGCTCTGATACTGGACCAGGAATCCACAGGATGAGAGTTCATGTTTCTTCAGAGCAAGTTGTTAAATTGAACTTGTTAAATAATTTATTCTTGGAATGTGGGCCTCGCTGAAAATGCTGGATTCATTGCCCATTCTCTACTTGCTCTGAGGGCGGTCTGCCCTCTGGTAATGTGTCAGCTGGCACAGGAAAAAATGTCCATGAAACCTGCTGCATTATCCCAATTGGTTTAGTTTGGGGAAAGGACCCTATCCAGTCTACAAAGTAACTGCAGCTCTACGTTATGTAGAACTAAAACTGAGGCAAGTTTTACCTGTGGGTCTGAGACCTCGATCGCACAGTTCCTCAGAACAAATTAAACAAGAAATACCTCAGTACAGTGGGTTGGAATGTGTGAGGTTGGTTTAGGGTGCATGGAATTTGGGAGTTAGGACATTGGGCTCACTTAACAAACATTGAAAGCTGTAAAGAAGGAAAGACTTAACTGACCCTCACTGTGTGACATTGGGGTGAGTCTGACTGACCCTCACTGTATGATATGGGGTATGTCTGACTGACCCTCACTGTGTGACATTGGGGTGAGTCTAACTGACCCTCACTGTGTGACATTGGGGTGAGTCTAACTGACCCTCACTGTGTGACATTGGGGTGAGTCTAACTGACCCTCACTGTGTGATATTGGGGTATGTCTGACTGACCCTCACTGTGTGACATTGGGGTGAGTCTAACTGACCCTCACTGTGTGACATTGGGGTGAGTCTAACTGACCCTCACTGTATGATATGGGGTATGTCTGACTGACCCTCACTGTGTGACATTGGGGTGAGTCTAACTGACCCTCACTGTGACATTAGGGCATATCTGACTGACCCTCACTGTGTGATATTGGGGTGAGTCTGGCTGACCCTCACTGTATGATATGGGGTATGTCTGACTGACCCTCACTGTGTGACATTGGGGTATGTCTGACTGACCCTCACTGTGTGATATTGGGGTGAGTCTGACTGACCCTCACTGTGTGACATTGGGGTGAGTCTGACTGACCCTCACTGTATGATATGGGGTATGTCTGACTGACCCTCATTGTGTGACATTAGGGTATGTCTGACTGACCCTCACTGTGACATTAGGGCATATCTGACTGACCCTCACTGTATGATATTGGGGTATGTCTGACTAACCGTCGCTGTATGATATTGGGATGTGTCTGACTGACACTCACTGTATGATATTGGGGTATGTCTGACTGACCCTCACTGTGTGACATTGGGGCATGTCTGACTGACCCTCACTGTGTGACATTGGGGTATGTCTGACTGACCCTCACTGTGTGACATTGGGGCATGTCTGACTGACCCTCACTGTGTGACATTGGGGCATGTCTGACTGACCCTCACTGTGTGACATTGGGGCATGTCTGACTGACCCTCACTGTGTGACATTAGGGTACGTCTGACTGACCCTCACTGTGTGACATTAGGGCATGTCTGACTGACCCTCACTGTGTGACATTAGGGTACGTCTGACTGACCCTCACTGTGTGACATTAGGGCATGTCTGACTGACCCTCACTGTATGATATTGGGATTTGTCTGACTGACCCTCACTGTGTGACATTAGGGTGTGTCTGACTGACCCTCACTGTGTGACATTGGGGTGTGTCTGACTGACCCTCACTGTGTGATATTAGGACGTGTCTGACTGACCCTCACTGTGTGATGTTGGCAGAGCCGCCCCGAGGGAATGTCGAATCAGGGTGCCCACCCTGGGTCCCCGGCTTTGGGGGACCCCACACTTCAACATCGCGGTGTCAGACATAATACTTTGCACGTACCCTTCAGAGTCTATGCGTGTTTGCCAATATGTACTTGTGTTTTTTTAAAAAGAGCCCCACTGTGGGCAGTGAGACAATAGGCACCTGGGAAGTAAAGTCTTTCATTTTTCACAGAACCACACTCAACGCAACCAGAATCCACCGTGAGGGCAACTTTTCGTATGCAGTTTAATTTGAATGTGTCAGTTTAATTAATGCAGAGGAGCAGCTCTACTGTTATTTAGAATACAATGGCTGGCACCAGCAAAGTCGGAGACAAAGGGAGAAAGTATAGCTCGGACGCGGAGAAAAAGATAGAAGAAAAGAGAGAGGCGAAACGGATAAGACCCTGAAAGGTTCACTGGAAAATTTCATGTTTTTTTAAGAGTGTTTTGGCTAGTGAGGGAAATGCTGAATTAATGCACTCCAGTGAATGGTACCACCACAGCTGAAGAAAAGGACACTAGTGCAAGATGTCCAGAGGTTGGTGAAATAGCCAATACTTCCGATGCTATTTCCACTGAAGAAGAAATGTATGATCCAGCGAATTGGCCAAATTTAGTTGACAACAAGACGATAGACATTTTAGTGGAGAGAGAGAGAGAGAGAGAGAGAGAGAGAGAGGGGGCCTGTGACAATAACTGGTAACTAAGCCTTCCCAAAGAATAATGAGAATCGTAACTGTTCAGAAGATTTCCACACATGGAGAATGCCAAATGGAGAAAAGGCTGAGAGACATTGACTGGCGTACTGAAAGAAATCTGATGCAGCTTTTTGCTTCTGCTGCAAATTGTCCAGCTGAAATTAACAAAGGAAAGGCCGCAGTGACTGGAAGCATCTCAATGACAGATTGCAATATTACAAATGACCTAAGGAAATATTCAAAATGCAACAAAATGGATGGAAACAAAGCCAAGATGTTCTGCAATGAAGACAGAGGGATGAGTACGCACAGGGAGACGTAACCAAGGAGAAGAAGCATTGGCAGTCACTGTGGGCACGTATTCTAGCGGTTGTGCAATGCCTGGCTGAACATAACTCAGCATTTTGTGGAACAAATGCCAAGGCTTTATGATCATAAGAATGTCAGCTTTCTGGGATTAATTGAGATGACAGCTAAATTCGATCCTATGATGCAAGAACATGTCCCACATATCAAAAACAGAGAAACCCATGACCATTATCTTGGATCTCGTATTCAAAATGAGCTGATCTCCATGATTGCGCTGCAGCTGAAGATAAACATTATTGAAAAGGTGAAGGCTGCAAAATACGTGGCAATTTTTCTCAACAGTACTCCTGGCGTGAGCCACCGTGAGCTGATGTCCCTTGGGCTTTGTTATGTTGACATGACTTCTGAAGAAGTGAAAGGAAGGGAGAGCTTTGCTGACTTTCTTCCGGTTCAAGACAAAAGTGGACAAGGACTGTCAGCTTCTCTCATGTCTGTGATGGATGGAATTGGCCTCTGTTATTGATTGTGTGGCGGGGGGAGGTGGGGGGGGTGTGGGGGCGGGCGGCAGGGGGTGGGGGGGGGCGGGGACGCAGGGATACGACAATGGGGAAAATATAAAGGGACAAAACAAGGCAGACAGGCAGCCTTCAACTCAACCACTGAGCTTTTTTCACTTCATGTGGCTGCCACAACTCAAATCTGATATTGGGAGTTTTTTTTCATTCATGGGAAGTGGGTCTCACAGGCCAGGCCAGCATTTATTGCCCGTCCCTAATTGCCCTTGAGAAGGCGCTGGAGAGCTGCCTTCTTGAACCGCTGCAGTCCATGTGGCATAGGTACACCCACTGTGCTGTTAGGGAGCGAGTTCCAGGATTTTGACCCAGTAACAGTGAAAGAGCAGCAATATATTTCCAAGTCAAGATGGTGAGTGGTTTGGAGGGAAACTTCCGGGTGGTGGTGTTCCCATGTGTCTGCTGCCCTCGTTCTTCTAGATGGTAGTGGTCATGGGTTTGGAAGGTGCTGTCTAAGGAGCCTTGGTGAGTTTTTGCATTGCATCTTGTAGATGGTACACACTGCTGGCACTGTGCATCGGTGGTGGAGGGAGTGAACGTTTGTGGAAGGGGTGCAAATCAAGCAGTCTGCTTTGTCCTGGAAGGTGTCAAGTTTCTTGAGTGTTGTGGGAGCTGCACTTGTCCAGGCAAGTGGGGAGTATTCCATCACACTCCTAACTTGTGCCTTGTAGATGGTGGACAGGTTTTGGGGAGTCAGGATTTGAGTTACTCAACACAGGATTCCTAGCCTCTGAACTGCTCTTGTAGCCACAGTATTTATATGATTGGTCCAGTTCAGTTTCTGGTCAATGGTAACCACCAGGGTGTTGATAGTGGGGGATTCAGTGTTGGTAATGCCATTGAACATCAGGGGGGGGATGGTTAGATTCTCCCTTGTTGGAGATGGTCATTGCCTGGCACTTGTGCAGCACGAATGTTACTCGCCACTTGTCAGCCCAAGCCTAGATATTGCCCAGGTCTTGCTGCATTTGGATGTGGACTGCTTCAGTATCTCAGGAGTTGCGAATAGTGCTGAACATTGTGCAATCATCAGTGAACATCCCCACTTCTGACCTTATGATGGAAGGAAGGTCATTGATGAAGCAGCTGAAGATGGTTGGGCCGAGGACACTACCCTGAGGAGCTCCTGCAGTGATGTCCTGGAGCTGAGATGACTGACCTCCAACAACCACAACCATCTTCCTTTGTGCTAGGTATGACTCCAACCAGTGGAGAGTTTTCCCCCTGATTCCCATTGACTCCAGTTTTGCTAGGGCTCCTTGATGCCACACTTGGTCAAACGTGGCCTTGATGTCAAGTCACTCTTACCTCACCTCGGGAGTTCAGCCCTATTGTCCATGTTTGAACCAAGGCTGTAATGAGTTCAGGAGCTGAGTGGCTCCAGCGAAACCCAAACAGAGCCTCAGTGAGCAGGTTATTGCTAAGGAATTGTCACTTGATAGCACTGTTGATTACGCCTATTGTCATTTTACTGATGATTGAGAGTAGACTGATGGGGCGGTAATTGGCCGGGTTGGATTTGTCCTCCTTGTTGTGAACAGGATGTACTTAGGCAATTTTCTACATAGCCGGGTAGATGCCAGTGTTGTAGCTGTACTGGAACAGCTTGGCTAGGGGTGCGGCAAGTTCTGGAGCACAAGCCTTAAGTACTGTTGCCAGAATATTGTTAGGGCCCATAGACTTTGCATAATCCAGTGCCTTCAGCCGTTTCTTGATATCACGTGGAGTGAATCGAATTGGCTGAAGACTGGCATCTGTGATGCTGGGGACTGCCGGAGGAGGCCGAGATGGATCATCCACTCAGCGCTTCTGCCTAAAGATTAGAGCAAATACTTCAGCCTTATCTTTTGCACTGATGTGCTGGGCTCCTCCATCATTGAGGATGGGGATATTTGTGGAGACTCCTCCTCCAGTGAGTTGTTTAATTGCCCACCACCATTCACAACTGGATGTGGCAGGACTGCAGAGCTTAGGTCTGATCCGTTGGCTGTGGAATTGCTTAGCTTTATCACTTGCTGATTCTGCTGTTTGGCACGCAAGTAGTCCTGTGTTGTAGCTTCACCAGGTTGACACCTCATTTTTAGGTATGCCTGGTGCTGCTCCCGGCATGCCCTCCTGCACTCTTCATTGAACCAGGGTTGATCCCCTAGCTTGGTTTTAATTGTAGAGTGGGAGATATGCCAGGCCATGAGGTTACAGATTGTGTTCGTGTACAATTCTGTTGCTGCTGCTTGTCCACAGGGCCTCATGGTTGCCCAGTCTTGAGTTGCTAGGTCTATTTGAAATCTATCCCATTTATTGCGATGGTATTGCCGCACAATACAATGGAGGGTATTCTCAATGTGAAGACTTCCTCTCCACCAGGACTGTACGGTGGTCACTCCTGCCGATACTGTCATGGACAGATGTATCTGCAGCAGGCAGGTTGGTGAGGATGAGGTCAAGTATGTTTTTTCCCTCTTGTTGGTTCACACACTACCTGCCGCACACCCAGTCTAGCAGCTATGTCATTTAGGACTCGGCCAGCTCGGTCAGTAGTGGTGCTACTGAGCCACTTTTGGTGATGGACAATGAAGTCCCCCACCCAGAGTACATTCTGCGCCCTTGCCACCTTCAGTGCTTCCTCCAAGTGGCATCCAACATGGAGGAGCACTGATACACTCATACCCCTCAGCTATGGTTGGCAAAGTGTAGTTCTAAAGCCATGACATTTTTTGGAGTCGTACAGCAAACTTACAATCTACTTTCAGCTTCAAATAATAGATGGCAAACATTGAGAGTGAGTACTCCCTCTCTAACTCCAAAGCCATTGTCAGGCACTAGGTGGTAGTGTTGAGTGGAGTATGAAAGCAGTGCGTTACCAGACAAGTGATATCAGGAACGCCTTGCTTAAAGTTGCTGAAGAATTCAACGACTCAAAAGTTAAAAGCGTGGTCGAGTCCTTGGTCAAATACAAATTCGAAAATTTTGTATTTTGCAATGGTTGTGTGATATGACATCATGTTTGTCGCAAGCACTGTGAGCAAGACACTTCAATCCAGGCAAATGCAACTTGACGTAGCTATCACACACCTCAAAGGACTCATTGAGTTCCTGCAGAAATACAGGAACACTGGATTTAACTCAGCCAAGAACACAGCAACAGAAATAGCAGCTGAAACGGATGTTGAGCCTCAATTCAGAGAACGTGTGAAACAAAAAAGAGGTGAGGAGGATGCGGAGAATTCGCTCGAGGAAGTGTTTGAAACCCATTACCTTCTGGTCATTGTGGATCAGGTCCTCGTGTTACCGACCACATGATTGGGACAAATGCAAGTACACACCAACAATTTCGGTTTTCTTTATGATGTGAAAAAATTCTGAGGAATGACAGAAGGTGCCGTGAGAGAGCGGAGCACGGAATTGGGCCTTGCATTGTCTGACGAAGATCTCACAATCTCCATGGTGCGGATCTTTTCTCAGAGTTTCGGGAATCCATCCCTCACGGAACAATCCTGCACTTCAGGCCTCCAGTTTCTTAAACCACTGGAAGGTTCCTTCCCAAACACGGTAATAGAGGACAGGGTTTTGCTGACAATCCCAGTCACAGTGGCTTCAGGGGAGCGAAGTTTTTCCAGGTTAAAATGATAAAGAACAGCCTGAGGACAACTATGTCTCAAGATAAGCTGGGTGGACTGACAACTCTGTCCATCGAGAAGGAATTAGCATCTAACCTGGATTACATGTTCTGATAGCAGAGTTTGCTGCAAGCAAGTGTCGGAAGGCAGATTGCAGAATCTATGCTGCACGACACTGATTGTCATTGGTGAGGTTTTTTTAAATTATATGAACTTCATTAAAATTATACATAAGAAGTACAATATAATATAACTACATTGTAATTGTACAGCTGGGCACTGTCAATATTGAACCTGTATAAAAACGTTAGGGGGGACCCAGGCAGTGGGATTTGTCCCAGGCCATACACCACACTAGGGACGGCCCTGGATACTGGAGCGGATCTGACTGACCCTCACTGTGTGATACTGGAGCGGATCTGACTGACCCTCACTGTGTGATACTGGAGCGGATCTGACTGACCCTCACTGTGTGACATTGGGGCGAGTCTGACTGACCCTCACTGTGTGATATTGGGGTGAGTCTGACTGACCCTCACTGTGTGATATTGGGGTGAGTCTGACTGACCCTCACTGTGTGATATTGGGGTGTGTCTGACTGACCCTCACTGTGTGATATTGGGGTGAGTCTGACTGACCCTCACTGTGTGATATTGGGGCGAGTCTGACTGACCCTCACTGTGTGATATTGGGCTGTGTCTGACTGACCCTCACTGTGTGATATTGGGGTGAGTCTGACTGACCCTCACTGTGTGATATTGGGGTGAGTCTGACTGACCCTCACTGTGTGATATTGGGCTGTGTCTGACTGACCCTCACTGTGTGATATTGGGGTGAGTCTGACTGACCCTCACTGTGTGATATTGGGGTGAGTCTGACTGACCCTCACTGTGTGATATTGGGGTGAGTCTGACTGACCCTCACTGTGTGATACTAGGATCTGACTGACCCTCACTGTGTGATATTGGGGTGAGTCTGACTGACCCTCACTGTGTGATATTGGGGTGAGTCTGACTGACCCTCACTGTGTGATATTGGGGTGAGTCTGACTGACCCTCACTGTGTGATATTGGGGTGTGTCTGACTGACCCTCACTGTGTGATATTGGGGTGAGTCTGACTGACCCTCACTGTGTGATATTGTGGCGAGTCTGACTGACCCTCACTGTGTGATATTGGGCTGTGTCTGACTGACCCTCACTGTGTGATATTGGGGTGAGTCTGACTGACCCTCACTGTGTGATATTGGGGTGAGTCTGACTGACCCTCACTGTGTGATATTGGGCTGTGTCTGACTGACCCTCACTGTGTGATATTGGGGTGAGTCTGACTGACCCTCACTGTGTGATATTGGGGTGAGTCTGACTGACCCTCACTGTGTGATATTGGGGTGAGTCTGACTGACCCTCACTGTGTGATATTGGGCTGTGTCTGACTGACCCTCACTGTGTGATATTGGGGTGAGTCTGACTGACCCTCACTGTGTGATATTGGGGTGAGTCTGACTGACCCTCACTGTGTGATATTGGGGTGAGTCTGACTGACCCTCACTGTGTGATACTAGGATCTGACTGACCCTCACTGTGTGATATTGGGGTGAGTCTGACTGACCCTCACTGTGTGATATTGGGGTGAGTCTGACTGACCCTCACTGTGTGATACTAGGATCTGACTGACCCTCACTGTGTGATATTGGGGCGAGTCTGACTGACCCTCACTGTGTGATATTGGGCTGTGTCTGACTGACCCTCACTGTGTGATATTGGGGTGAGTCTGACTGACCCTCACTGTGTGATATTGGGGTGAGTCTGACTGACCCTCACTGTGTGATATTGGGGTGAGTCTGACTGACCCTCACTGTGTGATATTGGGGTGAGTCTGACTGACCCTCACTGTGTGATATTGGGGCGAGTCTGACTGACCCTCACTGTGTGATATTGGGCTGTGTCTGACTGACCCTCACTGTGTGATATTGGGGTGAGTCTGACTGACCCTCACTGTGTGATATTGGGGTGAGTCTGACTGACCCTCACTGTGTG
The DNA here is from genome assembly GCF_017639515.1 of Carcharodon carcharias. Lineage (NCBI taxonomy): Eukaryota > Metazoa > Chordata > Chondrichthyes > Lamniformes > Lamnidae > Carcharodon > Carcharodon carcharias. The sequence goes on from NC_054472.1 coordinate 192,812,934, forward strand.
ATATTGGGCTGTGTCTGACTGACCCTCACTGTGTGATATTGGGGCGAGTCTGACTGACCCTCACTGTGTGATATTGGGGCGAGTCTGACTGACCCTCACTGTGTGATATTGGGGTGAGTCTGACTGACCCTCACTGTGTGATACTAGGATCTGACTGACCCTCACTGTGTGATATTGGGGTGAGTCTGACTGACCCTCACTGTGTGATACTAGGATCTGACTGACCCTCACTGTGTGATATTGGGGTGAGTCTGACTGACCCTCACTGTGTGATATTGGGGTGAGTCTGACTGACCCTCACTGTGTGATATTGGGGTAAGTCTGACTGACCCTCACTGTGTGATATTGGGGTGAGTCTGACTGACCCTTACTGTGTGATATTGGGGTGAGTCTGACTGACCCTCACTGTGTGATACTAGGATCTGACTGACCCTCACTGTGTGATATTGGGGTGAGTCTGACTGACCCTCACTGTGTGATATTGGGGTGAGTCTGACTGACCCTCACTGTGCGATATTGGGGTGTGTCTGACTGACCCTCACTGTGTGATATTGGGGTGAGTCTGACTGACCCTCACTGTGTGATATTGGGGTGAGTCTGACTGACCCTCACTGTGTGATATTGGGGTAAGTCTGACTGACCCTCACTGTGTGATATTGTGGCGAGTCTGACTGACCCTCACTGTGTGATATTGGGCTGTGTCTGACTGACCCTCACTGTGTGATATTGGGGTGAGTCTGACTGACCCTCACTGTGTGATATTGGGGTGTGTCTGACTGACCCTCACTGTGTGATATTGGGGTGAGTCTGACTGACCCTCACTGTGTGATATTGGGGTGAGTCTGACTGACCCTCACTGTGTGGTATTGGGGCGAGTCTGACTGACCCTCACTGTGTGATATTGGGGCGAGTCTGACTGACCCTCACTGTGTGATTTTGGGGCGAGTCTGACTGACCCTCACTGTGTGATATTGGGGCGAGTCTGACTGACCCTCACTGTGTGATATTGGGGCGAGTCTGACTGACCCTCACTGTGTGATATTGGGGCGAGTCTGACTGACCCTCACTGTGTGATATTGGGGCGAGTCTGACTGACCCTCACTGTGTGATATTGGGGTGAGTCTGACTGACCCTCACTGTGTGATATTGGGGTGAGTCTGACTGACAGACTCTCACTGTGTGATATTAGGATCTGACTGACAGACTCTCACTGTGTGATATTAGGGTCTGACTGACCCTTACTGTGTGATATTAGGGTCTGACTGACTCTCACTGTGAGATATTAGGATCTGACTGACCCTCACTGTGTGATACTAGGATCTGACTGACCCTTACTGTGTGATATTAGGGTCTGACTGACCCTCACTGTGTGATATTAGGGTCTGACTGACCCTTACTGTGGGATATCGGGGTGAGTCTGAGTGAAGCTCAATCCCTTTGGTCTTTTTCAGGTATTTATTCTGGAGGAGTTACTCAGTCCTATCATCACTCCCTTCGTGCTGATCTTCTCCTTGCGTCCGAAATCCTTGGAGATCATCGACTTTTTCCGGAACTTCTCAGTGGAGGTGGTCGGAGTGGGTGATATCTGCTCCTTTGCACAGATGGATGTTCGGAAACACGGGAACCCAATGGTATGTGAGAGCTACAGTCGTGGACACAGTCCGGGTCCTGTGCCCATCGCTCACATTTACTCTGCAAAGCCTCCCATACCTGGGTAAATACACAGGCTCCGTGGCCTGGACTTTAACCTGGTGGTGGACCCTGTGCCAAGGGGCTGTTGCGAGGTCAGTTAACTCAGAAAAACTGGTTTCCGGATTGTTCTGCAGGGTCCCTTGAATGTTTTTTCAGTTGGACTCCCACCCACAGACTGCCTGATTGGAAGGCTAGAGGCCTCTTGGGCGTAAAGCCTGCCTCACAAGGCCGCAGAGGAGGTGGGTGTATTGAGGGTGTGTAAAGAGGCGAGGGTGGGGTTGGGAGCAGGATTGAGCAGCTGGACTGTGGGACAGGGATTACCCAGCAGCTTCCAGGACCTGGGGGCAACACTCCAGCCCCTCCTGACCCACAAGCTGTGCTTTAAAAGGCAACAGCCTCTTCTGGAATTCAACCTTCTCTTTTATCTGCCAAATTTCCTCAGCTTGGGAACCAGGACCCGCCTCCTCTCCTGGCCCCGCCTCCTCTCCTGGCCCCGCCTCCTCTCCTGGCCCCGCCTCCTCTCCCCGCCTCCTCTCCCCCCGCCCCGCCTCCTCCCCCCGCCTCCTCTCTCCGCCCCGCCTCCTCTCTCCACCCCGCCTCCTCTCCCCCCCCGCCCCGCCTCCTCTCCCCCCGCCCCGCCTCCTCTCCCCCCGCCCCGCCTCCTCTCCGTCCCGCCTCCTCTCCCCCCGCCCCGCCTCCTCTCCCCGCCCCCTCCCCCCCCGCCTCCTCTCCCCCACCCTGCCTCCTCTCCCCCACCCTGCCTCCTCTCTCTGCCCCGCCCCGCCTCCTCTCTCTGCCCCGCCTCCTCTCTCCGCCCCGCCTCCTCTCTCCACCCCGCCTCCTCTCCCCCCCCGCCCCGCCTCCTCTCCCCCCGCCCCGCCTCCTCTCCCCCCGCCCCGCCTCCTCTCCGTCCCGCCTCCTCTCCCCCCGCCCCGCCTCCTCTCCCCCCGCCCCGCCTCCTCTCCCCCCGCCCCGCCTCCTCTCTCCCGGCCCCGCCTCCTCTCTCCCGGCCCCGCCTCCTCTCTCCCGGCCCCGCCTCCTCTCTCCCGGCCCCGCCTCCTCTCTCCCGGCCCCGCCTCCTCTCTCCCGGCCCCGCCTCCTCTCTCCCGGCCCCGCCTCCTCTCTCCGCCCCGCCTCCTCTCTCCGCCCCGCCTCCTCTCCTTCCTCCTCTTAGCAGTACGATTGCCTTATACTGAGTTATAGAAACATGCCTCTCCCTCTCCTTCTATAATATCTTCTTGGTTTGGTTGTTATGGTTGTTTGGGTGGATCAGAGGCTGTTGGGTTTTAGCACTAATCCAGGACGTTTCCTGGGTCTGGACCTTGGGGACGGTCATCAGAAAGTCAGTCCGTCACAATACATATATATTGAGGAAGCTCCTGCCAATCCTCCATTTAAATTGATTGATAGTTGCTTTAGCTCCAGACTCCAACATACCCATATTCACTGCTTCTTGAAGACAGAGCCACAGGGGTGGTTCCCCTCCCATCATCTAGTAGGAATGGTTCGAATGTTGGGTCCTTTTATTCGAAAGGCTTGAACTTTTCTGTTTATTCGTTCATGGGTTTTGCTGGTAAGAGTTTACTGCCTCTCTCGAATCCATTGGAAATTTTGGATCCTTGGGCTGGAGTGGTTTGAATGTCGGTCTTTGGGCTGAGTGTACACAGTTTGAATGGTGGTTTGAATGTCGGTCTTTGGGCTGAGTGTACACAGTTTGAATGGTGGTTTGAATGTCGGTCTTTGGGCTGAGTGTACACAGTTTGAATGGTGGTTTGAATGTCGGTCTTTGGGCTGAGTGTACACAGTTTGAATGGTGGTTTGAATGTCGGTCTTTGGGCTGAGTGTACACAGTTTGAATGGTGGTTTGAATGTCGGTCTTTGGGCTGAGCGTACACAGTTGTGATGATGGTTTTATTTCCTTGGCAGTGGCTGTCAGAAGGCCAGACGGAAGCCTCAGTGTACCAACAGGCAGAGAATGGGAAGACTGAACTCTCCCTCATGCACTTCACCATCACCAATCCACACTGGCACCCACCCCAGGACAGCTCAGTCTTCATCAGCCACCTGAAGGAAAAGGTGCAACATGATGCAGCCACTGGACCATCGGCCCAGCACCTCCTGTCCGACACACCACTCTGCAACTCACTGCTCTCCAACGAGTCGACCAATATTGTAAGTGTCTTGGCATACCCTCGGATTATAAAAACATCATTCGGGTTAGATGAAAAGTCTATGGAAAGGAACTTGACCCTGGTAAACCTGCACAGAGTCATTATCATGGCAGAAGGAGGACATTCAGCCCATTGAGTCTATGCCAGCTTTCCATAGAGCAATCCAGTCACCATTTCCCTGCTCTATCCCCATAGCTCTGCAAGTTTATTTCCCTCAAGTGCCCATCCAAATTCCATCTGAAATCATTGATCATTTCCGCTTTCACCACCATCCTTGGTAGTGAGTTCCAGGTCATCACCGCTCGCCTCCTTACTCAAAACCTTAAATCTGTATGCCCCCACAGCTCTTGTACCATCAGCCAGTGGGAACAGACTTTCATTGTGTACCTTATCTAAACCTGTCATAATCTTGTACACCTCTGTCAGATCTCCCCTCAATCTCCTTTGCTATAAGGAGAACAACCCCTACTTCTCCAACCTAACCTTGTAGCTAAAACCACCCATCCCTGGAACCATTCTGGTAAATCTCCTCTGCACCCTCTCAAGGACTGTCACGCCCTCCCTAAAGTGTGGTGACCAGAACAGGACACAATCCTCTAGTTGGGGCCTAAACTGACTGGTCTGTAGCTGCTGGCATTATCCTTGAACCCGTTTTTGAACAAGGGTGTAACATTTACAATTCTCTAGTCCTCTGGCACCACCCCTGTGTCTAAGGAAGACTGGAGAATTGCAAATGTACCTCCCTCAGTCCCCTTGGATGCATTTCATTCGGTCCCGGTACCTTATCAATTTTAAGTAAAGATAGCCTTTCTAATACCTCCTCCTCCTCAATTGTAAATTCCTTGTGTATACCAGTTACCTCCTCTCTCACCTCGGCCTGGGTAGCATCCTCTTCCTTTGTAAAGACAGATGCAAAGTACTCATTTAATACCTCTGTTATTACTCCTGCCTCCATGTGCAAGTTTCCCTTTTTATCCCTAATCGGGCCTGGTGGTAGGGAAACTATTGGAGAAAGTTCTGAAGGAGAGAATCTATCTCCACTTGGAGAGGCAAGGTTTGATCAGGGATAGTCAGCATGGCTTTGTCAGAGGGAGGTCATGCCTAACAAATTTGATTGAATTTTTTGAGGAGATGACCAGGTGTGTAGATGAGGGTAGCGCAGTTGATGTAGTTTATATGGATTTCAGCAAAGCCTTTGACAAGGTCCCACATGGGAGACTTATAAAGAAGGCAAATGCACATGGGATACAGGGTAATTTGATAAGGTGGATTCAAAATTGGCTTAGTTGTAGGAGACAGAGGGTGATGACAGAAGGATGCTTTAGTGACTGGAAGCCAGTGTCCAGTGGTGTACCACAGGGATCTGTGTTCGATCCCCTATTAATTGTCATTTATATAAATGACATAGATGACTATGTGGGGGGTAGGATTAGTAAGTTTGCGGATGACATGAAGATTGGCCGGGTGGTTAACAATGAGGTTGAGTGTCTTGGGCTACAGAAAGTTATAGACGGGATGGTCAAATGGGCAGATAAGTGGCAGATGGAATTTAACCCTGAAAAGTGTGAGGTGATACACTTGCCTTTATCAATCGAGGCATAGATTACAAAAGTAGGGAGGTCATGTTGGAGTTGTATAGAACCTTGGTGAGACCACAGCTGGAGTACTGTGTACAGTTCTGGTCGCCACATTATAGGAAGGATGTGATTGCACTGGAGGGGGTGCAGAGGAGATTCACCAGGATGTTGCCTGGGATGAAACATTTAAGTTATGAAGAGAGGTTGGATAGACTTGGGTTGTTTTTGTTGGAGCAGAGAAGACTGAGGGGTGACCTGATCGAGGTGTACAAGATTATGAGGGGCATGGACAGGGTGGATAGGGAGCAGCTGTTCCCCTTAGTTGAACGGTCAGTCACAAGGGGACATAAGTTCAAGGTGAGGGGCAGGAGGTTTAGGGGGATGTGAGGAAAAACCTTTTTACCCAGAGGGTGGTGACGGTCTGGAATGCGCTGCCTGGGAGGGTGGTGGAGACGGGTTGCCTCACATCCTTTAAAAAGTACCTGGATGAGCACTTGGCACATCATAACATTCAAGGCTATGGGCCAAGTGCTGGTAAATGGGGTTAAGTAGGTAGGTCAGGTGTTTCTTACATGTTGGTGCAGACTCGATGGGCTGAAGGGCCTCTTCTGCTCTGTGATTCTAATCTTTCTTATACCACCCTTTTATCATTTATATGCTTATAGAAGACCTTGGAATTCCCTCATGTTCACAGTCTCTTTTCATGCTCTCTCCTTGCTTTTCTCATTAGTTTCTTCACTTCCCCCCTGGTCGTTCGATATTTAGCCTGATTCCCCATTGTATTTTCTACCTGACACTTGTCATACACGCACTTCTTCCTTTTCATCTTCACCTCTATCTCTCCCGTCGTCCAGGGTGCTCTGGATTTATTTGTCCCACCAAAGGACAGTGAGGATGACACCAAGGGAATATACTTTGACATTGCCTGTAATATTATCACTTTGAAGGTAGCCCTTTGTTCAGCCACTGTCTTTTCTGCCAACATTTGATTCCAACTCACTTGACTCATTCTCATTCTCATCTCATCAAAGTTGTCGTTCCCCTGATGAATTATCCCTGCTCTGGATTGTTCCTTGTCCTTTTCCATGGCCAACCTAAACTTTATAATACAATGGTCACTGTCCCCTAGAGGCTCTCCCACTGATATTTAATCCACGTGGACCAACTCATTCCCCAGAACCAGCTCCAACAATGCCTGCCCACTCGTTGGACCGGAAACATACTCCTGCAGAAAATTATCTTGAACACACTCCAGGAACTCTCGCCCCTCTTGTCGCTTTGCACCATTCCTATCCCAGTCTATCCTGTTTGGATAATTGAAGTCCCCCGTTATGATTGCTGTATAATTCTTGCACCTCTCTGTAACTTCTTTGCAAATTTGTTTCACTACATCCCTTCCACTAGTTGGTGGTCTATATACTACAGTGATCAATGTTATTGCATCTTTTTCATTCCTTACCTCTAGCCAGAGAGATTCTGCCCTTGACCCATCTGGAACATCCTCTCTCTCCAGTACTGTAATACCATCTTTAATCAACACTGTCACTCCCTCCAACACTTTCTTCCTTTCCTGTCTCTCCTAAGTACCTTGTACCCTGGAATATTTAACACCCTGTCCTGCCCTTCTTTGAGCCAAGTCTCTGTTATATCAATAATATCATAATTCCATTTGTCAACCTGTGCCTGTAGTCCACCAGTCTTATTAACCACACCATGCATTCACATACATGCACATTAATCCTGATTTAGGGTTTTTAACTTTCACCCTTACTATGACCCCATCTAGCTCTACCAAACTCTCCAAGTATTCTATTAACCTTGATACTACTCATCATTTAATACTTCTCTACTTCTCATTGCCAGTTCCTCTCCTCTCCACTCTGAATTTCCCCTCAGGTTTCCATCTCCCTGGCAATTTAGTTTAAACCCTCCACAACAGCACTAGCAAACCTCCCCATGAGGATGTTAGTCCCAGTCCTGTTAAGGTGTAACCTGTCCTCCGTGTACAGGGACCTGCCCCAGAACTGGTCCCAATGCCTCAGAAACCTAAAGCCCTCCCTCTTACTCCATTTCTCCAGTCATGTATTATGCTCACTAGCACATGGCACTGGGAGTATTCCTGAGATTACTGCTCTTGAAGCCCTGCTTTTCAATCTCCTTCCTAACTCCCTAAAACCTGCTTTCAGGACCTCATCCCTTTTTCAGCCCAATGTGGACCACGACCTCTGGCTGCTGGCCATCCCCCAAAAGAATATCCTATAGCCGCTCTGTGACATCCTTAACCCTGGCAGCGGGGAGGCAACATACCATCTTGGAGTCACGTCTGCAACCACAAAAACGCCTGTCTGCTCCTCTAACTATGGAATTCCTGACCACTATAGCACTTCCACTCTTCCTCCTCCCCTCCTGTGCAGCTGAGCCATCCATAGTGCCTTGAACTTAGCTCTTGCTACCGTTCTTAAATTCCACTGGCTATTTGTCTGCCCATTCTGCTCGCTAATCCATGTCATGTTGCAGCTAATTGGTGTCATCCTCACTCTCAGCCACTGGTTCGGTATCATTGGCAAATTTTGAAATTTAACTCTTGTTTGCAATATCTTTTGTGTGCACATATCAAAAAAATTGTAGTCCTGGCACTGATCGTCAAGAAACACCAGTGTCGGGAGCACTGCACTGTCAGAGGGGCAGTGCTGAGGGAGCACCCCACCCCCAGAGGGGCAGTGCTGAGGTAGCACCCCACCCCCAGAGGGGCAGTGCTGAGGGAGTACCCCACCCCCAGAGGGGCAGTGCTGAGGTAGCACCCCACCCCCAGAGGGGCAGTGCTGAGGTAGCACCCCACCCCTAGAGGGGCAGTGCTGAGGTAGCACCCCACCCCTAGAGGGGCAGTGCTGAGGGAGCACCCCACCCCCAGAGGGGCAGTGCTGAGGCAGAGAGGAAGAGTGCTGAGGGGCAGTCCTGTTGGAGCGTTGCACTCTCAGAGGGGGACTGTCTTTCAGACAAACGAGCATCCGAATTAGGAGCCGGAGTAGGCCACTCAGCCCCTCGAGCCTGCTCCACCATTCGATAAGATCTGATTGTGACCTCAATTCCACATTCCCATCTACCCCTGATAACCTATCACCCCCTTGTTAATCAAGAATCTATCTAGCTCTGCCTTAAAAATATTTAAAGACTCTGCTTCCACCTTTTGAGGAAGAGAGTTCCAAAGATTCATGGCCCACTGAGAAAAAGTTTCTCCTCATCTGTGTCATAAATGAGCAACCTCTTATTTTTAAACGGTGATCCCTAGTTCTAGATTCTCCCACACGAGGGAACATCCTCTCTACATCCACCCTGTCAAGACCCCTCAGGATCTTATGTTTCATTCAAGTCGTCTTTTATTCTTCTAAACACCAGTGGGTACAAGCCGAGCTTGTCCAACCTTTCGTCATAAGACAATCTGCCGATTCCAGGTATTAGCCTAATAAACCTTCTCTGAACTGCTTCCAATGCACTAACATCCTTCCTCAAATAAGGCGACCAGTACTGTACACAGTTCTCCAGATGTGGTCTCATCAGTGCGCTCTTTAACTGAAGCTTACTTACTTTTGTATTCAGTTCCCCTCACGATAAATGATAACATTCTATTAGCTTTTCTAATAACTTGCTGTACCTGCACACTAACCTTTTGCACTCAGACACATAGATCCCTCTGCACCTCAGAGCCCAGGAATCTCTCACCCTTTAGATAATACACTGCTTTTTTATTCTTCCTGCCAAAATGGACAATTTCACATTTTCCCACATTATACTCCATCTGCCAGATCTTTGCCCACTCACTTAGCCGATCTATATCCCTTTGTAACCTCCCTATGTCCTCTTCACATTTTACTTTCCTACCTATCTTTGTGTCATCAGCAAATTTAGCAACCATTCCTTCGGTCCCTTCATGCAAGTCATTTATGTAAATTGTAAAAAGTTGAGGCCCCAGCACTGATCCCTGTGGCAAACCACTCATTACATCCTGCCAACCAGAAAATGAGTCTACATTCTGTTTCCTGTTAGCCAACCAATCTTCTATCCATGTCAGTATGTTACCCCTCACACCATGAGCTTTTATTTTCCACAATAACCTTTGATGTGGCACCTTATCAAATACCTTCTGGAAATCTAAGTACAGTACATCCACTGGTTCCCCTTTATCCACAGCACATGTTACTTCTTCAAAGAACTCCAATAAATTGGTAAAGCATGATTTCCCTTTCACAAAACCCTGTTGACTCTGCCTGATTACCTTGAGTTTATCTAGGTGCCCTGCTATGATGTCTTTAATAACAGCTTCTAATGTTTTCCCTTTTCCCTTGATGTTAAGTAAACTGGCCTATAGTTTCCTGCTTTCTGTCTCCCTCCCTTTTTGAATAAAGAAGTTACATTAGCTATTTTCAAATCTAATGGAACCTTCCCTAAATCTAAGGAATTTTGGAAAATTAAAACAAATGCATCAACTATCTCACTCGCCACTTCTCTCAAAATCTTACGATGAAATCCATCAGAACCCAGGGAATTGCAGCCCACAACTCAAACAATTAGCTCAGTACCACTCCCCGGATGATTGTAATTTTCTTGAGTTCCTCCCTCCCTTCCATTTCCTGATTTACAGCTATTTCTGGGATTTAAAGGCATTCACTTGTACCCTCTGTAGTGAAGACCAATGCAAAATAGCTGTTCAATTCATCTGCCATCTCCTTATTTTCCATTATTAATTCCCCAGACTCACCTTCTATAGGACCAGTGCTCACTTTGTTAACTCTTCTTTTTAAATATCTATAGAAACTCTTACTATCTGTCTATATTTCAAATTAGCTTTCTCTTGTCCTCTAATTTTTCCCTCCTTATTAATCTTTTAGTTATTCTTTGCGTTTTTATATTTTGTCCAATCTTCTGAACTGCCCACCCATCTTTGCGCAATTATATGTTTTTTCATTTAATTTGATCTATCTTTAACTTTTTTGGTTAACCACAGATGATGAGCCCTCCCCTTGGAATTTTTCTTTCTTGTTGAGATGTATGTATTCTGTATATTCTCAAATATCTACTTAAATGTTTGCCATTGCATCTCTATTGATCAATCCCTTAACCTAATTTGCCAGTTCACTTTAGCTCGACTTTCATGCCCACTTAATTGCCCTTATATAAGTTTAAAATACTAGTCATAAACCCACTCTTCTCTCCTTCCAACTGAATGTAAAGTTCAATTATATTATGATCACTGCTATCTAGGGGTGCCTTCACTATCAGGTCATTAGTTAACCCTATCTTGTTCCACAGTACCAGGTCTAGTATAGCCTGCTCTCTGATTGGTTCCAGAGCAACACATTCTGGAGCCAACCAGAGAGCAGGCTATACTAGACCTGGTATTGTATGGGGATACAATGGCATAGTGGTAAGATCACTGGACCAGTAATCGAGTAATGGGGACACAGGTTCAAATCCCACCATGTCATTCAAGTTAATGGTGAGTATGAAACGATCTGGTTCACTAATATCCTTGAGGGAAGGAAATCTGCCATCCTTACACAGTCTGGCCTACATGTGACCCACAGAAATGTGGTTGACTCTTAAATGCCCTCTGACATAGCCTAGCAAACCACTCAGTTCAAGGGCAGTTAGGGATGGGCAACAAACGCTGGCCCACATCATCTGAATGAATTTAAAAAAAAAAACTAACCCAAAAACATCCTATGAGCTCCTCATCCAGGCTATCTTTGCCCATTTGATTTTTCCAGTCTATATGTAGATCAGAATCCCCCATGATTATTGCCGTGTCTTTCTGACAAAATGAACTCTGCAGCTTCGGGTGTATGTTAACCATTCCGGAAGGACTATGTTGAAGGAGTGCAGAGCAGAGGAGTTCTTCCCAGTGTTCTGGCAAATATTTATCCCTCAACCAGCAGCAAAAACAAAGTAACTGGTCATTCATCTCATTGCTGTTTGAGGGATCTTGCTGTGCGTAAATTAGCTGCCACGTTTACCTACAAAAACAACAGTGACTGCTCTTCAAACAGGAACAGCAAAGGCTAAGAGGAGTTTTTTTATGATTACAATGTTTTCAATTTGCTGTCAAGTGTTTTGGAATCTCCCAAGAATGTGAATGGTGCTATAGAAATGTAAGTTTCTTATTTCACTGATCAGGTTTGCTTTGTCCTCCTTGCAGCCTGAGAATCTCATCATGAGTCTGCTCACACACTCAGCACTCCCCGGTTCGCTATTAACTGGCAGAGACGGATGTTTCGGACAGTCGTGCAGTACCGCCTCAGCTGCTGCTAGCGTCCTCGCTTCACTCTCCTCCTCTCACTATCCCACTCGGACCAGATCCCACACTCTCCTCATGGAGAATGGTGCTGAGAGTTCACTGTATCGCAGTGACAGGACGATCATGGAAGAGAGGTAAGTAATTGAGGCACTAATAAATGAAAAATAAAAACCCGTGGAAGTGGGAAATCTGTGATGTAAACAGAAGATGCTGCAAATACTCGAGCAGTAGACGAGGCCGGTTAGCTTAGTTGGCTAGAGTGCGCTACAGAATTACAGAATTGGCGCAGGTTCAATCCTCATAGCAGCTGTGATAGTTTGTGGAGGCCTGCTATCTGTGGAGAGAGAAACAGAGTTAATGATGACCTTGCATCAGTTCTGGAAAATGTTTGAGGTTTTTAGCAAGTACACCACAAGTCAGGAGTGTGATGGAATACTCTCCACTTGCCTGGATGAGTATAGCTCCAACAACACTCAAGAAGTTTGACACCATCCAGGACAAAGCAGCCCCGCTTGATTGGCACCACATCCACAAACATTCACTCCCTCCCCCACTGACACACAGTGGCCACAGTGTGTATTATCTACAAGATGCACTGCAGGAATTCCCCAAGGCTCCTTCGACAGCACCTTCCAAACCTGTGACCTCTACCATCTACAAGGACAGGAACAGCAGACACATGGCAACACCACCACCTGGAAGTTCCCCTGCAAGTCACTCACCATCCTGACTTGGAAATATATCGCCATTCCTTCACTGTCGCTGGGTCAAAATCCTGGAACACTATTCCTAACAGCACTGTGGGTGTACCTACACCACCTGGACTGCAGCGGGTCAAGAAAACAGCTCACCACCACCTTCTCAAGGGCAATTAGGGGTGGGCAATAAATGCTGGTCCAGCCAGCAACCCCCACAGAAACCCACATCCTGGGAAAGAGTTAAAAATGAATTATCCCAGGCAGGATTGGGCCTCGCTGACATTCCCCAGTAGTGGAGGTACTCACTTCCAAAGAGTGACGCCTCCTCCTTTTTCTCTTCAAGGGGTGCAGAGGGAGACCTCCATGTCAGATGAGGCCTCTGGCTCCACACCCTTCCTCTCTCCCTTGCTCCCACACACGAGCCAGAAGTCTCAACACGCTGCACTGCTGGGACACACACCTGGGTTTAGCTCGTGGGCTGGTTCGCATTATCTAGCCTTGGGGGGGGGCTTGTTTCAAAGATTTCGTTTTTTTGCTGTGCTTTCCTTCTGCGCAGATTCTACCCCACCCACCCACTGCCTCCAGCCAACCAGCAGCCATGGTGGCGTTGGCTGTCAACACTGATTGCCAGCCAAGATGGTGATGTGGGGAGAGGTGCAGCAGCGCCAGCCTCAATCAACTGGGTGGTTTGAGCAGCCTGGCAACCAGGGCAGTTTTCCTGAACATCCCCTTACAGCTTGGGCTCCGCACACCATCCATCATCTTGAAAATGCAGTCAGGAGACCCTGACAAGGTCCCACTGGCGAGAAGGTCCTGCCCATTGAGCCCCGCTCTCGAGGGGAACGTGTATCGCCCACTCAGCCTGCAGGAAGAGCATTGCCTTCCCATACATTTTGGAACGACAACAATGGCTGAGGGACCGACAGCCTCAGCTGTAGCTTTAACTCGCAGACCAATTGTCATGTTGTGGGTGGGGGGGGTGGTGTAGCTCTTCACCCCATACAGACCCCACTGCCGACGAAGATCGAATCGTCATTGAGGTTTAGCGAGCCACACTTACACCAAGCGCTAGGTTTGATCACAGCTTCAGGCTGCACAGATGGGCACCCAGGAAAAACCACCCCTATAAAATAGGATGGGAAAGTGGCCTCCCATTTCCCATGCAGTGGGAGGATAGCAACAGCAACTAATCAGGTGACTAAATGTCACGTTTAGGACAACCAGAACAGCCCAGGTACCGTCCTCCACCAGGGTCTTATAAATGAAACCTTCACCTGAGCAGCTCCAGATGTCCTGGGCAGGGTAAAGTGGGAGGGGTTTCTGTACAGCAGCATATATATAATTTTTTAGCCAATCTTCTTTCCTTTCTCTTCCTGCAGCAACAGTCCTAGTCAGAGTAGTGCACCAAGCACAAACCCCTTGATTTAAGTGTTTTTTTCATTGTTTTTCTCTCTCTCCCTCCTCCAGAGCAGGTGTTAGTTCTACTGATTGTTGTTTCCTCCTCCGCTCTCCACATCCCAGTATCACAGAATCTCTCAGTGCAGACGAGGCCCTTCGGCCCATCGAGTCTGCACCGACACGAGAAACACCTGACCTACCTACCTAATCCCATTTACCAGCACTTGGCCCATAGCCTTGAATGTTATGACGTGCCAAGTGCTCATCCAGGTACTTTTTAAAGGATGTGAGGCAACCCGCCTCCACCACCCTCCCAGGCAGCGCATTCCAGACCGTCACCACCCTCTGGGTAAAAAAGTTTTTCCTCACATCCCCCCTAAACCTCCTGCCCCTCACCTTGAACTTATGCCCCCTTGTGACTGACTCTTCAACTAAGGGGAACAGCTGCTCCCTATCCACCCTGTCCATGCCCTTCATAATCTTGTACACCTCGATCAGGTCGCCCCTCAGTCTTCTCTGCTCCAACGAAAACAACCCAAGTCTATCCAACCTCTCTTCATAACTTAAATGTTTCATCCCAGCAACATCCTGGTGAATCTCCTCTGCATCCCCTCCAGTGCAATCACATCCTTCCTATAATGTGGTGACCAGAACTGCACACAGTACTCCAGCTGTGGCCTCATACAACTCCAACATGACCTCCCTACTTTTGTAATCTATGCCTCGATTGATAAAGGCAAGTGTCCCATATGCCTTTTTCACCACCCCACTAACATTCCCCTCCACCTTCAGAGATCTATGGACACACACGCCAAGGTCCCTTTGTTCCTCAGAACTTCCTAGTGTCATGCCGTTCATTGACTACTTCCTTGTCAAATTACTCCTTCCAAAGTGTATCACCTCACACTTTTCAGGGTTAAATTCCATCTGCCACTTACCTGCCCATTTGACCATCCCGTCTATATCTTCCTGTAGCCCAATACACTCAACCTCACCATTAACTTCCCAGCCAATCTTTGTGTCATCCGCAAATTTATTAATCCTACCCCCCACATAATCATTAAGTAACAAATAATAGGGGACCCAGCACAGATCCCTGTGGTACGCCACTGGACACTGACTTCCAGTCAATAAAGCATCTTTCTGTCATCACCCTCTGCGTCCTACAACTAAGCCAGTTTTGAATCCACCTTATCAAATTACCCTGTATCCCATGTGCATTTGCCTTCTTTATGAGTCTCCCATGTGGGACCTTGTCAAAGGCTTTGCTGAAATCCATATAAACTACATCAACTACACTACCCTCATCTACACACCTGGTCATCTCCTCAAAAAATTCAATCAAATTTGTTAGACATGACCTCCCTCTGTCAAAGCCATGCTGACTATCCCTGATCAAACCTTGCGTCTCCAAGTGGAGATAGATACACTCCTTCAGAAATTTCTCCAATAGTTTCCCTACCACTGACGTGAGACTCACTGGCCTGTAGCTCCCTGGCTTATCTCTATAACCCTTCTTAAATAGCGGAACCACATTAGCTGTTCTCCAATCCTCTGGCACCTCCCCCATGGCCAGAGAGGAATTAAAAATTTGGGTCAGAGCCCCTGTGATCTCCTCCCTTGCCTCCCTCAGCAGTCTGGGACACAAATCATCCAGACCTGGAGATTTGTCCACTTTTAAGCTTCTCAACACCTCCAATACCTTGTCTCTCCCTATATCAATTTGCTCAAGAACCTCGCAGTCTCTCTCCCCGAGTTCGATACCTTCATTCTCATTCTCAGGTGGTGGTGGTGTCAACAGCACAGCTTGTCTCCCTCTGGAGGCAGACGCTCCCTTCCCTCCCCTCAGGCACCAGACAGCAGCAGTCATGTCTGGCCCTGCCTTCCAGCAATATGCAATCAGCTGAGCTCCTGTCCAAAGAGCTAGTTTGTGGATAAAGGTGATCCTAGAACCCAAAGTCTTCTTTCCACAATTAGTTTTTAAATCAGCATTCACTTTTCACGTGGTGCAGAGATGCACAAACCTGCACCTAGGAACACAAGTGAATCGCCAGTTCATGCCCACCATCTGCCTACAATTAAATCTACAATTAACACTAAACTCCTCCAAACAACTGGTGATGGACAGTAAATACTGTCTCCCAGATCCCAAGAGGAAATGAGAGGACATGCTTGATGTGTTTTCGATCCTTACAGCCTGGGAGAATTCAGGTTTCGTTCCCAATCTGGGCAGAGTTGGACCATTCTCAGCTAGCACAGGGTTCAGTGGTGCAATAAGCTTCAATGAAGGGGATTTGACAAAATAATTAGCCAGGGTGTTTGGTATTGATCACTGAATGTCTATGTGAGGCTTAACTGTGATGCACCCCATGGTTGAATATTTTTAAAATTCACTCATGGGATGTGGGCTTTGCTGGCTGGACCAGCATTTATTGCCCATCCCTAGTTGCCCTTGAGAAGGTGGTGGGGAGCTGCCTTCTTGAACCGCTGCAGTCCATGTGGTGTGGGTGCACCCACAGTGCTGTTAGGGAGGGAGTTCCGGGATTTTGACCCAGCGACAGTGAACCAAGTCAGGATGGTGAGTGACTTGGAGGGTGTTGGTGGTGTTCCCATCTATCTGCTGCCCTTCTCCTTCTACATGGCAGTGGTCATGGGTTTGGATAATACTGTCGAAGGAGCCTTGGTGAATTCCTGCTGTGCATCTTGTAGATGGTACACACACTGCTGCTACTGTGTGTCGGTGGTGGAGGGAATGGATGTTTGTGGATGTGGTGGCAACTCCCTCCCAACTGTATCCCACTGTGCTGCCACCTCTGCTGGGTCCGTCCTGCCGGTGGGACAGGACATACCCAGGGATGGTGATGGTGGTGTCTGGGACACTATCTGTAAGGTTTAATTCCGTGAGGATGACTATGTCAGGCTGTTGCTTGACTAGTCTGAGAGACAGCTCTCCCAATTTTGGCACTAGCCCCCAGATGTTAGTAAGGAGGAGTTTGCAGGGTCGACAGGGCTGAGTTTGCTGTTGTCGTTTCCGGTGTCTGGGTTGATGTCGGGTGGTCCGTTCAGGTTTAATTCCTTTTTTGTCCTTTGTTGTAACTGAGTGGCTTGCCCAGCCATTTCAGAGGGCCTTTAAGAGTCAACCACATTGCTGTGGGTCTGGAGTCACATGTAGGCCAGACCAGGTAAGGACAACAATGAACAATGATTTCTTGGTCATCCATGATTTTTATTGAATTCATATTCCACCATCTGCCGTGCTGGGATTCGAACCCGGGTCCCAGAGCATTACCCTGGTTTTCTGGATCACTAGTCCAGTGACAATACCACTACACCATCGCCTCCCCCACCACTGACTCCCACCTGTCCAGGGTTCCATTCTACTCAACACTCAGTGAGGACCACCTGAGAAATGATGGACAGAGAAGGAGGCACTTCATCCATACAGCCCGCTCCTCACAGTTGTGATGCCTTGTACTTTACAATCTAAAATAAAAGCAAACCACTGCGGATGCTGGAAATCTGAATTAAAAGTAGAAAGTGCTGGAAAAACTCAGCAGGTCTGGTAGCATCTGTGGAGAGAGGAGCTCTGTGTTTTTATTACCATACTGACATTCTCCATCTCATATGCCTTTAAAGCGAAGGTGGTTTGGGTACAGTCGAGGTACATTCTCACGATGAGGTACAGGTAGGCAAACAAAGCCAGAATTGACTGGATGATGGAAGAGATGGAGAGTCAGATGAAGCAGAAAAAGGCAACATATGACAGATGTCAGGCGTATAATACAATGGAGAACCAGGCTGAATATAAAAGGTTCAGAGGGGAGTTAAAAAAGAAACAAGAGAAGTAAAGAGAGACTATGAAAAGAGACTGGTAGCTAACGTAAAATGAAACCAACCATCTTCTACAGGCATGTGAATAGTAAAAGGATGGTAAAAGGAGGAGTCAGGCTGATAAGGAACCAGTTGAGGTGTACAATTTACACTTGGAGGCAGAGAGCGTGGCTGAGATACAAAATGAGCACTTTGCATCTATTTTTACCGAGGGAGAAGATGCTGCCAAAATCATTGTGAAAGAGGAGGTAGTTGACACATTGGATGGACTAAATGTTGATAAAGAGGAGCTGGCTGTACTTGAAGAGGATAAGTCACCAGGTCCAGATGAGATGCATCCGAGGATGCTCAGGGTATCAAGAGTGGAAATTGTGGCAACACAGGCCATAATTTTCCAGTGTTCCTTAGATATGGGGCTGGTGCTAGAGGACAGGAAAATTGCAGATAGTCATAGAGTTTTACAGCATGGAAAGAGGCCCTTCGGCCCATCGTGCCCATGCTGGTCATCAAGTCCCTATCTACACTAATCCCATTTACCGGCACTTGGCCCGTAGCCCTGTATGCGATGGCGTTTCAAGTGCTCATCTAAATACTTTTTAATATTGTGAGGGTTCCTGCCTCCACCACCCTCTCAGGCAGTGAGTTCCAGATTCCAACCACCCTCTGGGTGAAAAGTTTTTTCCTCAAATTCCCTCTAAATCTCCTGCCCCTTACCTTATATCTATGCCCCCTGATTATTGACCCCTCCACTAAGGGGAAAAGTTTCTTCCTATCTATGCCCCTCATAATTCTGTACACCTCTATCAGGTCCCCCCTCAGCCTTCTCTGCTCTAAGGAAAACAACCCCAGCCTATCTATCTTTTTTCATAGCTGAAACGTTCCAGCCCAGGCAACATCCTGGTGAATCTCCTCTGCACCCTCTCCAGTGTAATTACTTGGTTTATCCCTGCCTCCCTTCTTGAATAATGGTACCACATTAGCTGCCCTCCAGTCCTCTGGCACCTCCCCTGTGGCCAGAGAGGATTTAAAAATTAGTGTCAGAGCCCCTGCTATCTCCTCCCTTGCCTCACACAGCAGCCTGGGATACATCTCATCTGCGCCGGGATTTATCTACTTTTAAGCTGACTAAAGCTGCTAATACCTCCCCCCTCTAATTTGCTAATTTGTTCAAGTATATCACAGACCCTCTCCCTGATTTCTATACCTACATTGTCCTTCTCCATAGTGAACACAAATGAAAAGTAATCATTTGAAACCTCACCTTTGTCTTCTAGTGCCTCACACAGATTGCCACTTTGGTCCCTTCTCTTTCCCCAGTTATCCTCTTGCCCCTAATGTACCTATAAAACACCTCTGGATTTTCCTTTATTTTACCCGCCGGTGTTTTTTCATGCCCCCACCCCCACCTCGCTCTCCTAATTTTTTTAAGTCCCTGCACTTTCTATACTTCTCTAGGGCTCCTGCTGTTTTGAGCCCTCGATATCTACCGCAGGCTCCCCCTTGTTTTCCTTATCCAATCTGTACATTCCTCGACACCCAGGGTTCGCTGGACTTGGTCCCATCCTTCACCTTTCCGGGAACATGTTGGCCCTGCACTCTTGCTGTTTCCTTTTGGAATGATTCCCATTGCACTCTTGATGTAGATTTTCCTACAAGTATGCAGTTCCCTGCATTATTTTTTTTTTCCTTTTCAAGTGATTATCCCGTTCCCCTTCTAGGGTGATAATGGAGTCTGCCGCAGCCCCTGTTACTGAAGCCAGCCAGCCCCACCTGCCTGATGGAGACTGCATTCCGCAGGCCTAGGCTTAGGGAATCTGCCAAGAAACCTGAGCCACACCAGGATCTGGGAAACACTCTTTAGAAAGGGAAAATGTGCCGCTTCAATTTCGCGTCTCGATGTTCTGTTTGCTTCTTTTTAAGGGGGGAAAAAAAAAGAACAACTTAAAAAGTTATTCTCTTTGACTACGGGAACGGCCTCACTCCTGCCCGGCAGCCACTGTGGCGACCTTCCAGGTTACACCCTTGTTCAAAAAAGGGTAAAGATAAACCCAGCAACTACAGGCCAGATCAATTTGATCTTGGTGATGGGAAAGCTTCTAGAAACAATAACTCAAAATAAAGTTAACGATTACTTGGACAAGTGGGGATTAATTAAGGAAAGCCAGCGTGAATTTGTTAAAGGAAAATCTTGTTTAACTAGCTTGCTTGAGGTTTTTTTGTTTTGAAGAGGATAATGCAGTTGATGTGGTTACATGGATTTCCAAAAGACGTTTGATGTAAAATGTCACAGGACAGGCTTGTCAGCAAAGTTGAAGCCCATGGAATAAAAGAATTATGAGAATGAAAACACGCACGAGGGGCTTGAGTCACGTGCATAGTTTGGAGAAGCTGGGGCTGGTCTCTTGGCGAAGTGAAGGTTGAGAGGAAATTTGATTCAAAGTCATTAGGGGTCTGGACAGTGTTTATAAGGAGAAACTGTTCTCATTGGCAGAAGGGTTGATAACCAGAGGGCACACATTTAAGATGCCTGGCAAAAGAACTGAAGCTGACGAGGTAAAACATTTTTTTACGCAGTGAGTGGTTAGGGTCTGGATTGCCCTGCCTGAGAGTCTGGCAGCGGCAGCATCCAGAACAGAATTGGATAAGCATCTAAAGGGAAAATTTTGCAGAGCTACGGGGAAAGGGCAGGGAGTGGGACTAGCTGAGTTGCTCTTGCAGAGAGCTAGTATGGAAATGACTGGCTGAATGGCCTCCTCCTGTGCTGTAAGCATCCTATGATTTTGCATGGAACCAAAGTATGTTATGTGCAGTGCAACAAAACCAGATACAGAGCCAGGCATGTTAGGCATCAAAGTTCGGCAGTTGTAACTCGTCCAGAAGACCATTCTGAACCTGATTAGTTAACTGTTAGTTGATGCTTCGTGTTTATATGCATGCCTAATTTCTATATTTTTCTTTGTTACTCAAGCACATCAGTGAGTGCAGGCTCGGGCAGGTCTCTGCTTCTTGCAAACTTCGCTTCAACAGAAATGAGTCTTCATGCTATTTATATGCATGAGGTAAGCATAAAATGACTGGTACAGCACGGATATTGAGTAAAGCCCCCTCTACACTGTCCCCATCAAACGCTCCCAGGGCAGGTACAGCACGGGGTTAGATACAGAGTAAAACTCCCTCTACACTGTCCCCATCAAACTCTCCCAGGACAGGTACAGCACGGGGTTAGATACAGAGTAAAGCTCCCTCTACACCGTCCCCATCAAACACTCCCAGGACAGGTACAGCATGGGGTTAGATACAGAGTAAAGCTCCCGCTACACTGTCCCCATCAAACGCTCCCAGGGCAGGTACAACATGGGGTTAGATACAGAGTAAAGCTCCCTCTACACTGTCCCCATCAAATGGGTACAGCACAGGATTAGATACAGAGTGAAGCTCCCTCTACACTGTCCCCATCAAACACTCCCAGGACAGGAACAGCATGGAGTGAGATACAGAGTAAAGGTCCCTCTACAACTTCCAGGCAACACTCCCTTATACATGTTTTACTATAAAAATCCAGTAATATTACCCAAAGCAAACTACTGTAGCTTTAATAAATGCATACCACATTACCCTTAACTCTCTTCCTTTCTGCTGTGGAAATCCAGGACTTCAGAACAAAACTGCTGGTTGCAGCCCAAGACTTCTCTGGCTTGACTGGACGGCTGATTCAAACTGTATCTTCTCCCAGTCTAGAGCAGCTTCCAGGAGATCTTCCTCACACAGCTAACAGCTCAGCTCCAGCCTCTGAACTCTCCACAGTAACTCTAAACTATATTTTTTCCCCCTTTAATCTCAGGTTCCATTGTCCTCACACCTCTTTGAAACTCAAATTCTTCCAAATATAAAATCTTTCATGTTTCTATCTTGGCTTTGCTTTTTCCCTATGGAACTCCTGCAAGATACAAATATGTTTCTGTTTCCTCTGACTTCCCTTTATTATTCAAACTTCTCAACTTATCTAAAAATACAAACGTTCAATCTAACCTACTCACTTGTTCTTCAAACTTAACACCTCTATCCTTTTCATCTTTTAAACGCCCCAGCAACCTGCTGCCTAGTAACTTCTGCCCAGCTTAATTAAATAATTTACACACATAGAGATACAGCCTTCTTTACAAAATAACACAACATTGCCCCAAAATATTTAAAAGAATGACCTCCATCTCTTCCACTCTGAGAGTGATGAGAATGTGGAACTCACTACCACAAGGAGTGGTTGGGACTAAAAGTATGGATGCAACCTCGACGTATAACTGAGTAAGAATGATTGGCTGATAGGGTGCGATGAAGTAGAGATGGGAAGATAAAAACAAAAAAACTGCGGATGCTGGAAATCCAAAACAAAAACAGAATTACCTGGAAAAACTCAGCAGGTCTGACAGCATCAGGGGAGAAGAAAAGAGTTGACGTTTCGAGTCCTCATGACCCTTCGACAGAAGTTCTTTTGTTCTGTTGTCTGTGACATCTTTTGATGATCTGCTTCTATCACTGCTTGTTTGTCCCTACAACCACACCAACCACCTCCACTTCTCTCCCCCCACCCAAACCCACCCCCCCTCCCCACACACCTTAAACCAGCTTATATTTCACCCCTTCCTTGGATTCACCTAGTTCTGTGGAAGGGTCATGAGGACTCGAAACGTCAACTCTTTTCTTCTCCGCCGATGCTGCCAGATCTGCTGAGTTTTTCCAGGTAATTCTGTTTTTGTTTTAGAGATGGGAAGAGGCTCATGTGGAGCATTAACACTAGCATGGTCCAGTAGGGTCAAATGACTTGTTTTTGCGCTGTAAGTTCAATCTGATTATGTCAGTACAGTGTGATTAAAGCAGAGTCGGGGGGGTGGGAGGGGGGTTGTGGCAGTGGGAGGTTGAGGGTTGAAGCTGTGGCTATCTTCGCTTACCAAAGTGGCCGAGGCCCTATTCTTGTTGAAGCCCACTCTGGAGGAAGCTGGTGCTGGGAGGGGACCGGGGAGGAGGGTCAAGGACATCGGGTCTTTGTTCGGGTGGGTGATGTGTGGAATCCTTTCCTCATTCTCCTTGTTCTCTCTTGCAGCTCCACCAGCAGAGCGCACAGCCTCAGAGTATGGGGCAGGGATCCCAGACTCACAGCTCAGTCACCGAGCAACCAACTGCCCCAGGTACTGATGATACAATTAGAAACATTAAGGCAAACATCAAGCTTGGGAAACAGAGATAGCAGAGAGGAGGATGTAAATCAGAAGACAATGTTACACTGGGATTGTAGGAAGGAGGGAGAAAGCAGGGGATAGCGTATACATGAAGTCTATCTGGAGAAAGGGCAGGGCATTAGGAGTACCTGGAGAACAGTTTCAGAAAGAGAGGGAGGGTATTCTGTGATGGCCCAAATGTGCTTCTCCTGTGCTGGATAATTAACTAATTCAAAGAGAGCAGTGAGTGAATTGAGTAGGTCCATGTGTCTGAGATCTAGGGAGAAAGAATGGATTGAAGTAGATGGCTCTGTTAGAAGTAAAGGTGGAAACTCAAGGAAACAGAAAACAATGGAAAAGCTGAGCAGGTCAGTCAGCAACTGTGACGAAAAGCTAGATGAGGACAGTTTAAGATCTGGGCACTGCACCCAAGTTGGCCTTGGAGAGTGTGCAGTGTGCATTCACTGGAATGATGTTTCACTAAAAGGGTTAAATTATGAATACAGCTTGCTAGGAGGAGGATTGTACTCCCTCGCGGATTGAGGGGTAATCTAACTATTAACGATGGTTAAAGGATTTGATAAGGTTTAGAGAGAAACGATTTCCCCTGGTAGGGGAGGGAGGTGCTGGGGAACGCCAGAACAAGGAGACATTTAAACGAGAGCCCAGGGGGTGATGTCAGGAAGCACTTCTTCGCACAAAGAGGAGTGGAACTCTGGAACCGTGGATGCTGGGAGTCAGTGGAAATGTTGAAAACTGAGATTGATAGATTTTTGAAATAAAAACAGAAAATACTGGAAAAGCTCAGCAGGTCAGGCAACATCTGTGGAGGGAGAAACAAGAGTTAACGTTTCAGGTATGTGATCATTGAGCAGGGTTGGATTGATTTTGGTTGGGGGAGGGAATCAAGGAATAAGGAGGCAAGTAAATGGAACCTTCTGCTGTTTCCTCCACTCCCCACAGATGTTTACACCTTTGCCCCGAGGGCCCAGTCCGTGGGTTCCACTCGCCAGGATGAGAGTCACCAACAGCAGGGGCTCATTCACAGACTGAGTTTATAATGTGAATCCTGAGGGGATTGAGGGAGGGGGTGATGTCTCCTTGCTTGTCACTCTGACCATATCCAGCATCAAAGAATTCCACTTGCCGATCGATTGTGTTTTTTCTCTCTCAGTACCCCCGTTGAGTTCACCAGAAACACTAACAGCCTATTCCCAGTTACACCTCGGGGGCTGGGCAGAAGCGGCTGAGGGGGAAGCTCCCATTAATGACCTACCAGCACGACAGGACCATGAGGATGAAGTGCCTTCTAAGACAAACAGGGTGAGTGTCTTAACTGTTTCAGTCTTTAATCCCCTTCTCCACTGAAAGCTGTCACTCTCACAGGGGTACGGGTCCCACACAGACTCTCACTGGGGTACGGGTCCCACATGCACTGACCCTCACTGAGGTTTCGGGTCACACACACACTGACTCTCACTGGGGTACGGGTCCCACACACACTGACTCTCACTGGGGTACGGGTCCCACACACACTGACTCTCACTGGGGTACGGGTCCCACACACACTGACTCTCACTGGGGTACGGGTCCCACACACACTGACTCTCACTGGGGTACGGGTCCCACACACACTGACTCTCACTGGGGTACGGGTCCCACACAGACTCTCACTGGGGTACGGGTCCCACATGCACTGACCCTCACTGAGGTTTCGGGTCACACACACACTGACTCTCACTGGGGTACGGGTCCCACACACACTGACTCTCACTGGGGTACGGGTCCCACACACACTGACTCTCACTGGGGTACGGGTCCCACACACACTGACTCTCACTGGGGTACGGGTCCCACACACACTGACTCTCACTGGGGTACGGGTCCCACACACACTGACTCTCACTGGGGTACGGGTCCCACACAGACTCTCACTGGGGTACGGGTCCCACATGCACTGACTCTCACTGGGGTACAGGACCCACACACACTGACTCTCACTGAGGTACGGGTCCCACACACACACTGACTCTCACTGGGGTACGGGTTCCACACACACTGACTCTCACTGGGGTACGGGTCCCACACACACTGACCCTCACTGAGGTTTCGGGTCACACACACACTGACTCTCACTGGGGTACGGGTCCCACACACACTGACTCTCACTGGGGTACGGGTCCCACACACACTGACTCTCACTGGGGTACGGGTCCCACACACACTGACTCTCACTGGGGTACGGGTCCCACACACACTGACTCTCACTGGGGTACGGGTCCCACACACACTGACTCTCACTGGGGTACGGGTCCCACACACACTGACTCTCACTGGGGTACGGGTTACACACACACTGGCTCTCACTGGGGGTACTGATTCCACGCACACTGACTCTCACTGGGGTACAGGTCCCACACACACTGACTCTCACTGGGGTACAGGTCCCACACAGACTCTCACTGGGGTACGGGTCCCACACACACTGACTCTCACTGGGACACAGATACTTAAAAATGTATTCATTCACAAGATGTGAGCAAGGGTGGCATTTGTTGCCCATCTCTAATTGCCCTTGACGAGGTGGTGATGAGCCACTGCCTTAGACCTCTGCAGTCCATGTTGTGTAGGTACATGCACAGTGCTGTTATGAAGGGATTTCCAGGAACAGCGAGTTGGTATAGTTTCCAGTCAGGATGGTGTGCAACCAGGATTATCCTAACTGGACCAGTCATGTCTTTCAGGGAGGGAACTTGTAGCTTCAGCCTAGGCTTGGCCTGCAGCCCCAACCTACCTGCTTCTCTCTTAATGCCCTCAAGGTGACTAGGGCCTGGGTGGTGACTGTGACAGTGTAGCCCGCACCTTGAGAACCAACACGAGGAGGTGGTGTTCTGGCTGAATTCCCCACTCGGCCCCTGCTCAAACCCGTGTGCCCTCACTGGTTAAAAACACCCTCACGTTATCCCTTTGTCTGTTTCCCCTGGACAGGTTTAAATATTTGGACTGGACTGATCTCATGGCCTTAACTTATTACAAGCTGGTGGTGAAGCGAGTTTCCTGATCCTGTGGTATCCAGGCTTGCGGCCGGTGATTGAAAACTTTTTCTTGGACTTGCGTTGCACTAACGAGACATCGATGTCTTCCAGAACCATCTGCTCTTCACATTACGCTTTGTCTGCTGTCAGTCCCATCTGACCAATCGCAGTGGGGGGAGATTGGAGATTCCTGCCAGCTGATGTGAATATTTCAATGAATGTTCTTTTTAAAAAGAACTTGTGCATAAGGAATGAAACTTTGTCAGTGTTTATGGCTTTGCTACAGCAGCATGAGCCGATTCTAGAAGGGTTTGTGTTTGGTTTGAAACTGACAAGTATTACTGCCAGGCTTTAAAGGGGAAGGTGCTGAGGCAAATTCAACGAGGGAGGGAGGCGGGAGGATTGGAAATCATCCAGCAAGACGACACCAGAGAGAGACAGAGCTGGTGCAGTGGAGAAGGGCAGGTAAAACCAGAGGCTTCTGGCTCAGTCCGTTGTATTGTCCCTCTGTCCTGGGTGAGTTTTCACTAGGTTGTGTGCGCTGAATGGAATAATTGGAAGTGGAATCTAAATCCAGGGTCTGGCGAATGTGATTGTGTGGTCCCCAGGGGTCTTTGAATGTCGCTGTCATCTTTGAGGCCTTCTTTGCTGCTGCACCCCACTCCATCCCACAGAAACTAACTTCACGTTTGTCCAGTTTTCTCTTCTTGTCGGGGTACAAGGTTCTATAGGCGCTGGATTTGGCACGCCTGGTCATCATTCAGGAGTTTAGATTGTGGGGCAGTTCACCACGGAAGGGTATCACAGCCACACTGCCCACCCCCCACTCTCGCGGGGCGAATAACATTAATTGTTGGGGTTCCAGCAGGGATTCTAGTAAGTGTAGCCCAAGCTCCATTGGGAGGTGCCTGACCCCACTGAGACCTACCTCAAAGCTGACTCATCGACTGATACACCACAGAAGGAGGCCATTCGGCCAACCATGTGTGTGCTGGCTCTTTAAAAGAGCTGTCTAATTAATCTGTGCTCTTGCCCCACAGCCCCTGTATTTTTATTCCTTTTCAAGTATTTATCTTAATCCCTTTTTGAAAGTTATCAAACCTGCTTCTAACCCCCTTTCATGCAGCGTATTCCTGATCACAGCAACTTACAGTTTTAAGACATTTCTCACAGTTCTTTTGCCAATTCCCTTCAACCTGCGTCCTCTGTTACCGACCCTCTAGACACTAGAAAAAGTTTCTCCTTATTCGTTCTCTCTAAGCCCTTCATGATTATGAACACCTCTATCAAATCTCCTCCTCCTGCTGTAATTAACAATAGATTATTTATATATGAAGAGACAGTGCCAGCATGGATCTGGTTTTATAGTCTTACTGTCTGTTCACTGCTGTAGTTTCAGGTCCTGCACACTCCCAGGTCACTCTGTGTCAGTTGGACAGTTTCTCCATTACATGTTCTCCAATCCAGTAATTTCTGTCAGATGGAGTTTCAAACAATTGTGCATAACTTTGGGCTTTTATATCACTGTTATACCACTGCATTGCACTCATGAGGGAGAGAGGCCTGTGCTGTCTGCTGAATCATCCCATTGTCAACTGATGCCCAAACACCCCTATCCAGTTGAGGCTTCCTGAAGTGAACAGATTACTCTGGGAGCCAATATCCAACAGTGAGCAGAAAGGTACCATCAGTAAAAGCTATTGCCAAGATGGTGAGAAATAGAACCAATTGCCTCTCATAGAAATGGGGACAGTGTAGAGGGAGCTTTACTCTGTATCTTATCTCATGCTGTATCTGCCCTGAGAGCGTTTGATGGGGACAGTGTAGAGGGAGTTTTACTCTGTATCTAACCCCGTGCTGTACCTGTCCTGGGAGTGTTTGATGGAGACAGCCTAGCAGGAGCTTTACTCTGTATCTAACCCCGTGCTGTTCCTGTCCTGGGAGTGTTTGATAGGGACAGTGTAGAGGGCACTTTACTCTGTACCTAACCCCGTGCTGTACCTGTCCTGGGAGTGTTTGATGGGGACAGTGTAGAGGGAGATTTACTCTGTATCTAACCCCGTGCTGTACCTGTCCTGGGAGTGTTTGATAGGGACAGTGTAGAGGGCACTTTACTCTGTACCTAACCCTACACTGTACCTGTCCTGGGAGTGTTTGATAGGGACAGTGTAGAGGGAGCTTTACTCTATCTAATCCTGTGCTGTATCTGTCCTGGAAGTGTTTGATAGGTACAGTGTAGAGGGAGCTTTACTCTGTATCTAACCCCGTGCTGTACCTGTCCTGGGAGTGTTTGATGGGGACTGTGTAGAGGGAGATTTACTCTGTATCTAACCCCGTGCTGTACCTGCCCTGGGAGTGTTTGATGGGGACAGTGTAGAGGGAGCTTTACTCTGTATCTAACCCCGTGCTGTACCTGCCCTGAGAATATTTGATGGGGACAGTGTAGAGGGAGCTTTACTCTGTATCTAACCTCGTGCTGTACCTGCCCTGAGAATATTTGATGGGGACAGTGTAGAGGGAGCTTTACTCTGTATCTAACCTCGTGCTGTACCTGCCCTGAGAATATTTGATGGGGACAGTGTAGAGAGAGCTTTACTCTGTATCTAACACCCTGCTGTACCTGTCCTGGGAGTGTTTGATGGGGATGGTGTAGAGGGAGCTTTACTCTGTATCTAACCCTACACTGTACCTGTCCTGGGAGTGTTTGATGGGGACAGTGTAGAGAGAGCTTTACTCTATCTAATCCTGTGCTGTACCTGCCCTGGGAGTGTTTAATTAGGGCAGTGAGTGCCAGTGTTAAGTATTAACTTTGATCACCAGTTTATGCTGGTCAGTGGTGCTAGCTGTGTGTGGTGGTGTTCTCATTGAATGAATTCATTTTAAGATTAAACGATCAGCTACTAGGTGCGATGATGTCAGTTGATTTTACAAAGTGACGACGGCTAAATAGAAAAGTTTTATTAAATATTTATAACCAAAGTTCTCTTTTTTTCCCTCGATTACTGATCTTGCTAACTGGTTTATTCTGATGAGTCTTAGGCTACGTTGTTCAGCTTTAGATTGCAAATCACAGCTCACACCCTGAAACATAACGAACAGTTCAAGAACCAATCACAGACACATCCGAATAAACCCGGGTGCGACTGGTCACAAAAGAGTGACGTGTATGTGTGAGAGAGAAAGATAGTGTGTCAGAACCTGGGTGTTGCTGTATAAGAGCGTGATGGAGAGACTGACAGGCTGAGTGTTGCTTTGTGTGAGAGAGAGACTGACAGGCTGTGTTGCTCTGTGTGAGGGAGAGATTGAGAGACTGACAAGGTGTGTTTCTCTGTTGTGAGAGAGATGGAGAGACTGACAGGCTGTGTGTTTCTCTGTGTTTGAGAGAGATGGAGAGACTGACAGGCTGTGTGTTTCTCTGTGTTTGAGAGAGATGGAGAGACTGACAGGCTGTGTGTTGCTCTGTGTGAGAGAGAGATGGAGAGACTGACAGGCTGTGTTGCTGTGTGTGTGAGAGAGATGGAGAGACTGACAGGCTGTGTGTTGCTCTGTGTGTGTGAGAGAGATGGAGAGACTGACAGGCTGTGTGTTGCTCTGTGTGTGAGAGAAATGGAGAGACTGACAGGCTGTGTTGCTGTGTGTGTGAGAGAGATGGAGAGACTGACAGGCTGTGTGTTGCTCTGTGTGTGTGAGAGAGATGGAGAGACTGACAGGCTGTGTGTTGCTCTGTGTGTGAGAGAGATGGAGAGACTGACAGGCTGTGTTGCTCTGTGTGAGAGATGGAGAGACTGACAGGCTGTGTTGCTCTGTGTGAGAGAGAGATTGAGAGACTGACAGGCTGTGTTGCTCTGTGTGTGAGAGAGTTGGAGAGACTGACAGGCTGTGTTGCTGTGTGTGTGTGTGTGAGAGAGATTGACAGACTGACAGGCTGTGTTGCTCTGTGTGTGAGAGAGATGGAGAGACTGACAGGCTGTGTTGCTCTGTGTGTGAGAGAGATGGAGAGACTGACAGGCTGTGTGTTGCTCTGTGTGTGAGAGAGAGATGGAGAGACTGACAGGCTGTGTTGCTGTGTGTGTGAGAGAGATGAAGAGACTGACAGGCTGTGTTGCTCTGTGTGTGAGAGAGAGATGGAGAGACTGACAGGCTGTGTTGCTGTGTGTGAGAGAGAGATTGAGAGACTGACAGGCTGTGTGTTGCTGTGTGTGTGAGAGAGATGGAGAGACTGACAGGCTGTGTGTTGCTGTGTGTGTGAGAGAGATGGAGAGACTGACAGGCTGTGTTGCTGTGTGTGAGAGAGAGATTGAGAGACTGACAGGCTGTGTGTTGCTCTGTGTGTGTGAGAGATGGAGAGACTGACAGGCTGTGTTGCTCTGTGTGTGAGAGATTGAGAGACTGACAGGCTGTGTGTTGCTCTGTGTGTGAGAGAGAGATGGAGAGACTGACAGGCTGTGTGTTGCTCTGTGTGTGAGAGAGAGATGGAGAGACTGACAGGCTGTGTGTTGCTGTGTGTGTGATAGAGATGGAGAGACTGACAGGCTGTGTTGCTGTGTGTGTGAGAGAGATGGAGAGACTTACAGGCTGTGTTGCTCTGTGTGTGTGAGAGATTGAGAGACTGACAGGCTGTGTGTTGCTCTGTGTGAGAGAGAGATGGAGAGACTGGCAGGCTGTGTTGCTCTGTGTGTGAGAGAGATGGAGAGACTGACAGGCTGTGTTGCTCTGTGTGTGAGAGAGATTGAGAGACTGACAGGCTGTGTGTTGCTCTGTGTGAGAGAGAGATGGAGAGACTGACAGGCTGTGTGTTGCTCTGTGTGAGAGAGAGAGATGGAGAGACTGACAGGCTGTGTGTTGCTCTGTGTGTGAGAGAAATGGAGAGATTGACAGGCTGTGTGTTGCTATGTGTATGAGAGAGATGGAGAGACTGACAGGCTGTGTGTTGCTGTGTGTGTGAGAGAGATGGAGAGACTGACAGGCTGTGTTGCTCTGTGTGAGAGAGAGAGATGGAGAGACTGACAGGCTGTGTGTTGCTCTGTGTGTGAGAGAGATGTAGAGACTGACAGGATGTGTGTTGCTGTGTGTGTGAGAGAGATCGAGAGACTGACAGGCTGTGTTGCTCTGTGTGTGAGAGAGATTGAGAGACTGACAGGCTGTGTGTTGCTCTGTGTGAGAGAGAGATGGAGAGACTGGCAGGCTGTGTTGCTCTGTGTGTGAGAGAGATGGAGAGACTGACAGGCTGTGTTGCTCTGTGTGTGAGAGAGATTGAGAGACTGACAGGCTGTGTGTTGCTCTGTGTGAGAGAGAGATGGAGAGACTGACAGGCTGTGTGTTGCTCTGTGTGAGAGAGAGAGATGGAGAGACTGACAGGCTGTGTGTTGCTCTGTGTGTGAGAGAAACGGAGAGATTGACAGGCTGTGTGTTGCTATGTGTGTGAGAGAGATGGAGAGACTGACAGGCTGTGTGTTGCTCTGTGTGTGAGAGAGATGGAGAGACTGACAGGCTGTGTTGCTCTGTGTGAGAGAGAGAGATGGAGAGACTGACAGGCTGTGTGATGCTGTGTGTGTGAGAGAGATGTAGAGACTGACAGGATGTGTGTTGCTGTGTGTGTGAGAGAGATGGAGAGACTGACAGGCTGTGTTGCTCTGTGTGTGAGAGAGATTGAGAGACTGACAGGCTGTGTTGCTCTGTGTGTGAGAGAGATGGAGAGACTGACAGGCTGTGTGTTGCTGTGTGTGTGAGAGAGAGATGGAGAGACTGACAGGCTGTGTTGCTGTGTGTGTGAGAGAGATGGAGAGACTGACAGGCTGTGTTGCTCTGTGTGTGAGAGAGAGATTGAGAGACTGACAGGCTGTGTTGCTGTGTGTGAGAGAGAGATGGAGAGACTGACAGGCTGTGTGTTGCTCTGTGTGAGAGAGAGAGAGATGGAGAGACAGACAGGCTGTGTGTTGCTCTGTGTGTGAGAAAGAGATGGAGAGACTGACAGTCTGTGTGTTGCTGTGTGTGTGAGAGAGATGGAGAGACTTACAGGCTGTGTTGCTCTGTGTGTGTGAGAGATTGAGAGACTGACAGGCTGTGTGTTGCTCTGTGTGAGAGAGAGATGGAGAGACTGGCAGGCTGTGTTGCTCTGTGTGAGAGAGAGAGATGGAGAGACTGACAGGCTGTGTTGCTCTGTGTGTGAGAGAGATTGAGAGACTGACAGGCTGTGTGTTGCTCTGTGTGAGAGAGAGATGGAGAGACTGACAGGCTGTGTGTTGCTCTGTGTGAGAGAGAGAGATGAAGAGACTGACAGGCTGTGTGTTGCTCTGTGTGTGAGAGAAATGGAGAGATTGACAGGCTGTGTGTTGCTATGTGTGTGAGAGAGATGGAGAGACTGACAGGCTGTGTGTTGCTCTGTGTGTGAGAGAGATGGAGAGACTGACAGGCTGTGTTGCTCTGTGTGTGTGAGAGAGATGGAGAGACTGACAGGCTGTGTGTTGCTCTGTGTGTGAGAGAGATTGAGAGACTGACAGGCTGTGTTGCTCTGTGTGAGAGAGATGGAGAGACTGACAGGCTGTGTATTGCTTTGTGTGTGAGAGAGATGGAGAGACTGACAGGCTGTGTGTTGCTGTGTGTGTGAGAGAGATGGAGAGACTGACAGGCTGTGTGTTGCTCTGTGTGAGAGAGATGGAGAGACTGACAGGCTGTGTGTTGCTGTGTGTGTGAGAGAGATGGAGAGACTGACAGGCTGTGTGTTGCTGTGTGTGAGAGAGATGGAGAGACTGACAGGCTGTGTGTTGCTCTGTGTGAGAGAGAGATGGAGAGACTGACAGTCTGTGTTGCTCTGTGTGAGAGAGAGAGATGGAGAGACTGACAGGCTGTGTTGCTCTGTATGAGAGAGAGATGGAGAGACTGACAGGCTGTGTTGCTCTGTGTGTGAGAGAGATGGAGAGACTGACAGGCTGTGTTGCTCTGTGTGAGAGAGATGGAGAGGCTGACAGGCTGCGTGTTGCTGTGTGTGTGAGAGAGTTGGAGAGACTGACAGGCTGTGTGTTGCTGTGTGTTTGAGAGAGATGGAGAGACTGACAGGCTGTGTGTTGCTGTGTGTGAGAGATTGAGAGACTGACAGGCTGTGTTGCTCTGTGTGAGACAGATGGAGAGACTGACAGGCTGTGTGTTGCTGTGTGTGTGAGAGAGATGGAGAGACTGACAGGCTGTGTGTTGCTCTGTGTGTGAGAGAGTTGGAGAGACTGACAGGCTGTGTTGCTCTGTGTGAGAGAGATGGAGAGACTGACAGGCTGTGTGTTGCTCTGTGTGAGAGAGATGGAGAGACTGACAGGCTGTGTGTTGCTCTGTGTGAGAGAGATGGAGAGACAGACAGGCTGTGTGTTGCTGTGTGTGTGAGAGAGATGGAGAGACTGACAGGCTGTGTGTTGCTCTGTGTGTGAGAGAGATGGAGAGACTGACAGGCTGTGTGTTGCTCTGTGTGAGAGATTGAGAGACTGACAGGCTGTGTTGCTCTGTGTGAGAGAGATGGAGAGACTGACAGGCTGTGTGTTGCTGTGTGTGTGAGAGAGATGGAGAGACTGACAGGCTGTGTGTTGCTGTGTGTGTGAGAGAGATGGAGAGACTGACAGACTGTGTTTTGCTGTGTGTGTGAGAGAGATGGAGAGACTGACAGGCTGTGTGTTGCTCTGTGTGTGAGAGAGATGGAGAGACTGACAGGCTGTGTTGCTCTGTGTGAGAGAGAGATTGAGAGACTGACAGGCTGTGTTGCTGTGTGAGAGAGAGATTGAGAGACTGACAGGCTGTGTTGCTGTGTATGTGAGAGAGATGGAGAGACTGACAGGCTGTGTTGCTCTGTGTGAGGGAGAGTTTGAGAGACTGACAGGCTGTGTTGCTCTGTGTGTGAGAGAGATGGAGAGACTGACAGGCTGTGTGTTGCTCTGTGTGAGAGAGATGGAGAGACTGACAGGCTGTGTGTGTGTGAGAGAGATGGAGAGACTGACAGGCTATGTTGCTCTGTGTGAGGGAGAGATGGAGAGACTGACAGGCTGTGTGTTGCTCTGTGTGAGAAATGGAGAGACTGACAGGCTGTGTTGCTGTGTGTGAGAGAGATTGAGAGACTGACAGGCTGTGTGTTGCTCTGTGTGAGAGAGAGAGATGGAGAGACTGACAGGCTGTGTTGCTGTGTGTGTGTGAGAGATTGAGAGACTGACAGGCTGTGTGTTGCTCTGTGTGAGAGAGATGGAGAGACTGACAGGCTGTGTGTTGCTGTGTGTGTGAGAGAGATGGAGAGTCTGACAGGCTGTGTGTTGCTCTGTGTGAGAGAGATGGAGAGACTGACAGGCTGTGTGTTGCTGTGTGTGTGTGGGAGAGATGGAGAGACTGACAGGCTATGTTGCTCTGTGTGAGGGAGAGATGGAGAGACTGACAGGCAGTGTGTTGCTGTGTGTGTGTGAGAGAGATGGAGAGACTGACAGGCTACGTTGCTCTGTGTGAGGGAGAGACTGACAGGCTGTGTTGTGTGTGTGTGAGAGATTGCGAGACTGACAGGTTGTGTTGCTGTGTGTGTGTGAGAGATTGAGAGGCTGACAGGCTGTGTGTTGCTCTGTGTGAGAGAGAGAGAGATGTAGAGACTGACAGGCTGTGTGTTGCTCTGTGTGTGAGAGAGATTGAGAGACTGACAGGCTGTGTGTTGCTCTGTGTGAGAGAGAGATTGAGAGACTGACAGGCTGTGTGTTGCTCTGTGTGAGAGAGATGGAGAGACTGACAGGCTGTGTGTTGCTGTGTGTGTGAGAGAGATGGAGAGACTGACAGGCTGTGTGTTGCTGTGTGTGTGAGAGAGATGGAGAGACTGACAGGCTGTGTTGCTCTGTGTGAGGGAGAGATTGAGAGACTGACAGGCTGTGTTGCTGTGTGTGTGAGAGAGATGGAGAGACTGACAGGCTGTGTGTTGCTCTGTGTGAGAGAGATGGAAAGACTGACAGGCTGTGTTGTGTGTGTGTGAGAGATTGAGAGACTGACAGGCTGTGTTGCTGTGTGTGTGTGAGAGATTGAGAGACTGACAGGCTGTGTGTTGCTCTGTGTGAGAGAGAGAGATGTAGAGACTGACAGGCTGTGTGTTCTGTGTGAGAGAGATGGAGAGACTGACAGGCTGTGTTTTGCTGTGTGTGTGTGAGAGAGATGGAGAGACTGACAGGCTATGTTGCTCTGTGTGAGGGAGAGATGGAGAGACTGACAGGCTGTGTGTTGCTCTGTGTGAGAGATGGAGAGACTGACAGGCTGTGTTGCTGTGTGTGTGTGTGTGAGAGATTGAGAGACTGACAGGCTGTGTTGCTCTGTGTGAGAGAGAGAGATGGAGAGACTGACAGGCTGTGTTGCTGTGTGTTTGAGTGATTGAGAGACTGACAGGCTGTGTGTTGCTCTGTGTGAGAGAGAGAGATGGAGAGACTGACAGGCTGTGTTGCTGTGTGTGTGTGAGAGATGGAGAGACTGACAGGCTGTGTGTTGCTCTGTGTGTGAGAGAGATGGAGAGACTGACAGGCTGTGTGTTGCTCTGTGTGTGAGAGAGATTGAGAGACTGACAGGCTGTGTGTTGCCCTGTGTGAGAGAGATGGAGAGACTGACAGGCTGTGTGTTGCTCTGTGTGTGAGAGAGATGGAGAGACAGGCTGTGTTGCTGTGTGTGTGTGAGAGATTGAGAAACTTACCGGCTGTGTTGCTGTGTGTGTGTGAGAGATGGAGAGACTGACAGGCTGTGTGTTGCTCTGTGTGAGAGATAGAGATGGAGAGACTGACAGGCTGTGTGTTGCTCTGTGTGAGAAAGAGATGCAGAGACTGACAGGCTGTGTGTTGCTCTGTGTGAGAGAGATGGAGAGACTGACAGGCTGTGTGTTGCTCTGTGTGAGGGAGAGATGGAGAGACTGACAGGCTGTGTTGCTCTGTGTGAGGGAGAGATGGAGAGACTGACAGGCTGTGTTGCTCTGTGTGTGAGAGAGATGGAGAGACTGACAGGCTATGTTGCTCTGTGTGTGAGAGAGATGGAGAGACTGACAGGCTATGTTGCTCTGTGTGAGGGAGAGTTGGAGAGACTGACAGGCTGTGTGTTGCTCTGTGTGAGAGATGGAGAGACTGACAGGCTGTGTTGCTGTGTGTGTGTGAGAGATTGAGAGACTGACAGGCTGTGTGTTGCTCTGTGTGAGAGAGAGATGGAGAGACTGACAGGCTGTGTTTCTCTGTGTGTGTGAGAGATTGAGAGACTGACAGGCTGTGTGTTGCTCTGTGTGTGAGAGAGATGGAGAGACTGACAGGCTGTGTGTTGCTCTGTGTGTGAGGGAGATGTAGAGACTGACAGGCGCTGTGTTGCTCTGTGTGTGAGAGAGATGGAGAGACTGACAGGCTGTGTGTTGCTGTGTGTGTGAGAGAGATGGAGCGACTGACAGGCTGTGTGTTGCTCTGTGTGAGAGAGAGATTGAGAGACTGACAGGCTGTGTTGCTCTGTGTGAGAGAGAGATGGAGAGACTGACAGGCTGATTGTTGCTGTTTTCAGGGCTTGGTAATGCTCAGAGGTTTGAAATTCCAATGATCAATCTCAGCAAAATTGGAATTCTGTTCTGGGGTCTTACTATCAAAGCCCCAGGACTAGCACTGGATCGAGAATCTGACCTGCTCTGGCCCAAGGTAACATGCTCCAGTCTGTCTGCTGGCTTGTTACGAAAGCACTGGCCCTGTCCGTTTATACAACACCTTTAACATAGGCAAATATGCCCAGTTGAGTCACCAAACAGCAAGCAGATATGAACGGCTGCTGGACTGAAAGAGGAATCATGAGGACAGATGAGCAAAAGCTGAGTCCATATGATGGATCTGAGGAGCATCTCAAAGGAGGAAGGAGTAACAGAGAAAAAAACAAAAAAACTGCGGATGCTGGAAATCCAAAACAAAAACAGAATTACCTGGAAAAACTCAGCAGGTCTGGCAGCATCGGCGGAGAAGAAAAGAGTTGACGTTTCGAGTCCTCGTGACCCTTCGACAGAACTTGAGTTCGAGTCCAGGAAAGAGCTGAAATATAAGCTGGTTTAAGGTGTGTGTGTGGGGGGCGGAGAGATAGAGAGACAGAGAGGTGGAGGGGGTTGGTGTGGTTGTAGCGACAAACAAGCAGTGATAGAAGCAGATCATCAAAAGATGTCAACAACAATAGTGCAATAGAACACATAGGTGTTAAAGTTAAAGTTGGTGATATTATCTAAACGAATGTGCTAATTAAGAATGGAGAGTTTAGGGAGGGAATTCCAGAGATCAGGATCCAAACATCTGAAGACACAAGTCGCCGATGATGGAGCGAAGGGACATCATAGGATAAGGAAAAAATATTAAATGAAAAGGCTTGCATTTACTTAGCAACTTTCACATCCTCAAGATGTCCCAAAGTGCTTCCCAGCCAATGAAGCACTTCTGAAGTGTTGTCACTGTAGTAAACACACGGCTAATTTTTAAAAAAATTTGTTCATCAGGTAGGAGTGTAACTTATAACGGCTGGTATGGGAGGAGTGCACAGTTGATCCAGCCTCACTACTCCACAAATCATCACATTAGTTAAAAGTTTGAGTCACTCATCGAAATAGTCAATTATTTACCTTTGCTATTGTTAGACAGAATAAAAGAGACTTTAACCAGGCTCCTTACAATCAACAGCAAACCTTTTAGTTTATTATAAAACCAGTATTGTCAAATAGAAAGGCAAAGCCTATCAACATACTGTATGGAATATGAAGATATACTAATTACTCTTTCGAGATATCCTAAGTCTCACACACACAGACGCCAAAAAAGATGACAAATAACAATACAGGAACTTTGCCAAAGATTAAAAGCAGTGGTTCCAGGGAAAAGGATGGATGGAGGGGTCCATGAAATGGCATCCAGGTTATGCAGCTGGTGTCTCTGTGCTGATCATCCAGGTTATGCAGCTGGTGTCTCTGTGCTGATCATCCAGGTTATGCAGCTGGTGTCTCTGTGCTGATCATCCAGGTTATGCAGCTGGTGTCTCTGTGCTGATCATCCAGGTTATGCAGCTCGTGTCTCTGTGCTGATCATCCAGGTTATGCAGCTGGTGTCTCTGTGCTGATCATCCAGGTTATGCAGCTGGTGTCTCTGTGCTGATCATCCAGGTTATGCAGCTCGTGTCTCTGTGCTGATCAGCAAAAAGATCATTGACTCTTGCACTGCTTTCCAGGTGGACTCGAGGAACACTTGCGTTCAATCCCAGCAAGTAGAGCAATTTAGGAGCAGTTTATTTTCACATCTGGCTCTGGACCGAAAAAAGGCTCCTGTCTTGACAAGCAGTTGGTCCTCCTCCTCCTCCTCAAAGCAGAAACAAAACCGACTTTTAGACAGTTTTTCCCAGGCCTGGTTTTTCTTCAAAGCTGTAAACCACCATGTGACCCCTTTTGTACACAGTCCCCCAGAGTCAAGAGGTTTCCAGCTCCTTTAAAACTGCCAAATTACTGTTTCCTTGTAAAAGGATGGATTTTCCAGGAATAGCAATCCGAGTCCTGTTTTAACCCTTTAAGGGACGGTGTCTCTTAAAACAAAAATTCTTCCAGAATGTTCTTAGTCCTTGAAGATGAACCATTTTCTGTGACTAAAATGTTCATGACAAACTGGCTGGGCCAACCTTTATTGCCCATCCCTAATTGCCCCTTGAGAAGGTGGTGGTGAGCTGCCTTCTTGAGCCGCTGCAGTCCCTGTGGTGTAGGTACACCCACGGCGCTGTTAGGGAGGGAGTTCCAGGATTTTGACCCAGTGACAGTGAAAGAACGGCAATGTGGAAAATTGCCCAGATATGTCCTGTGCACAAAAAGCAGGACAAATCCAACCCGGCCAATGGCTTCTCATGCTGTATCGTCCCAAACCTGCTGCCTTAACTATCCATTGCCGGGAAACACGCCATTTCAATGGCGAGTGGGATCTCCTTCACCCTCCCGCCAACATTTCACTGCTTCATCACGCTGGGCGCCATATTTAAAGTGCAGCCACGCGCACACCTCTCAGTGCTTCTGGCCCATGACTGCTGCCTGGAAGACACGGCCCCGAAAGGCAACAAGACTTCAGCCCCTAGGTTTAATGACACATCCGTCGAGCACCTTTTGGACACAGCAGAGGTCCACCATGATGTCCTCTACCCCGGCTCTGGCCGCAAGATGGGCAGCAATATCACCGATCCGGCTTGGGAGGGGGCGATAGGGTGGTCAGCGCCAACGCCCTGCAAAAGAGGACAGCCACCCAGTGCCGCGAGAGGATGAACGATGATCTCTGTTCTGCCCGGGTAAGTCACTCTTCTCACCACTTTCAACTCACACACTCACAAACCCATCGTACATCCACAGGGCCCTCACTCGCTGCCAGTTCAAGAGACACCACCATTCATCCTCTCACACACACATTCATTGTCCTCATCCCATCCATGGGACCAATCACCACCCACACATGCCAGGCATACTTATCATCTGGCTTGGCAGGCGACCTGCTTACACTCCATCTTTATCCATGCAGGACAAGACGCGAACACAAGAGGGGGAGGTTGCTGACTGGTGGAGCAATGCCTGAAATCAAGATCCCATGGACTTTGAAAACAGAGCCATCCGGCTGGCCGGTGAATCTGGAACGGTCCTGTGCTGATGGTAAGGTCAGCGCTGCTCTACCAAGTGAGTGTCCAGCAGTGCAACATCCAGCAGACAACCATGCTGTAAGTGATGTATCCTCTTCCACAAGCCATTGCCGTGCACTAATTATCTCTCCTTGTTTTCACAGGCACGTCTGGAAAGCAGCCAGTGGAGTCCACCACCCAGAGCCTCCAATCAAATGCCAAAGAGACCTCTGAAGAGAAATCCGAAGGCAATCTCCTTGATGTCCCATCACAGCCTCACCCACACCCTCCACCAGCACAGAGACACACACCTCGGTTGGACCTGGCTTTAGAGTAGCCTCAGGATCACAATGTGGTGAGATGGGAACATCACCACCTGGAAGTTCCCCTCCAAGTCACTCACCATCCTGACTTGGAAATATATTGCTGTTCCTTCACTGTCGCTGAGTCAAAATCCTGGAACTCCCTCCCTAACAGCACTGTGGGTGTACCTACACCACATGGACTGCAGCGGTTCAAGAAGGCAGCTCACCACCACCTTCTCAAGGGCAACTA
Source organism: Carcharodon carcharias (assembly GCF_017639515.1). Classification (NCBI taxonomy): domain Eukaryota; kingdom Metazoa; phylum Chordata; class Chondrichthyes; order Lamniformes; family Lamnidae; genus Carcharodon; species Carcharodon carcharias. Next base: position 192,853,013 of record NC_054472.1, read on the forward strand.
GGGATGGGCAATAAATGCTGGCCCAGTCAGCGAAGCCCACATCCCATGAATGAATTTTAAAAATTGTATTTTCTGATCCACAGCAGGTGGATCTTCCCAGGTCCCCGGCACTCGGAGGATTGCTGGAGGCTGGAGGTTTACTGAGTCCGAGTCAGATGAGGAGCCTCTGGACTCGGTCATGCCACAGTTGCTGGAGCTGCAAAGACAAGCTCGGGAACATTAGGAAGGGATGTACTCCTCAGATTGCAAGGCACGATGGAGGATTCTGTCCACCTTCAGGCTGAAGTGATAGCGCCGGCATTGCCAACTCACCGAGGTCAACACTGGCAGGATGGTGGCCGCCATGGAGACCTTGGTCCAGATTGTCAGTCCTGCACTGCTGCGTGCGCTCAAATCCATCACTGACACCATATTTGGCCTTCAACAACGTGCATGTGAGAGGGGTGCCAGGCAGCTGGATCTCACTCCAGCAACCCCTTCTCCTCAAGGAGTCAGCCTGGGGCCTTGAATCCCCATAGGGAGAAGGATCGGCAGGCGCACACCCCGGGACCATCCACCCTGGTGACTCTGGGAGTGACTGGCCCATCTGAATCCCCTCTTCCTGTGACCTCAGCAGCTCCAGCTCCACAGGCCGAGGAGGGTGTCACTGACACACAGCAGGATCCCGAAAGCAGGCTGGGGCCCTCCAGGTCTCAGCCCTCCAGAGGACGCCTGCCAAAGTCATCACAGTCAGCAGGCTACCTCCACCTCTGCTGTGGATGTCCGGGGAGCACCAAGACATAGCGGCAGGGTTAGGAAGGTTAAGGAGAATTAGTTGCACAGCCTGGACACGGGTGTTAATCACTTGTCCATAACTGTTCACTATTGTCAGTAATCTCCCAAGTATGTCTCCCTGCCTGTGGCTCCTTGTTCTGATGAACAGTGTTCATGTCACTCAGATGTGAAACCTTTCTGCACAAGATAAAGGCAGGTGTCTCAGTCCAGGGCCTCTTCCCTGTGTCTGTGCAACCTTCAGACCAGAGTGATGGTCCAGCCTCACACTCCCTGGACACGTTACTGATGCCTGTACCTCGGCAGTGCTGGTCATTGCTGCCAGAATGTAGTGGGCAGGCACCACAGAGTTTTCTCATTCTGTGTGCTCTCAGCACCTGGTGAGGCTGGTCCCCATCATGTCAGCGTCTGTGACCGGTGATGCTGTGCTCCTGAAGGGCTCAGGTACTGAAGGCTGACAAAGGGTCAGGTGCTTCTAAAGTTTCATGGCTGCGTCTCCATGATATGACCCTGATCACAGAGCACATGAGCTGCCCTCGGCCAGACAGGAGTCAGACATTCTCAGAGGCTGTAGTAAAGATCTGTGGCACGGAAACAGAAAACTCAGCAGGTCTGACAGCATCTGTGGAGAGAAAGACAGAGTTAACGTTTCGAGTCCATATGACTCTTCAGAGCTAAAGAGAAGTAAAAATGTGATGAAATTTATACTGTTTAAGAGGGGGGGTGGGACAGGTGAAGCTGGATAGAAGGCTGGATAGGTGGGGGCAAAGGAGAGATTGACAAAGATGTCGTGGACAAAGGGACAAAGGGGTGTTATTGACAGTGGTACAGTCTAAAGGAGGTGCTGATGGTGGCGTTTAGGAAGCAGAATGTAGTAATAGCAGGACAAGGGTAAGCACTCTGGAAAGAACAACATGAACAAGTGACAGGTGGCCCTTGTGGGGGCGGGGTGGGGGGAGGGGACAGAGGTGGAGAAAAAGATTGAAAATAGGATAAAGGGTGGGGAGAAAACTGAATGAAAATGAAAGTAAATAAAACAAAAGTGGATTAAAAAAAATTTTTATGAATATCGAAAAAAGGGGTGAGGATGGACGAGGGAGTTCATGGTCTGAAGTTGTTGAACTCAATGTTAAGTCCTGCTCAACCCCACCTTAAACAGTATAAATTTCATCACATTTTTACTTCTTTTTAGCTCTGAAGGGTCATATGGACTCGAAACGTTAACTCTGTCTTTCTCTCCACAGATGCTGTCAGACCTGCTGAGTTTTTCCAGCAATTTTTGTTTTTGTGTCAGATTTCCAGCATCCGCAGTATTTTGTTTTTATCTTAGTGAAGATCTATGGAGTGTCCTCACTGCATGTCACGGTCAACCTTCTACAGTCGAGCGACTATTCGAGCCTTTGCTGCTTCTCCATGACAGGAGCATTCTCACAGAGGGCATGTGCACTGCCATAAGCCAGACTGGAGTCAAACGTTCACAGATGCAATGTGAGGGTTTATGGTGTCTCCTCACTGCATCTCGTCATCATCCTCCACAAATCTAGCAGCTGGGAGCACCTGCCGAGCGTGCCTGCCTCACCTGGCCAGTGGACGGCCATCATCACCTTCGAGGACCTCCTCACCTCTATCACCATCAACCTCCTCCTCATCGGAGGTGACACCTCCATCTCCCCCTCAGGCTGTTCCTCTCCCCGTTGCAGCGCCAGGTTGTAAAGGGCGCAGCAGACGACGACGAGGTGTGACACCCTCTGTGGACTGTATTGCAGGGCCCCACCAGACCGGTCCAGGCACCGGAACCACATCTTCAGCATCCCGATGGGCAGCTCCACCAAGTTGCAGGTTGCAGTATGAGCTTCATTATAGCGTCGCTCTGCTACAGTCTGAGGCTGCTGCTCGGGTGTCATCAGACACGGCCTCTGTGGGTGGCCCTTGTCCCCGAGGAGCCAAACCTGCAGCCTCTGCGGACCCTGGAAGACTGCAGGGATCTGAGACTGAGAATGTGGGAGACGTGCACACTCCCTGGAAACCGTGCTCACACCTGCAGGATGGGTTTGTGGTGGTCGCACACCAGCTGCACATTCAGTGAGTGGAATCCCTTGTGGTTGATGTAGTCACCGTGTGTAGTGACAGAGACCTGAGCTCCACATGAGTGAAGTCGATGTCATCCTGAACCTGTGGGAACCTCGAGATCTGGGCAAATCCAATCTCTCTTGCACCCTGGCTCTCTGGGAGAAATGCACAAAGTCGTGTGCCCTTGCAAAGGGGGCATCTGTGAACTCATGGATGTGTTTGTGGGTTGAGGCCTGAGAGATCCCACAGAGATCACCTGTGGAGCCCTGAAAGGAGCCACTGGCATAGAAATTGAGCATCATGGTCACTTTCACAGCCACTGGCAGTGAATGCCCTCCATGTTCCCCTGGCGCCAAACCCTGCAGTAGCTGGAAGATGTGACCAACCAGTTCCCTAGACACACACAGTCTTCGGCGACACTGGTTATTGGTCATCTGCAGGAATGAAAGACGGCATCAACTGAACCTGGGTCTAGCTCGACACCGACCAGCGACAGCTCACTGTGGCTCTTTAGCAGCGTGTGTGAGAGCCTCAGGCATCCCTTTATCCTGAGGGTGCTGTTCCTCTCTTTACACAGCCAGGTACCTCCATCACTCTCTTCTCCATCATCGCTCTCTGTAACCACGAGGCATACAGCCATGTCACCAGGCTCCATGATCCTGATGTTCTCCTCCTGCAGGATGAAAGAGAGAGACGTGTGGGTTAGCATGGGTGTACAAAGAACCTGTCTTGGTTAAGTCTGGAGGCCCCTTAATGCATCCCGGAGATTCCTGGCCACCACTTGCTTGGCTGCCCAAAACCCCACCCACCTCCACCCCACTCCACCTGACCGACTGGCGGCAGCTTTGCCCATTGGACTGCAGGCTGTGCTCTCAGCTCAGGCACAGGCATTCTCCTAACCCACACTGCAAGGCTGCACTGTTAGCTTGAACCATGGGGGAGACTGGCCCAAACTGGGATGATGACATTGCACAGGGGCTGTGAGCACCTCCAGCAGTGACTGCTCCATGGCCAGATTTAGCAAGGAGATTGTACAATGTACACAGTTGTTCAACTGATCTGCAGTCCAATAAAACACTCATTACTTTGCAGTCTGTGCCCGAGGGGTGGAAAGCTCTGGAGCACTTGGTGGCACTTTGATGTCTCTGTGTTGCTTGTGTGGGCAGAGAAGCTAGAGGCCCAACTCCACACGTGGCAATGTGGCTGTGCCTGAACTGTCTCAGCTGCAGAGGAATGGTCACTTTATACAGGGTTTCCCTAATGCATGGCCACTTTCCTCCTCCCCCTCCCCCCCACACAATGTGCTTGTGCACTTCCATCAACCACAGGGCAGCCCTTGTCCTGCTTCAACCTTGAAGTCCAACAGGCGACCCTCGCAAGTGCAGTGCGACCTTACTGTGCACTCACCTCTGAGTTCCCCTCAAAGTGCAGCCCGCCACATGCACGCCATATATGTGTTGTTGGGAAACACATCAGCACACAATGTGCGTGGATGATCCAGTGGGGGGGGGATGATTCCGGCGGACTGACCTTATAATAATAGGCAGATGTATTACAACAAGGTTCCCGAAGTTCGATGGCAGGAAACATGGCCCACCATTGATGGACTGAGCAGATGATCGCAAACTGATTTCATGATGCCATGAAACCGATTTCTGGCCTTCTCGCCAAACATGCCCAATGCCAGCAGGCACGGAACATTCCACCCAGTGCTATCAAGTGGCACCTACTTAGCAATAACCTGCTCACTGACACCCAGTTTGGGTTCCGCCAGGGCCACTCAGCTCCTGACCTCATTACAGCCTTGATTCAAACATGGACAAAAGAGCTGAACTCCCAAGGTGAAGTGAGAGTGACTGCCCTTGACATCAAGGCCGCATTTGACCGAGTGTAACATCAAGGAGCCCTAGCAAAACTGGAGTCAATGAGAATCAGGAGGGAAACTTGTCGCTGGTTGGAGTCATACCGAGCACAAAGGAAGATGGTTGTGGTTGTCAGAGGACAATCATCTCAGTTCCAGGACATCACTGCAGGAGTTCCTCAGGGTAGTGTCCTAGGCCCAATCATTTTTAGCTACTTCATGAAGACCTTCCTTCCATCATAAGGTCAGAAGTGGGGATGTTCACTGATGATTGCACAATGTTCAGCACCATTCGTGACTCCTCAGATACTGAAGCAGTCCATGTCCAAATGCAGCAAGACCTGGACAATACCCAGGCTTGGGCTGACAAGTGGCAAGTAACATACGCACCACACTAGTGCCAGGCAATGACCATCTCCAACAAGAGGGAATCTAACAATCACCCCTTGACATTCAATGGCATTACCATTACTGAATCCCTCACTATCAACATCCTGGGGGTTACCATTGACCAGAAACTGAACTGGACTAGCCATATAAATACTGTGGCTACAAGAGCAGGTCAAAGGCTAGGAATCCTGCGCCAAGTAACTCACCACCTGACTCCCCAAAGCCTGTTCACCATTGACAAGGCACAAGTCAGGAGTGTGATGGAATACTCCCCACTTGCCTGGAAGAGTGCAGCTCCCACAACACTAAAGAAGCTCAACACCATCCAGGACAAAGCAGCCCATTTGATTGTCACCTGCAAGTTCCCCTCCAAGTCACTCACCATCCTGACTTGGAAATATGTCACCGTTCCTTCACTGTCATTGGGTCAAAATCCTGGAACTCCTTTCCTAACAGCACTGTGGGTGTACCTACACCACATGGACTCCAGAAGGAATCTCAACAACACCTTCTCAAGGGCAGTTAGCGATGGGCAATAAATGCTGGCCCGGCCAGGAATGCCCACATCCCACGGGTGAATAAAAAATATTAACATTTAGGAAGGATAGGCAAAAAGAAAAACAAGGTAGGGTAACGCTGTTAATAAAAGATAAGATCAGTATTGTTATGGTCCCATATAATGTTAATACTGGACAATTCAGATCCCAGAGTGAAACCTGCCTTGATAGATCCTAACATTTTTTTCAGAAACTATGGAGGAAAATTACTGAACAAAATCACAAGAATCTGCTGATGAACTTTTCACACAAAGAATTAAATATCTGTTAAACAAGAAAAAAATGAATGGTATACAAGACAAAAAGGTTGGAAAGATCTCAATACAAATAGAATAAGACACTTCAAATACACACTATTCCTTTACCTAAGCAATATCTGTTCTGCTACATAAACTGGTGAAAATTTAGCACTGTATTGACACAAAGACTTTTCGCTTGGAACTGGCACAGTTGCAAACAGTTTTCTTTGGTGAATTCCTTAGTTTTCACTCGATGCTTTTCATCCAACTTGTACCTCTCCCCATGAGACCCAAAGCTGCACTCTAAATTCAATCTTCCAGTAGCACCTCTGCTAAACTGATCACTTTACTGATTCCTGTGACTGAATATTCAGTCAACGACAAGCGCGCTAGTCTTGTAATGTTTCCTTCTCAGAGAGATGGAAATCCTTGTCTTCACTCTCTGACACACACTGAACTCCCCCTTTCGTCCTTTCTCTCTGTCCGTGTCCTTCGACCACTGTGTCACTAGGCAACTACTTTGTGTTTTCTTCTCCACAATCGCAAACCTTTTGACCCATTTATTTAACTTCAGGGGTTTTAAAATCTATTGAAAATGTATATACACAAACAAACCCAAAAGACCTGACCTTTCAGTCAAGAGTCCATCCAGATTCCCAGGCACCAAGTTTAACAAACAAAACCTAAGTGAAACTGAAACTGTCTAATTGTCTTTACCTTACAAAATACACAAATATATATATATATATATATTCAACTTAAAAATGATACATTGTTATTAATAGTATATATTGAGTGAGGATCAGATCGAAGATCAAGATGTAGAATCAGTTTGGGTATTATGACAGCTGATGGTAAAGGCTGAGTTGTTCAAATCCCAGTGGGAAACTTGAAACAACTGTCATAATCCATTTTTTCAATTTGTATGTTTCAAGATGCAGGCTTTGAATTCAGTAGTAATAAGACCACCAAGTTTCAAGAGGCTTTTATAAAACTAAATTAAACATGTATTAACACAAGGAAGATTGTAAACACATACATACATCTACAAAATTGCTACTATAATAACTACCAAAATCCCCAAATTAATCTGACTCTCAGTTACACCCCCATTAAGGCAACAGTAAAGCTCATAGATTTAACAGCCTCTGGCAAAGCACACCCTGGACAGTCACATTCAAAATAAGTTTCTTTCAGCTCTGGGTCCTGCAGATAGACCTGAGGCTTACAGGCTGGAGGCTTCCCACACTCATTGGATCGTTGTTATGACCGATTCAATTGGTAAAGCGGAGTTATTTTAAAAATCCCAGACGGAAACTTTAACCAACTGTCATAACCAATAATTTTAAGTGTTAAAAGCAAAAAACTGCGGATGCTGGAAATCCAAAATAAAAATACCTGGAAAAATTTAGCAGGTCTGGCAGCATCTGCGGAGAGAAACACAGTTAACATTTCGAGTCCGGATGACCCTTCAACAGAACTAACTAAAAATAGAAGAGAGGTGAAGTATAAGCTGGTTTAGGGTGGGTGGGGGGGGCGGTGGTGGGACAAGTAGAGCTAGATAGAGGGCCAGTGATATGTGGAGATAACCAAAAGATGTCACAGACAAAGAACAAAGAGGTGTTGAAGGTGGTGATATTATCTAAGGAATGTGCTAATTAAGGGTAGAAAGCAGGACGATCAAGGTACAGATAACCCTCGTGGGGGTGGGGTGAAGGGAAGGAATCAAAAAAGGCTAAAAGGTAGAGATAAAACAATGGATGGAAATACATTTAAAAATAAGGAAACAGGTGGGAAAAGAAAAATCTATATAAATTATTGGAAAAAGGGGGGGGATCGGAAAGGGGGTGGGGATAGAAGAAGGCTGTAAAGTGTCTAGTCGGAAGATGAGGTGCTGTTCCTCCAGTTTGTGTTGAGCTTCACTGGAACAATGCAGCAGGCCAAGGACAGACATGTGGGCAAGAGAGCAGGGTGGAGTGTTAAAATGCGACAGGGAGGTTTGGGTGATGCTTGCGGACAGACCGAAGGTGTTCTGCAAAGCGGTCGCCCAGTTTATGTTTGGTCTCTCCAATGTAGAGGAAACCGCATTGGGAGCAACGAATGCAGTAGACTAAGTTGAGGGAGGTGCAAGTGAAATGGTGGTTCACTTGAAAGGAGTGTTTGGGCCCTTGGACGGTGAGGAGGGAGGAGGTAAAGGAGCAGGTGTTGCACCTTCTGCGGTTGCATGGGAAGGTGCTGTGGGAGGGGGTTGAGGTGTAGGGGGTGATGGAGGAGTGGACCAGGGTGTCCCGGAGGGAACGATCCCTGTGGAATGCCGCCAGGGGGATGAAGGGAAGATGTGTTTGGTGGTGGCATCATGCTGGAGTTGGCGGAAATGGCGGAGGATGATCCTTTGAATGTGGAGGCTGGTGGGGTGATCGAAACAGTTTTTCCTTTTTCCTTAACCGAGGTTTTCCATCCACGGTGGTTGACAGGGCCCTCAACCGTGTCCGGCCCATCTCCCGCGTATCCGCCCTCACGCCTTCTCCTCCCTCCTAGAAACATGATAGGGTCCCCCTTGTCCTCACTTATCACCCCACCAGCCTCCGCATTCAAAGGATCATCCTCCGCCATTTCCACCAACTCCAGCATGATACCACCACCAAACACATCTTCCCTTCACCACCCCCCCAACCCCAGCGGCATTCTGTAGGACACCCTGGTCCACTCCTCCATCACTCCCTACTCCTCAACCCCCTCCCACAGCACCTTCCCATGCAACCGCAGAAGGTGCAATACCTGCTCCTTTACTTCCCCTCTCCTCACAGTCCAAGGGCCCAAACACTCCTTTCAACTGAAGCAGCATTTCACTTGTACTTCCCTCAATTTAGTCTACTGCATTCGTTGCTCCCAATGCGGTCTCCTCTACATTGGAGAGACCAAACGCAGACTGGGTGACCGCTTTGCAGAACACCTTCGGTCTGTCCGCAAGAATGACCCAAACCTCCCTGTCGCTTGCCATTTCAACACCCCACCCTGCTCTCGTGCCCACATGTCCGTCCTTGGCCTGCTGCATTGTTCCAGTGAAGCTCAACGCAAACTGGAGGAACAGCACCTCATCTTCCGATCATGAACTCTCTCCTCCATCCCCACCCCCTTTCCAACCCCACCCCGCCTTTTTTTCCAATAATTTATATAGATTTTTCTTTTCCCATCTATTTCCATTATTTTTAAATGTATTTCCATCCATTGTTTTATCTCTATCTTTTAGCCTTTTTCAATTCCTTCACCCCACCCCACCCCCACTAGGGCTATCTGTACCTTGCTCGTCCTGCTTTCTACCCTTAATTAGCACATTCCTTAGATAATATCACCACCTTCAACACTTCTTTGTCCTTTTGTCTGTGACATCTTTTGGTTATCTCCACCCATCACCGGCCCTCTATCCAGCTCTACTCTATCCCACCGCGCCCCCCCCCACCCCCACCCTTAAACCAGCTTATATTTCACCTCTCTTCTATTTTTACTTAGTTCTGTTGAAGAGTCATACGGACACGAAACGTTAACTGTGTTCCTCTCTGCAGATGCTGCCAGACCTGCTGAGTTTTTCCAGCTATTTTTAATTTTAAGTGTTTATGTTTGAGATGCGACTCTAAACTCAGGAATCAGACCACCAGCTCTCAAGGTTTTATATTAAACTATAAATGAAACATTTTATTAATTTACAAAGGTTAAAACTTACTACTACCATAACTTTTAACAAATCCCCAAACTAATCTCCATTAAGGCAGCAGCAACCCATAGACTTAACCAAACACCAGGCAAAGAATTTTCACCTTACAAATTCAATATAAGGCACTTTTCACTGTGGAGTCAGCTGGAGGCTTACAGCTGCCTTTTGATCTTACATTGTCTCTGCCCTGCACACCCGAAAACTACTGAAGTTATACCTAGCACCACTGATTGAATTCAAATTCTCATTGTCTCACCAGTCTCTTTGAACTTTACCTTTTAACAATGAAACCCCTTTCATTCTACCAATTTTATTAGTAATATAAACATGTGGCTTGGTATCTGTTAGAAAGGCATCAAGTTTTCACCCCACTTCTTGAACGGTCTATTCAAAAAATGCAAATGCACGCTATCTCTCTTACATATCAAAACTAGCACATATCAAAGCACCGAGACTAACTGGCTTTAATCCAATTAAGACACACTCGCAGAGTAAACCTGTATTTTAAAAGAAAAACATTTTCCAAAATATTATATACATTAACAGCTTCATGAAACTCTTAAAATACCTCTACCTTACAGACAATCTCCTTTCTCCTTTATACATAATCTTTCTCTTTGAATGTAAATTTTCTATTGTAACTTCACCTCTTCTAACAATTCAATTTTATTAGTAATCTGAAAAAAAACATAAACCCATTGCTTGGTGTCTTCTAGCTAGCTGTAAGATTTCATCCGCAGTCTTAAATGGTTTCTTTTAACAATTGCAAATTGACACTTCACCTTCTACCCTCCTTACGTTTACCTAATTAACACCTCAAAACTTTTAATTCAAGATTTTTATTGAATTTAAATTCTGTGCCTCAGAGAGATTGAAGTGCTCTTTTGCACACATGGGCAAAGATCGTGCTAGACCCGCTCGCCCTATTTCCCCCCGTCTGCTCAGGTAACACTGAGCGCTGCCACTCGTGTTCCACACTGGACAGGCCTTAATTGGCCTGCCTGCGTAAAATCACAGTGCTGTGCCGATCATGGGTGGCTGTCGGCTTCCCAGCCACCTCCACCTGCCCACACCAAGCACCCCCGCCAAGGGCAAAATCCACCTACTGGATTATTACCTGAGCCACATGCAAATTGGCATAGGGCAAATAAGATTAGAGAGAGAACTACGTGGCTCAAAGACTGGTGTGGGAGAAGTGGGTTCCAATTTGTGGGGCACTGGCATCAGTACAGGGGAAAGTGGGGGCTGTACCTTTGGGACAGTTTACACCTGAACTGTGCTGGGATGAGTGTTCTCGCACATCGCGTTACTAGGGAAGTAGAGAGGGCTTTAAACTAAACAAGAGGGGTGAGGGATGAGGGATCAAGCTTGGGTAGAGGTAGCAATTCAGGGTGTAGAGTCAAGACAGGAGAGCAAAATGGTAGTATGAGAAATGAGGGTCAGAGAGTGGCAGGAAGGGACAGAGAGAAGAAACCTAAGATTACATCAACAGTCAAGACTAGATGTTACAAAGATAACAAAAAGACAAAACTGAAGGCTCTCTATCTGAATGCACACGGCATTCAAAACAAAGTAAATGAATTGATGGCCCACATTGAAGTAAATAAATATGATCTGATAACAATCATGGAGACTTGGCTGCAGGATGATAAATATTGGGTCCTTAATATTGAGGGGTACAAGACATTCAAGAAGAATAGGAAGAAAAGATGAAGGGGTAGCACTGTTAATCAAAGAGGGCATTAGTGCAATAGTTAGAGATGACCATGGTTCAGGAGATCAGGATGTAGAATTGGTTTGGGTGGAGATGAGGAATGTTAAGGGAAAAAGTCATTAGTGGGAGTGGTCTACAGGCCCCCTAACAGTAGCCACAGTGTAGGACAGAGTATGCAAGAGAAAATATTGTGCGCTTTTGATAAAGGGACGGCAATAATTATGGGCAATTTTAATCTACACATAGACTGAAAAATCAGACTGGTAGTAGTAATCTGGATGAGGAGTTCTTAGAATGCTTTCAAGATAGTTTCTTAGGGCATCATATTCTGGAACCAACTAGACAGCAGGTTATATTAAACCTGGTATTGTGTAAAGTGACAGGGTTAATTAATGACCTCAGAGTAAAGGCACCCCTGGGTAGCAGTGACCACAATATGATTGAATTTTACATCCAGTTTGAAAGGGAGAAGAGTGGGTCTAAGACTAGTATCTTAAACTTAAATAAGGGCAAAAATGTGGGGATGACAGGTGAGCTAGTTGAAGTGAACTGGGAAACTAGGCTAGAGGATAGATCAATAGAGAAGCTGTGGCAGATATTTAAGGGGATATTTCAGAGTACTCAGAATAGTACATTCGTACTAAAAAGAAAAATTCTAAGGGGAGGACCCACCATCCGTGGTTAACTAAAGATGTTAAGGAAAGCATCAAACTTAAGAAAAAAGCATAGAACTCCGCAAAGATGAGTGGCAGGACAGATGATTGGACAGAATATAAAGAATGGCAGAGAAGGACTAAAAGGTTAATCAGGAGAGGGAAATTAGAGTATGAGAGGAAGCTAGCTAGAAATGAAAAATGGATAGCAAGAGTTTCTACAGGTATTTAAAATGGAAAAGAGTAAGTAAAGTGAGTGTTGGTCCTCTAGAGAGTGACAGTGGGGAGTTAATAGTTGATAATAAGGAAATGGCAGAAGAAACGAACACGTATTTTGACCCTGTCTTCACTATAGAGGATACAAAAAACATTCCAAACCAGGAGGTGAAAGGGAGAAAGGAACTTGGTGAAATTGAAATCAATAAGGAAACAGTACTGAGCAAATTGATGGAGCTGGGGGCTGTCAAGTATCCAGGTCTTGATGGACTACATCCTGCATCTCAAAAGAGGTGGCTAATGAGGTATTCGATGCGCTGGTGATGATTTTCCAAATTTGCTAGATTCTGGAAAGGTTCCATCAGATTGGGAAGTAGTAAATATAACCTATTCAAGAAGAGAGGGAGGCAGAAACCAGGAAACTGTAGGCCAGTTAGCTTGACGTCTGTCGTGGGGAAGTTATTAGAATCGATCATTAAGGAGGTTATAGCTGGTCACTTAGAAGAGCTCAAGGCAATAGGGAAGAGTCAGCATGGTTTTGTGAAAGGAAAATCATGTTTAACCAATTTATTGGAGTTTTTTGAAGGAGTCACATGCGTAGTGGATAAAGGGGAGCCTGTAGACGTGCTGTACTTGGATTTCCAGAAGGCCTTTGATAAGGTGCCACATCAAAGATTATTATGGAAATTAAAAGTGCATGGTGTCATGGATTGAAGATTGGCTCACTGGCAGGAAGCAGAGAGTATGTATAAATGGGTCTTTTTCTGATTGGCAGGATGTGACGAGTGGAGTCCCACAGGGATCTGTACTGGGGCCTCAACTTTTTATGATTTATACCAATGACTTAGATGAGGTGAGTGAAGACATGGTAGCTAAACTTGCAGGTGACACAAAGAGAGGTAAGAAAATATATTCTGAAGAGGACATGAGGAGGTTGCAGGTGGATATAGATAGGTTGAGTGAATGGGCAGAAATCTGGCAAATGGAGTTTAATGTGAGAAATGTGAAGTTGTTCACTTTGGCGGGAAGAACAAAAAAGCAGATTATTTCTTAAATAGAGAACGGCTGCATAATTCTGAGGTGCAGAGCGATCTAGGTGTTCCAGTCAATGAGTCACAAAAATTTAGCATGCAGGTACAGCAAGTAAATAAGGCGGCTAATGGAATGCTGTCTTTTATTACGAGAGGGATTGAATATAAAAGTAAGGATGTTATGCTTCAGTTATACAGGGCATTGGTGAGACCACACCTCGAATACTGTGTGCAGCTTTGGTCTTAAATAAGGATAGTGGATTGTCTTATGAGGAAAGGTTGGACAGTCTGGGCTTGTTTCCACTGGAGTTTAGAAGAGTGAGGGGTGATTTGATTGAAGTTTACAAGATCCTGAACGGCCTTGACAAGGTGGGTGTTGAAAGGATGTTTCCTCTTGTGGGTGAGCCCAGAACTAGGGGTCCCTGTTTTAAAATTAGGGGCTGCCCTTTTAGGACAGAGATGAGGAGAAATTTTTTTCTCTGAGGGTTCTGCGACTTTGGAATTCTCTGCCTCAGGAGGTGGTGGAGGTGGGGTCACTGAATGTTTTTAAAGCAGAGGTAGATAGATTCTTGTTAAGCACAGAATCAAAGGTTATTGGGGTTAGATGGGAATGTGGAAATCGCAGCACAAGAAGATCAGCCATGGTCTTATTGAATGGCAGAGCAGGCTCGAGGGGCTGAATGGTCTACTCCTGTTCATGTTTCTTATGTTCTTATGTTCTATGATGTCAAGACCAGCCACTGTCACGTCATTCTGTAAGTACCCACAAACAATAATGAGGAAATTATCAGATAATCTGTTTTAGTAATGTTGTTCGAGGGATATTGACCAGGACATTGGGGAGAATTCTCGTGCTTTTCTTCAAATAAAGAGAAATGAGATCTTCTGCGCCCACCCGAGAGAAAGGTGGCACCTTTGACAGTGCAGCACTCCCTCAGTACTAACCCTCCGACAATGCGGCGCTCACTCAGTACTAACCCTCTGACAATGCAGCAATCCCTCAGTACTGCACTGGAATGCCAGTCTGTATTCCAGAGAGTATTACGCAGTCAGAGGGTTAGGGTTAGGTTTAGGAATGTTGCACTGTCGGAGGATCAGTACTGAGGGAGTGCTGCGCTGTCAGAGGGTCAGTACTGAGGGAGTGCTGCGCTGTCAGAGGGTCAGAACTGAGGGAGTGCTGCACTGTCGGAGGGTCAGTACTGAGGGAGTGCTGCACTGTCGGAGGGTCAGTACTGAGGGAGTGCTGCACTGTCGGAGGGTCAGTACTGAGGGAGTGCTGCGCTGTCAGAGGGTCAGTACTGAGGGCGTGCTGCGCTGTCAGAGGGTCAGTACTGAGGGAATGCTGCACTGTCAGAGGGTCAGTACTGAGGGAGTGCTGCGCTGTCGGAGGGTCAGTACTGAGGGAGTGCTGCACTGTGGGAGGGTCAGTACTGAGGGGGTGCTGCACTGTTGGAGGGTCAGTACTGAGGGAGTGCTGCACTGTCAGAGGGTCTGTACTGAGGGAGCGCCACACTGTCAGAGGGTCAGTACTGAGGGAACGCTGAACTGTCGAAGGGTCAGTACTGAGGGAGTGCTGCACTGTCAGAGGGTCATTACTGAGGGAATACTGCACTGTCAGAGGGTCTGTACTGAGGGAGTGCTGCACTGTTGGAGGGTCAATACTGAGGGAGTGCTGCACTGTCAGGGGGTCAGTACTGAGGGAGTGCTGCACTGTCAGAGGGTCTGTACTGAGGGAGTGCTGCACTGTTGGAGGGTCAATACTGAGGGAGTGCTGCACTGTCAGGGGGTCAGTACAGAGGGAGTGCTGCACTGTCAGAGGGTCAGAACTGAGGGAGTGCTGCACTGTCGGAGGGTCAGTACTGAGGGAGTGCTGCACTGTTGGAGGGTCAGTACTGAGGGAGTGCTGCACTGTTGGAGGGTCAGTACTGAGGGAGTGCTGCACTGTTGGAGGGTCAGTACTGAGGGAGCACCGCACTGTCAGAGAGTCAGTACTGAGGGAGCGCTGCACTATGGGAGGGTCAGTACTGAGGGGGTGCTGCACAGTTGGAGGGTCAGTACTGAGGGAGTGCTGCACTGTCAGTACTGAGGGAATGCCGCACTGTGGGAGGGTCAGTCTTGAGGGAGTGCCTCACTGTGGGAAGGTCAGTACTGAGGGAGTGCTGCACTGTCAGAGGGTCAGTACTGAGGGAGTGCTGCACTGTTGGAGGATCAGTACTGAGGGAGCGCTGCACTGTCAGAGGGTCAGTACTGAGGGAGTGCTGCATGGTTGGAGGGTAAGTACTGAGGGAGTGCTGCACTGTTGGAGGGTCAGTACTGAGGGAGTGCTGCACTGTCAAAGTGTCAGCACTGAGGGGCTGCAGCACTGTCAGAGGGTCAGTACTGAAGGAGTGCTGCACTGTCAGAGGGTCAGTACTGAGGGAGTGCTGCACTGTCGGAGGGTCAGTACTGAGGGAGCGCTGCACTGTTGGAGGGTCAGTACTGAGGGAGTGCTGCACTGTTGAAGCTCAACCAACATCACTAAAACAACATCTGGTCATAATTGCTTGTGGGATCTTGGTATGTATAAACTGGCTGCTGCGCTTCCTAACTTACAAAACAGTGATTACACTTTAAAAAGTGTTCCCTTGTCTGTAAATCACCTTGGGACAACCGTGAATGGTGCTATAGAAATATACATTTCTTTTCTCAGCACTGTCAGGATTTGAGTTACGCCGGATCATTGACAGTGACCAACCTGTAGAGGTCAGCAAATAGCCAGTGGATTATAGCCCAATATGAGCCGAGATCTGATTTTCGACAACCTGTTCTCCATATTTCAAACACAGGCTAATCTGTTAGAATCACAGATCCTTCATCAACTTACAGGGTTATGGGGATAAAGAGAAGAAATGCGACTGACTGGATTGCTCCACAGAAAGCCAGCATGCACCTGAGAGGCTGAATGGCCTCCTGCTGTACAATAGAGGCTCTCGGGCTCCATGACAATTTACTGAGCTGCAGTAACTCACCTCCACACTCCCCAAAGCCTGTCCACCATCTACAAGGCACAAGTCAGGAGTGTGATGGAACACTCTCCACTTGCCTGGATGAGTGCAGCTCCCACAACACTGAGGAAGCTGGACAATGTCCAGGACAAAGCAGCCCACTTGATTGGCACCCCATCCACAAATATTCACTCCCTCCACCACCGATGCACAGTAGCAGCAGTGTGTACCATCTACAAGATGCACTGCAGGAATTCACCAATGTTCCTTAGACAGCACCATCCAAACCCACGACCACTACCATCTAGAAGGTCAAGGGCAGCAGATAGATGGGAACATCACCACCTGGAAATTCCCCTCCAAGTCACTCACCATCCTGACTTGGAAATATATCACTGTTCCTTCACTATCACTGGGTCAAAATCCTGGAACTCCCTCCCTAACAGCACTGTGGGTGTACCTACACCACATGGACTGCAGCGGTTCAAGAAGGCAGCTCACCACCACCTTCTCAAGGGCAACTAGGGATGGGCAATAAATGCTGGCCCAGCCAGCGCAATCACATCCTGTGAGTAAATATAAAACCTGGGCGGGGTTGATGTTTCAGCCAGAACCCAGTCGGCTGCTGCTGTTACTGAGTGAATCATCAGCTGATTACCTCAGAGTTTGGCATGAACTAGCAGCTTAGACAAGTTTATCTCCATGAACACTAATGCATCACGATAAAGACTTTGATTTCTATATTCTCCTTGATAAGAGAATAAGTCGGATTTGGGAATTAGGCATCATGTACAGCAGCTAAATAGGCAAAAACAAAAATACCTGGAAAAACTCAGCAGGTCTGGCAGCATCTGCAGAGAGGGACACAGTTAATGTTTCGAATCTGTATGACTCTTCAGCAGAACTAAGGAAATAGAGAAAAGAGGTGAAATATAAGCTGGTTTAAGGGGGGGTGGAGGTGGGACAAGAAGAGCTGGATAGAGGGCCAGTGATAGGTGGAGATAACCAAAAGATGTCACAGACAAAAGGACAAAGAGGTGTTGAAGGTGGTGATATTATCTAAGGACTGTGCTAATTAAGAGTAGAAAGCAGGACGAGCAAGGTAAAGATAGCCCTAGTGGGGGTGGGGTGGGGTGAAGGAATCGAAAAAGGCTAAAAGGTAGAGATAAAACAATGGATGGAAATACATTTAAAAATAATGGAAATATGTGGTAAAGAAAAATCTATATAAATTATAGGAAAAAAAGGGGGATCAGAAAGAGGGTGGGGATGGAGGAGAGAGCTCATCGTCTGAAGTTGTTGAACTCAACATTCAGTCCGGAAGGCTGTAAAGTGCCTAGTCGGAAGATGAGGTGCTGTTCCTCCAGTTTGCGTTGAGCTTCACTGGAACAATGCAGCAAGGCAAGGACAGACATGTGGGCAAGAGAGTATGGTGGTGTGTTGAAATGGCAAGCGACAGGGAGGTCTGGGTCATGCTTGCAGACAGACCGAAGGTGTTCCGCAAAGCGGTCACCCAGTCTGCGTTTGGTCTCTCCAATGTAGAGGAGACCACATTGGGAGCAATGAATGCAGTAGACTAAATTGAGGGAAGTGCAAGTGAAATGCTGCTTCACTTGAAAGGAGTGTTTGGGCCCTTGGACGGTGAGGAGAGGGGGAAGTAAAGGGGCAGGTGTTACACCTTCTGCGGTTGCATGGGAAGGTGCCGTGGGAGGGGTTTGAGGTGTAGGGGGTGATAGAGGAGTGGACCAGGGTGTCCCGGAGAGAATGATCCCTACGAAATGCCGCCGGGGGGGTGAAGGGAAGGTGTGTTTGGTGGTGGCATCATGCTGGAGTTGGCGGAAATGGTGGAGGATGATCCTTTGAATGCGGAAGCTGGTGGGGTGATAAATGAGGATAAGGGGGACCCTATCATGTTTCTGGGAGGGAGGAGAAGGCGTGAGGGTGGATGCATGGGAGATGGGCCGGACACGGTTGAGGGCCCTGTCAACCACCGTGGGTGGAAAACCCCGGCTAAGGAAGAAGGAAGACATGTCAGAGGAACTGTTTTTGAAGGTAGCATCATCAGAACAGATGCGACAGAGGCGAAGGAACTGAGAGAATGGGATGGAGTCCTTACAGGAAGCAGGGTGTGAGGAGCTGTAGTCGAGGTAACTGTGGGAGTCGGTAGGCTTGTAATGGATATTGGTGGACAGTCTATCACCAGAAATTGAGATAGAGATATCAAGGAAGGGAAGGGGAGTGTCAGAGATGGACCATGTGAAAATGATGGAGGGGTGGAGATTGGAAGCAAAATTAATAAATTTTTCCAGGTCCATACGAGAGCATGAAGCAGCACCAAAGTAATCATCGATGTACCGGAGAAAGAGTTGTGGGAGGGGGCCTGAGTAGGACTGGAACAAGGAATGTTCCGCATACCCCATAAAGAGACAGGCATAGCTGGGGCCCATGCGAGTACCCACAGCCACACCTGTTATTTGGAGGAAATGAGAGGAATTTAAGGAGAAATTGTTTAGTGAGAGAACAAGTTCAGCCAGACAGAGAGTAGTGGTGGATGGGGATTGTTCGGGCCTCTGTTCGAGGAAGAAGCGGAGAGTGATCAGACCATCCTGGTGGGGGATGGAGGTGCAGAGGAATTGGACGTCCATGGTGAAGAGGAGGCGGTTGGAGCCAGGGAACTGGAAATTGTTCATATGATGTCGGGTGTCAGAGGAATCACGGATGTAGGTGGGAAGGGACTGGATGAGGGGAGATAGAATGGAGTCAAGATAGCAAGAAACGAGTTCCGTGGGGCAGGAACAGGCTGACCCCATCGGTCTGCTGGGTCAGTCCTGTTTGTGGATTTTGGGTAGGAGGTAGAAGCGGGCCGTCTGAGGTTGGGAGACTATCAGGTTGGAAGCTGTGGAAGGAAGATCTCCAGAGGAGATGAGGTCAGTAGCAGTCCTGGAAACAATGGCTTGATGTTCAGTGGTGGGGTCATGGTCCAGGGAGAGGTAGGAGGAAGTGTCTGCGAGTTGATGCTCAGCCTCTGTGAGGTAGAGGTCAGTGCGCCAGACAACAACAGCACCACCCTTGTCAGCTGGTTTGATGACAATGTCAGGGTTGGACCTGAGAGAATGGAGTGCAGTAAGTTCAGAGAGAGACAGGTTAGAGTGGGTGAGAGGAGCAGAGAAATTGAGACGACTAATGTTACGCCGACAGTTCTCAATGAAAAGATCAAGAGAAGGTAAGAATCCAGAGGGAGGGGTCCAGGTGGAGGGAGAATATTGGAGGTGGGTGAAAGGATCCGTTGAACGGGGAGAGGACTCCTGCCCAAAGAAGTGAGCACGGAGACGAAGACGGCGGAAGAATTCAGCATCATGCTGAGCCCGAAATTCATTGAGATGAGGGCGTAAGGGTATGAATCTAAGTCCTTTGCTGAGCACTGAACGTTCAGCATCGGAGAGGGGAAGGTCAGGGGGTATAGTGAATACACGGACGAGGCTGGGATTGGAAGATGGGTTGGGGACGGAGGGACAGGCAGGGGTGGAGGGTCCTAGATGGGCGTTGGTGTCGATGAGTTGTTGGAGCTTGCGTTCCTTAGCACCTGAAAGAAAGAGACAAAGTTTCTTGTTGAGGCATCGGATGAGACGAAGAATAAAATGAAACTGGGGGCACGCGCAGCTTTGAAAAAGGGTGCGGCGGTGCTGCTGGAGGGAGAGGTTGAGTGTGTTCATATGGCAGCGCATGGCACTGAGTGTGGATCTCAGAATGTGACGGGAACAGCAGTCCAAGGAGCGTTGTATGTCCCGGAGATATCTGTAATCTTGGGTGGGATTGAAACATGAAGGATGGAACTTCAGTTGAAATCCACGTGGGGTAAGTCGGAGACGGAGACAGACACTGAGGACTTGAAGAAGTTTTGCTCTTCTCTCCGACAGTATTTCCGTATCTCTCTATTGCCTTGTTCACCTTCATTGCTTTCCATTTCTCTCCTGGTGTTTGACAAGGTGTTTACTAAAACTCGCTTTCACAGCTATATTTCCTTCCTCAGTGTCTGTCTCCGTCTCCGACTTACCCCACGTGGATTTCAACTGAAATTCCACCCCTCATGTTTCGAACCCACCCAGGATTACAGGTATCTCCGGGACATACAACGCTCCTTGGACTGCTGTTCCCGTCACATTCTGAGATCCAGACTCAGTGCCATGCGCCACCATATGAACACACTCGACCTCTCCCTCCAGCAGCACCACCGCACCCTTTTTCAAAGCTGCGCGTGCCCCCAGTTTCATTTTATTCTTCGTCTCGTCCAATGTCTCAACAAGAAACTTTGTCTCTTTCTTTCAGGTGCAAAGGAACGCAAGCTCCAACAACTCATCGACACCAACACCCATCCAGGACCCCACACCCCTGCCTGTCCCTCCGTCCCCACCCTTTCTTCCAATCCCAACCCCAGCCGTGTATTCACTATACCCCCTGACCTTCCCCTCTCCGATGCTGAACGTTCAGTGCTCAGCAAAGGACTTAGTTTCATACCCTTACGCCCTCACCTCAATGAATTTCGGGCTCGGCACGATGCTGAACTCTTCTTCCGTCGTCTTCGTCTCCGGGCTCACTTCTTTGGGCAGGAGTCCTCTCCCCGTTCAACGGATCCTTTCACCCACCTCCAATATTCTCCCTCCACCTGGACCCCTCCCTCTGGATTCTTACCTTCTCTTGATCTTTTCATTGAGAACTGTCAGCGTGACATCAGTCGTCTCAATTTCTCTGCTCCTCTCGCCCACTCTAACCTGTCTCTCTCTGAACTTACTGCACTCCATTCTCTCAGGTCCAACCCTGACATTGTCATCAAACCCGCTGACAAGGGTGGTACTGTTGTTGTCTGGCGCACTGACCTCTACCTCGCAGAGGCTGAGTGTCAATTCGCAGACACTTCCTCCTACCTCCCCTTGGACCATGACCCCACCACTGAACATTAAGCCATTGTTTCCAGGACTGTCACTGACCTCATCTCCTCTGGAGATCTTCCTTCCACAGCTTCCAACCTGATAGTCACCCAACCTCGGATGGCCCGCTTCTACCTCCTACCCAAAATCTACAAACAGAACTGTCCAGGTAGACCGATCGTGTCAGCCTGTTCCTGCCCCACGGAACTCATTTCTTGCTATCTTGGCTCCCTTCTCTCTCCCCTTGTCCAGTCCCTTCCCACCTACATCCGTGATTCCTCTGACACCTTACGTCACATCAACAATTTCCAGTTCCCTGGCCCCAACCGCTTCCTCTTCACCATGGACTTCCAATCCCTCTACACCTCCATCCCCCACCAGGATGGTCTGAGGGCCCTTAGCTTCTTCCTCGAACAGAGGCCCGAACAATCCCCATCCACCACCACTCTCCTCTGTCTGGCTGAACTTGTTCTCACACTGAACAATTTCTCCTTCAACTCCTCTCACTTCCTCCAAATAAAAGGTGTGGCTATGGGTACCCGCATGGGCCCCAGCTATGCCTGTCTCTTTATGGGGTATGTGGAACATTCCTTGTTCCAGTCCTACTCTGGCCCCCTCCCACAACTCTTTCTCCAGTACATCGATGATTACTTTGGTGCTGCTTCATGCTCTCATCTGGACCTGGAAAAATTTATTAATTTTGCTTCCAACTTCCACCCCTCCATCATTTTCACGTGGTCCATCTCTGACACTCCCCTTCCCTTCCTTGACCTCTATGTCTTAATTTCTGGTGATAGACTGTCCACCAATATCCATTACAAGCCTCCCGACTCCCACAGCTACCTCGACTACAGATCCTCACACCCCGCTTCCTGTAAGGACTCCATCCCATTCTCTCAGTTCCTTCGCCTCCGTCGCATCTGTTCTGATGATGTCACTTTCAAAAACAGTTCCTCTGACATGTCTTCCTTCTTGCTTAACCGAGGTTTTCCATCCACGGTGATTGACAGGGCCCTCAACCGTGTCCGGCCCATCTACTGCGCATCCACCCTCACATCTTCTTCTCACTCCCAGAAACATGATAGGGTCCCCCTTGTCCTCACTTATCACCCGACCAGCCTCCGCATTCAAAGGATCATCCTCCACCATTTCTGCCAACTCCAGCATGATGCCACCACCAAACAGACCTTCTCTTCACCCCACTGACGGCATTCCACAGGGATCATTCCCTCCGGGACCTTGGTCCACTCCTCCATCACCCCCTACAACTCAACCCCCTCCCATGGCACCTTCCCATGCAACCGCAGAAGGTGCAACACCTGCCCCTTTACCTCCCCTCTCCTCACCGTCCAAGGGCCCAAACACTCCTTTCAAGTGAAGCAGCATTTCACTTGCACTTCCCCCAACTTAATCTACTGTATTCGTTGCTCCCAATGTGGTCTCCTCTACATTGGAAAGACCAAACGCAGACTGGGTGACTGCTTTGCAGAACACCTTCGGTCTGTCTGCAAGCATGACCCAGACTTCCCTGTCGCTTGCCATTTCAACACTCCACCCTGCTCTCATGCCCACATGTCTGTCCTTGGCCTGCTGCATTGTTCCAGTGAAGCTCAACGCAAACTGGAGGAACAGCACCTCATCTTCCAACTAGGCACTTTACAGGCTTCCGGACTGAATATTGAGTTCAACAATTTTAGATCATGAACTATCTCCTCCACCCCCACCCTCTTTCTGATTTTCCTCCTCTTTTTTGTTTTTTCCAATAATTAAATAGATTTTTCTTTTCCCACATATTTCCATTATTTTTAAATGTATTTCCATCCATTGTTTTATCTCTACCTTTTAACCTTTTTTGATTCCTTCACCCCACCCCGCCCCCACTAAGGCTATCTGTACCTTGCTTGTCCTGCTTTCTACCCTTAATTAGCACATTCCTCTAGATAATATCACCACCTTCAACACCTTTTTGTCCTTTTGTCTGTGACATCTTTTGATTATCTCCACCTATCACTGACCCTCTATCCAGCTCTACTTGTCCCACCCCCACCCCCACTTAAACCAGCTTATATTTCACCTCTTTTCTATTTTTCCTTAGTTCTGATGAAGAGTCATACGGACTCGAAACATTAACTGTGTCCCTCTCTGCAGATGCTGTCAGACCTGCTGAGTTTTTCCAGGAATTTTTGTTTTTGTTTTAGATTTCCATCATCCGCAGTTTTTTGCTTTTAGCTAAATAGGTATATTTGTAACTGGGGGTAAGTGTCCAGAAATACACTCAAACCATCAAATCCTTCATTGTCTATAAGACGGGTTGCAGGATTCTTCAGGCGTATTTTTCATGAATAGATATAAACTCAGTTAAGATGGGCTCCTTTGGTTGCTCTGCCTCTAACCTGGGGTGTTGCAGACTGTGGGGTCCATTGGTGCTGCCACTGAAGTCAATTTCCTGCCCTTAAGGAGGCATTTCGATCCCAGATACCAAATGGGAAATCAAATCTGTCTCAGGGGATGACCCATAGCTGTGATCCTGGGGGTATTTAGTGTGAGTGGTTTCAAAGTGTTACGACCGAGATGCGAGGAGTGCACTGTCTGTCTCTAGTGCCACTGCACCACGGGCTATAACATATACTTAAATGATTTCTTCAGCTAGTTATACGGCCAAATATGTGATTTCCCTATTTATGTCAGAATGACCACTCAATGCCCAGGTTTCCTCAATAAACAACAACATTATTTGTTTATTATAGAACCAGTGTGGCCAAGTAGAAAGGTAAAGCTTAATAACATGTGGTATGAAATATGAAAGTATAATAATTACTTTTTAAAAATACCCTAAATACACACACACACACACACAACACACACCAAAAATATAAAGTAATAATAGAGAAATTATGCCAAAGGTTAACAGTCAATGGCTCAAGGGAAAAGGAGAGATAGTGGTGTCCTTGAAGTGGCATCCATTTAACAAGATTGGTCTCTCAGCACTGATGTGCAAAACAATCAATGACTGTTGCACTGCTTTTCAGGCAGACTGAAGGAACACTCGAGGATACTCAATGCTAGCACGGAGAGCAATTTAGGTGCAGCCTATATTCACTCCCAGCTGTGGACTCTCTCTGGCCTGCAAAAAGGCTGCTATCTTCCTTCTCAAGCAGTTGGTCCTTCTATTCTCAAAAGCAAAACCAAAAAACCCACTTCAAACACAGTTTTCCAGGCCTGTTTTTTTCAGAGCCATAAACTACCATGTGACCTCCCCCTCCCCCCTTCACCCCTCACCAGGTTCAAGAGGTTTCAGCTCCTTTACAACTGATTAACAACCTTTTCCTGTAAATGGATGTCTCCTCCTTGAAAAGTGATCAGAGTCCTGCATTAACCTTTTAAGGGACAATGTCTTTGAAAACACAAATTCTTCCAGAATGTTCTTAGTCCTCGAAGGTGAACCATTTTCTGTGATTAAAGCGTTCATGACAATTTCTGCCCTGGAAAAATTAAACACCATATTTATGTACATTTCATTACAAAGTGTAATAAAACATAAACAAAAATACTAAAACACACCCATACACTCATTCATTCACTTTTTATACAAAACTAATAGTTATTCTCTGTATCACTTTGTCCTTTAGCAAATTTAAAGCAAAGTGAAATTCTACACAAGGCATCAGTGTTAAGATTGTTTTCCCCCACACTGTGGACAATCTTTAAGTGATGAGGCTGTAATTAATAGCCTGGATTTTAAATTTGTCCACAAAGCCCAGGGGGTTATGATCTGTATATACCAGCGTCTCCCTGTATCCATGGCGGACACACACTTCAAAATGTTTAACAGCCATTAACAAGCCCAGGGTTTCCTTTTCCACTATAGAATATGGTTTTTGGTGTCAATCCAGCTTTTTGGAAAAGTATCTCACTGGCCTTTCGATGCCCGATCCACCTTCCTGTGACAGAGCTGCCCCTACCCCCAGGTCACTAGCATCAATCGCTACTTTGAAGTGTTTAGTGACACTTGGAGCTGTCAACACTGGTTCATTGATCAAAAATTGCTTTCAGCCTTTCGAACGATACCTGGCACTTCCCCGTCCACACTACCTTGGCTTTCTTTTATAGCAAGTCCGTCAGGGGAGCAGCTATGGTTCTGAAATTTGGTAAAACCCACACATGCCCAAAAACCTCATGAACTCTCAATTAGCTTTAGGGCCTGGGAGAACAGCAATGCCGGTACTTTCACTGCGCCTGGTGACACTTGTCCTATGGTAAGCTCTAGATAAGTTGCTTTTAATGAGTTCACAGGATGTGGGCATCACTGTCTAGGCATTTATTGCCCATCCCTAATTGACCCTGTTCAGGAGGCATTTAAGAGTCATTATTGTGGATCTGGAGTCACATGTAGCAGATTTCCTTCCCTAAAGGGCATTAGTGAACCAGATGGGTGTTTACAACAATTCCAGATTTTTATTGAATTCAAATTCCACCATCTCCCATGGTAGGATCCAAACCTGGGTCCCTGGAGCATTACCCTGGGTCTCTGGATTACCAGGCTAGTGACAATATCACTCGGCCGCCGTCTCCCCTTCCGCGAATTCCCTTTTGGCGAGATTTGTTACCAAACCAGCTGGCTGTAGCTCTTTAAACAGGGCTTCTAGCTGTTTCAGATGGTGTTTCCAAGTGTCACTTATCTATCAGTACATCATCAAGATAAACCACACAGTTGGGAACTCACCGGCCACCACTTGGTTCATTAGTCTCTGAAAAGTTGCTGGGACGGCATCACTCAGCGTTGGAAAAGACTGTCTGGTGGGACAAAGGCCGATATTTCTTTAGCTCGGGGTGTTAAAGGGACCTGCCAATATCCCTTTAACAGATAAAAGCAAAAAAACTGTGGATGCTGGAAATCCAAAACAACAACAAAAATACCTGGAAAAACTCAGCAGGTCTGGCAGCATCTGCAGAGAGGAACACAGTTAACGTTGCGAGCGTATGACCCTTCAAAAGAACTAAGTAAAAATAGAAGAGAGGTGAAATATAAGCTGGTTTAACGGAGGGTGGGACGGGTAGAGCTGGATAGAGGGTCAGTGAAAGGTGGAGATAACCAAAAGATGTCATAGACGAAAGGACAAAGAGGTGTTGAAGGTGGTGATATTATCTAGAGGAATGTGCTAATTAAGGGTAGAAAGCAGGACGAGCAAGGTACAGATAGCCCTAGTGGGGGTGGGGTGGGGTGAAGGAATCGAAAAAGGCTAAAAGGTAGCGATAAAACAATGGATGGGAATACTTTTAAAAATAATGGTAATAGGTGGGATAAGAAAAATCTATATAAATTATTGGAAAAAAAGAGGGGGGGGGGGTCTCGGAAAGGGGGTGGGGATGGAGGAGAGAGCTCATGATCTAAAATTGTTGAACTCAATATTCAGTCCGGAAGGCTGTACAGTGCCTAGTCGGAAGATGAGGTGCTGTTCCTCCAGTTTGTGTTGGGCTTCACTGGAGCTTTGCAGCAGGCCAAGGACAGAAATGTGGGCAAGAGAGCAGGGTGGAGTGTTAAAATGGCAAGCGACAGGGAGGTTTGGGTCATTCTTGTGGACAGACCGAAGTTATTCTGCAAAGCAGTCACCCAGTCTGCGTTTGGTCTCTCCAATGTAGAGGAGACTGCATTGGGAGCAGCGAATGCAGTAGACTAAGTTGAGGGAAATGCAAGTGAAATGCTGCTTCACTTGAAAGGAGTGTTTGGGCCCTTGGACGGTGAGGAGAGAGAAAGTAAAGGGGCAGGTGTTGCACCTTCTGCGGTTGCATGGGAAGGTGCCGTGGGAGGGAGTTGAGGTGTAGGGGGTGATGGAGGAGTGGACCAGGGTGTCCCGGAGGGAACGATCCCTACGGAATGCTGCCGGGGGGGTGAAGGGAAGATGTGTTTGGTGGTGGCATCATGCTGGAGTTGGCGGAAATGGCGGAGGATGATCCTTTGAATGTGGAGGCTGGTGGGGGATGGAGATGTAGAGGGATTGGATGTCCATGGTGAAGAGGAGGTGGTTGGGACCAGGGAACTGGAAATTGTTGATATGATGTCGGATGTCAGAGGAAGCAAGGATGTGGGTGGGAAGGGACTGGACAAGGGAAGAGAGAAGGGAGTCAAAATAGCAAGAAATGAGTTCCGTGGGGCAGGAACAGGCTGACAGGATCGGTCTGCTGGGACAGTTCTGTTTGTGGATTTTGGGTAGGAGGTAGAAGTGGGCCGTCCGAGGTTGGGAGACTATCAGGTTGGAAGCTGTGGAAGGAAGATCTCCAGAGGAGATGAGGTCAGTAACAGTCCTGGAAACAATGGCTTGATGTTCAGTGGTCCAGGGAGAGGTAGAAGCAAGTGTCTGCGAGTTGATGCTCAGCCTCTGCGAGGTAGAGGTCAGTGCGCCAGACAACAACAGCACCACCCTTGTCAGTGGGTTTGATGACTATGTTGAGGGTTGGACCTAAGAGAACAGAGTGCAGTAAGTTTAGAGAGAGACAGGTTAGAGTGGGTGGGAGCAGCAGAGAAATTGAGACGACTAATGTCATGCCGACAGTTCTCAATGAAAAGATCAAGAGAAGGTAAGAATCCAGAGGGAGGGGTCCAGGTGGAGGGAGAATATTGGAGGTGGGTGAAAGGATCCGTTGAACGGGGAGAGGACTCCTGCCCAAAGAAGTGAGCATGGAGACGAAGACGGCGGAAGAAGAGTTCAGTATCGTGCCGAGCCCGAAATTCATTGAGGTGAGGGCGTAAGGGTATGAAACTAAGTCCTTTGCTGAGCACTGAACGTTCAGCATCAGAGAGGGGAAGGTCAGGGGGTATAGTGAATACACGGCTGGGGTTGGGATTGGAAGACGGGATGGGGACAGAGAGACAGGCAGGGGTGGAGGGTTAATTTTAATTTTGCTTCCAATTTCCACCCCTCCATCATTTTCACGTGGTCCATCTCTGATACTTCCCTTCCCTTCCTTGACCTCTCTGTCTCAATCTCTGGTGATAGACTGTCCACCAATATCCATTACAAACCCACCGACTCCCACAGCTACCTCGACTACAGCTCCTCACACCCCACTTCCTGTAAGGACTCCATCCCATTCTCTCAGTTCCTTAACCTGCGTCGCATCTGTTCTGATGATGCTACCTTCAAAAACAGTTCCTCTGACATGTCTTCCTTCTTCCTTAATCGAGGTTTTCCACCCACGGTGGTTGACAGGGTCCTCAAACGTGTCCGGCCCATCTCCCGTGCATCCGCCCTCACACTTTCCTTTCCCTCCCAGAAACATGATAGGGTCCCCCTTGTCCTCACTTATCACCCCACTAACCTCCGCATTCAAAGGATCATCCTCCGCCATTTCCGCCAACTCCACCATGGTGCCACCACCAAACACATCTTCCCTTCACCCCCCCTCCCTCGGCGGCATTCCACAGGGATCATTCCCTCCGGGACACCCTGGTCCACTCCTCCATCACCCTCTACAACTCAACCCCCTCCCATGGCACCTTCCCATGCAACCGCAGAAGGTGCAACACCTGCCCCTTTACTTCCTCTCTCCTCACCATCCGAGGGCCCAAACACTCCTTTCAAGTGAAGCAGCATTTCACTTGCACTTCCCTCAACTTAGTCTACTTCATTCGTTGCTCCCAATGCGGTCTCCTCTACATTGGAGAGACCAAACGCAGACTGGGTGACCGCTTTGCAGAACACATTCGGTCTGTCTGTAAGCGTTACCCAGACCTCCCTGTCGCTTGCCATTTCAACACTCCACCCTGCTCTCATGCCCACATGTCCGTCCTTGGCCTGCTGCATTGTTCCAGTGAAGATCAACACAAACTGGAGGAACAGCACCTCATCTTCCGACTAGGCACTTTACAGCCTTCTGGACTGAATATTAAGTTGAACAATTTTAGATCATGAACTCTCTTCTCCATTCCAACCCCCTTTCCGATTCCTCCCCCTTTTTTTCTATAATTTTTATAGATTTTTCTTTTCCCACTTATTTATTTTTAAATGTATTTCCATCCATTGTTTTATCTCTACCTTTTAGCCTTTTACGATTCCTTCACCCCACCCCACCCCCACTAGGGCTATATGTACCTTGCTTGTCCTGCTTTCTACCCTTAATTAGCACATTCCTTAGATAATATCATCACCTTTAACACCTCGTTGTCCTTTTGTCTGTGACATCTTTTGGTTATCTCCACCTATCACTGGCCCTCTATCCAGCTCTACTTGTCCCACCCTCCCTTTAACCAGCTTATATTTCACCTCTCTTCTATTTTTACTTAGTTCTGTTGAAGGGTCATTTGGACTTGAAATGTCAACTGTGCTCCTCTCCACAGAAGCTGCCAGACCTGCTGAGTTTTTCCAGGTATTTTTGTTTTTGTTTTTATCCCTTTAACAGATCTATTTTGGTTAGAAACATGGCACTGCCAACTCTGTCAACACCGTCTTCCAGTTGAGGAATTGGGTAGGAATTTGCTTTTGTGACTGCATTAACCTTTCTGTGGTCTATAGAGAATCTTGGCGAACCATCTGTTTTAGGCACTAACACAGCAGGGGAGCTCCAGCTGCTTTGGCTGCTTTCAATGAGGTGATTTTCCAACATGGATCAGATCTCTGCTTTCACCTGAGCCTGTTTCTCTAGCCCTAAGCGATAAGGATGCTGTTTTATAGGAGGCGATTCTCCCACATCCACATCATGCATGGCTAAGGTTGTACATCCTGGTTTGTCCCTACAGATTCCTTTAAATTCTGTAAGTAAGCTCACTAGGTTTTCTCGTTGTTCTGCCTCTAATTAGGAAAATATGGTGTCTAACTATCCTAATATTTCAGTGTTCGTTAACTGGATAATCAGAGGTTCACTGTCCTTACTACCTAACATACCTACTCCTTCTTATCCTCTTCCTTACGATGGTATTGTTTCAACATATTGATATGACAGAGATGATTCTTTTTCCTGCAATATGGGGTATCTAACAAATAATTGACTTTACCAACCCTTTTAATTACCTTGTATGGACCACTGAAACATGCTTTTAGAGGTTCTCCCTGTAAATGCAATAACACTAACACTTCAACCCCTGGTTGTAATGTTTGGGTCACAGGTTGCTTATCTGCCCATTCCTTCGTCTTTGTTTGAGAGACTATAAGATGCTCCTGAGCCATTTTGCAGGCTCCCAGGAGCCGTTCCTGGAACACGGACACATAAATTAACATAGGGGATTCATCCCTCTCTCTTAAAATCTTTTCTTTGATTAATTTCAGAGGATCTCTTATCTCATGTTCATAAATTAATTCGAAAGGACTAAAACCAATAGATTCTTTCAGTGAATCTCAGGTCGCAAATAAAAGAAAATCCAGTGTTTGTCCCAATGACAATGTGCTTTAATCCTTGTTTTGAGAGTTTGATGGCACCTTTCTAAAGCTCCCTTTGTGGATGATATGCTGTGGACTTTAACTGTTTTATACCCAAACTACTCATTATGTTCTGAAAAATTTAAGACATAAAATTGGAACCTTGATCTGACTGTATCTCCACCAGTAATCCATATCAAATAAAAAATTGGGTTAACTTCTCTACCACTACCTTAGCTGTAACTGTCCTTAAAGGGATGGACTCTGGAAATCAATTTGCCATATCCATAATAGAAAGGACATACTGGTGTCCTGCTTTCAATTTTGGTCCCACACAGTCCATTCACACCGTGCTGAATGGTTCCTCAAAAACTGGTCTGGGAATTGAGGGTGCCGGTTTGATTGTATGTTGTGGTTTTCCCACCATCTGGCGTTTGTGGCATGTTATACAAGACTGTACAATATCCTGATGGAGACCTGGCCAGTGAAACTGCCGGTTTATCCACGCTGGGGTTTTCTGTATCCCTACATGTCCCGCCATCGGAATTTCACATGCTATCTGTAATATCTCTTTACGATATTTGAATGGCACCACTATCTGATGAACAAGCGTCCACTCCTCATTCGCAGGTCTGAGAGGAGGTCTCCCCTCCCTCATCGGAATTCCATTTTTAACATAGTTAACATTCTGCCACTTCCTCAACCTCAGCTTCAGTTTGGGCTGATTGTTCTGTCTTACTCAACTCTAGGATCAGCTTGTTGAGCCTCAACTAGAGAAGATTTATCCAACATCTCCTTTGGATTACTAAGGCTTTACAGAAAGTTTGAGCTAACCAAATATCTGTCAATCACTTTGACCTCCGAAGATGGACTTTGCTTAGCCATTGCTCGGGTCATCACACACGATGGAAAAATTCCTGGAACCGTTTCTGGTAACTGTTCCGCTTCTTTAAACTCACTTGGGCTCTCTGTAATTATGGGAGGAGCTACTACCTTCATTCCGGCCAAATCGCTTCCCAGGAGTAAATCAACTCCGTCTATAGGTAACTCCTGAACAACCCCTACCGTCACTGTCCCACCCATTAGGTCACACCCAGGTACACCCGGTACAAAGGTACAGGTATATACTCCCCGCCAATATCATTGATTAAAACTTTGGCTTTTAATGCA
The DNA here is from genome assembly GCF_017639515.1 of Carcharodon carcharias. NCBI lineage: Eukaryota > Metazoa > Chordata > Chondrichthyes > Lamniformes > Lamnidae > Carcharodon > Carcharodon carcharias. Next base: position 192,884,656 of record NC_054472.1, read on the forward strand.
CTTTCTGGGGGAGAAGTTATGCCTTTCTCAAAAGCAAAACTAAAAAAAAATGACTTCAAACACAGTTTTCCAGTCCTGGTTTTCTTCAGAGCCATAAATTACCATGTGACCCCATCCCCACCCTCACCAGGTTCAAGAGGTTTCAGCTTCTTCACAACTGATTAATGATCTTTTCCTGTGTATGGATGTCTCCTCCAAGAAAAGTGATCAGAGTCCCGCATTAACCCTTTAAGGGACAGTGTCTTTGAAAACACACATTCTTCCAGAATGTTCTAAGTCCTCGAGGGTGAACCGTTTTCTGTGATTGAAGTGTTTGTCACAAGAGCATGGCAAGGCACAACAGATCCGATCTCTACCATTCGGCAGACCCAAGGGAAAAGCCGCAAGCAAATTCAGGATCACTTTGTGGCCTTTGTCAGCCTGACTCGGTCAGCCCCCTGGAAGATCCTGGTGCGCGCTGGCTGTCTGCCGAAATGGGTTGAGGTTGTGCAGCTTCTCCAGAAAGAAGATTAAAACGACAGAGAGGCCAATGTAGATTCACCCGGATCATTCTAGGGATGGGAACCTATAGGATGAGGAGAGACAATGAGATACAGGGACTATTTCCACTGCAGCAGAGAACTGAGAGGAAAATTATCACAGAATTTAAAACTAGAAAGGGTTTTGAGGCTTGAGAGACAGTGACAAGAAACATCAATTTAAATGTTAGAGTGAGGAATGTAGAGGCGTTGTTGGGAGTATGAAATGATTATCACAGGGATTTGTTGGGGATTGATTCAGGGCTATGGGGAGAGAGTGGGACAGTGGGATCAGTTTGGGGATTGATACTGGGCTACGGGGAGAGAGCGGGGCAGTGGGATTTGTTTGGGATTGATACAGGGCCATGGGGAGAGAGCGGGGCAGTGGGATTAGCTTGGGATTGATACAGGGCTATGGGGAGAGAGCGGGGCAATGGGATTAGTTTGGGATTGATACAGAGCTTTTTGGGATTGTTACAGAGCTTTTTGGGATTGATACAGAGCTACGGGGAGAGAACAGGGCAGTGCCGTTGTAGAAAGGTGGAGATTCGTTTGGAAATATCCTCATGTTTGGTGCAGTGGCGATGGAAGATTTAATCGTGATGATGTGTAAATTATTGGGCGGCTTGGAGGCGATACTATGTTCAAGGTGTTATATAAATGTCAGTTGTTGTTGTGTCTGGGTGGTCAAGGTTGTGGGTTGTGTTGGTGCTGTTGATGGTCAACACCATCACTGTGGTCCATTCGGCCACCACAGTCCATAGGATCACCATGATCCACATGGCCACCACAGACCACACGATTATTATAGTCTACAGGGTCACCACGGTCACCATCGTCCACATGGTCACTGCTGCCTCTATCCTCACGGAATTGTTTCAGTGCAAAAGGAGGCCATTTGGCCCATTGTGTCTGCACTGACTCTCCGAATAAACATTTCACCTTGTGCCATTCCTCCACTTTCCGCCTGTAATTCTGCACATTCTTCCTTTGCAGATAACAGTCTAATTCCCTTTTGATTGCTTCAGTTGAACGTGGGCAGATGATGGCGTAGTGGTAGTGTTGCTGGGCTAATAATCTAGAAACCTCAGGCTAATGCTCTAAGGACCTGGGTTCAAATCCTACCACAGCAGTTGGTGGAATTTGAATTAAATTTAAAAAACAATCTGGAATTAAAAGTCTAATGATGACTCATGAAAAGATTGTTGTCAAAAAACCATTTGGTTCACTAACGTTCTGCTGACTTTACCTGGTTTGGCCTGCATGTGCCTCCAGACCCACAGCAATAAATGCTGGTCTATCCAGTCATGTCCAAAGAATAAAAAAGATCCATTTCTCCTCAAATCACCTTTGCCAATGACTTAAAATCTGTGCATCTCTTGTTCTCGATCCTCCCAACAATGGGAACAGCTTCTTCCTATCGACTCTGTCCAGACACCTCGTGATTTTGAATACCTCCATCAACTCTCCTCTCGACCTTCTCTTCTCGAAGGAGAACAGTCCCAACCTCTACAATTTATCTTCATAACTGAAGTTTCTCATCCCTGGAATCATTCTCCTGAATCTGAATCTGTCCTCCCAATTCCCAGTTTCATCCTAGATTCCCAGCTCCTGTTACAATATCCCAACCGCAACCCCCTCCCCCACTGATCCTCACCCATACCTCCCCTTTCCCTCACTGTTCCTCACCTGCCTCTCCCTCCTCCCCACTGATCCCCAACACCTTCTCCACCCTCCTCCATTGATCATCAAACCCCTCCCCCTCATCCTAATCCCACCCCTCCTCTTCCCCCACTGATCCCCAACATTCCCCTCCCCTCTCATCCTAATCCCACCCCTCCTCTTCCCCCACTGATCCCCAACATTCCCCTCCCCTCTCATCCTAATCCCACCTCTCCCCTTCCCCCACTGATCCCCAACATTCCCCTCCCCTCTCATCCTAATCCCACCTCTCCCCTTCCCCCACTGATCCCCAATCCCCTTCTCCCCTCATCCTCACCCACCCCTATCCTCCCTGCTGATCCTCAACCTGCCCCTTCACCCACTGATCCTCATTCCTCCCCCCCACTGACCTTCCACTTGCCCCTCCTCATTGACCCTCCATTTGCCCCTCCCCCCTTGATCCTTAACCAACCCCTCCAACTTCCCCCACTGATCCCTAACAATTACCTCCCCCCTGTCACTGATCCTCAACCCACCCTTTCCCACTGGTCCCCAACATTCCCAGCCCCTCTCCAGTGATTCCCCACACCCCTCCCCCATCATGATCCCCCCACCCCCTCTCATCCCATCTGATCCTCAACCTGCCCACTCTCCTCCCACACTGATCCTCACCCCTCACTCCCTCTCCCACACTCATCCCCTCACCTTCCCCCATTGAGTCTCAACCCACCCCTTCCCCCCTTCCCCATTGATCAAGCTGCCCCTCCCCCAATGCCAATTGACCCTCAACCCACCGCTCACCCCCCACTGATCCTCAACCCACCCCTCACCCCCCACTGATCCTCAACCCACCCCTCACCGCCCAGTGATCTTCAACCCACCCCTCACCCCCCACTGATCCTCAACCCACCCCCACTGATCTTCAACCCACCCCTCACCCCCCACTGATCCTCAACCAACCCCTCACCCCCCACTGATCCTCAACCCACCCCTCACCCCCCACTGATCCTCAACCAACCCCTCACCCCCCACTGATCCTCAACCCACCCCTCACCCCCCACTGATCCTCAACCCACCCCTCACCCCCCACTGATCCTCAACCAACCCCTCACCCCCCACTGATCCTCAACCCACCCCTCAACCCCCACTGATCCTCAACCCACCCCTCACCCCCCACTGATCCTCAACCAACCCCTCACCCCCCACTGATCCTCAACCCACCCCTCACCCCTCACTGATCCTCAACCCACCCCTCACCCCCCACTGATCCTCAACCCACCTCTCACCCCCCACTGATCCTCAACCCACCCCTCACCCCCCACTGATCCTCAACCCACCCCCACCGATCCTCAACCAACCCCTCACCCCCCACTGATCCTCAACCCACCCCTCACCCCCCACTGATCCTCAACCCACCCCTCACCCCCCACTGATCCTCAACCCACCCCTCACCCCCCACTGATCCTCAACCCACCCCTCACCCCCCACTGATCCTCAACCCACCCCTCACCCCCCATTGATCCTCAACCCACCCCTCACCCCCCATTGATCCTCAACCCACCCCTCACCCCCCACTGATCCTCAACCTACCCCTCACCCCCCACTGATCCTCAACCCACCCCTCACCCCCCACTGATCCTCAACCCACCCCTCACCCCCCACTGATCCTCAACCTACCTCTCACCCCCCCCACTGATCCTCAACCCACCCCTCACCCCCCACTGATCCTCAACCTACCCCTCACCCCCCACTGATCCTCAACCTACCCCTCACCCCCCACTGATCCTCAACCCACCCCTCACCCCCCACTGATCCTCAACCTACCCCTCACCCCCCACTGATCCTCAACCCACCCCTCACCCCCCACTGATCCTCAACCTACCCCTCACCCCCCACTGATCTTCAACCCACCCCTCACCCCCCCCGATCCTCAACCCACCCCTCACCCCCCATTGATCCTCAACCCACCCCTCAACCCCCCCACTGATCCTCAACCTACCCCTCACCCCCCACTGATCCTCAACCCACCCCTCACCCCCCCACTGATCCTCAACCCACCCCTCACCCCCCACTGATCCTCAACCCACCCCTCACCCCCCACTGATCCTCAACCCACCCCTCACCCCCCACTGATCCTCAACCCACCCCTCACCCCCCATTGATCCTCAACCTACCCCTCACCCCCCACTGATCCTCAACCTACCCCTCACCCCCCACTGATCTTCAACCCACCCCTCACCCCCCCCGATCCTCAACCCACCCCTCACCCCCCATTGATCCTCAACCTACCCCTCACCGCCCACTGATCCTCAACCTACCCCTCACCCCCCATTGATCCTCAACCTACCCCTCACCCCCCACTGATCCTCAACCCACCCCTCACCCCCCACTGATCCTCAACCCACCCCTCACCCCCCACTGATCCTCAACCCACCCCTCACCCCCCACTGATCCTCAACCCACCCCTCACCGCCCACTGATCTTCAACCCACCCCTCACCCCCCACTGATCCTCAACCCACCCCTCACCCCCCACTGATCTTCAACCCACCCCTCACCCCCCACTGATCCTCAACCCACCCCTCACCCCCCACTGATCTTCAACCCACCCCTCACCCCCCACTGATCCTCAACCCACCCCTCACCCCCCACTGATCTTCAACCCACCCCTCACCCCCCACTGATCTTCAACCCACCCCTCACCCCCCACTGATCTTCAACCCACCCCTCACCCCCCATTGATCCTCAACCCACCCCTCACCCCCCATTGATCCTCAACCCACCCCTCACCCCCCACTGATCCTCAACCCACCCCTCACCCCCCACTGATCCTCAACCCACCCCTCACCCCCCACTGATCCTCAACCCACCCCTCACCCCCCACTGATCCTCAACCTACCCCTCACCCCCCACTGATCCTCAACCCACCCCTCACCCCCCACTGATCCTCAACCTACCCCTCACCCCCCACTGATCCTCAAACCACCCCTCACCCCCCCCACTGATCCTCAACCCACCTCTCACCCCCCACTGATCCTCAACCTACCCCTCACCCCCCACTGATCCTCAACCCACCCCTCACCCCCCACTGATCCTCAACCCACCCCTCACCGCCCAGTGATCTTCAACCCACCTCTCACCCCCCACTGATCCTCAACCCACCCCTCCCCCCCCACTGATCCTCAACCCACCCCTCACCCCCCACTGATCCTCAACCCACCCCTCACCGCCCAGTGATCTTCAACCCACCCCTCACCCCCCACTGATCCTCAACCCACCCCCACTGATCCTCAACCCACCCCCACTGATCCTCAACCCACCCCTCACCCCCCCACTGATCCTCAACCAACCCCTCACCGCCCACTGATCCTCAACCCACCCCTCACCCCCCCACTGATCCTCAACCTACCCCTCACCCCCCACTGATCCTCAACCCACCCCTCACCCCCCACTGATCCTCAACCTACCCCTCACCCCCCACTGATCTTCAACCCACCCCTCACCCCCCACTGATCCTCAACCTACCTCTCACCCCCCCCACTGATCCTCAACCCACCCCTCACCCCCACAGATCCTCAACCCACCCCTCACCGCCCAGTGATCTTCAACCCACCCCTCACCCCCCACTGATCCTCAACCCACCCCCACTGATCTTCAACCCACCCCTCACCCCCCACTGATCCTCAACCAACCCCTCACCCCCCACTGATCCTCAACCCACCCCTCACCCCCCACTGATCCTCAACCAACCCCTCACCCCCCACTGATCCTCAACCCACCCCTCACCCCCCACTGATCCTCAACCCACCCCTCACCCCCCACTGATCCTCAACCCACCCCTCACCCCCCACTGATCCTCAACCCACCCCTCACCCCCCACTGATCCTCAACCTACCCCTCACCCCCCACTGATCCTCAACCCACCTCTCACCCCCCACTGATCCTCAACCCACCCCTCACCCCCCACTGATCCTCAACCCACCTCTCACCCCCCACTGATCCTCAACCCACCCCTCACCCCCCACTGATCCTCAACCCACCCCCACCGATCCTCAACCAACCCCTCACCCCCCACTGATCCTCAACCCACCCCTCACCCCCCACTGATCCTCAACCCACCCCTCACCCCCCACTGATCCTCAACCCACCCCTCACCCCCCACTGATCCTCAACCCACCCCTCACCCCCCACTGATCTTCAACCCACCCCTCACCCCCCACTGATCTTCAACCTACCCCTCACCCCCCACTGATCTTCAACCCACCCCTCACCCCCCACTGATCCTCAACCCACCCCTCACCCCCCATTGATCCTCAACCCACCCCTCACCCCCCACTGATCCTCAACCCACCCCTCACCCCCCACTGATCCTCAACCCACCCCTCACCGCCCACTGATCCTCAACCCACCCCTCACCCCCCACTGATCCTCAACCCACCCCTCACCCCCCATTGATCCTCAACCCACCCCTCACCGCCCACTGATCCTCAACCCACCCCTCACCCCCCACTGATCCTCAACCCACCCCTCACCCTCCACTGATCCTCAACACACCCCTCACCCCCCATTGATCCTCAACCCACCCCTCACCCCCCACTGATCCTCAACCCACCCCTCACCCTCCACTGATCCTCAACACACCCCTCACCCCCCACTGATCCTCAACCTACCCCTCACCCCCCACTGATCCTCAACCCACCCCTCACCCCCCACTGATCCTCAACCCACCCCTCACCCCCCACTGATCCTCAACCTACCTCTCACCCCCCCCACTGATCCTCAACCCACCCCTCACCCCCCACTGATCCTCAACCTGCCCCTCACCCCCCACTGATCCTCAACCCACCCCTCACCCCCCACTGATCCTCAACCTACCCCTCACCCCCCACTGATCCTCAACCTACCCCTCACCCCCCACTGATCCTCAACCCACCCCTCACCCCCCACTGATCCTCAACCTACCCCTCACCCCCCACTGATCCTCAACCTACCCCTCACCCCCCACTGATCCTCAACCTACCCCTCACCCCCCACTGATCCTCAACCTACCCCTCACCTCCCACTGATCTTCAACCCACCCCTCACCCCCCCGATCCTCAACCCACCCCTCACCCCCCATTGATCCTCAACCTACCCCTCACCCCCCACTGATCCTCAACCCACCCCTCACCCCCCACTGATCCTCAACCCACCCCTCACCCCCCACTGATCTTCAACCCACCCCTCACCCCCCACTGATCCTCAACCCACCCCTCACCCCCCACTGATCCTCAACCCACCCCTCACCCCCCCACTGATCCTCAACCTACCCCTCACCCCCCACTGATCCTCAACCTACCCCTCACCCCCCACTGATCCTCAACCTACCCCTCACCCCCCCACTGATCCTCAACCTACCCCTCACCCCCCACTGATCTTCAACCCACCCCTCACCCCCCCCGATCCTCAACCCACCCCTCACCCCCATTGATCCTCAACCTACCCCTCACCGCCCACTGATCTTCAACCCACCCCTCACCCCCCACTGATCCTCAACCTACCCCTCACCCCCCATTGATCCTCAACCTACCCCTCACCCCCCACTGATCCTCAACCCACCCCTCACCCCCCACTGATCCTCAACCCACCCCTCACCCCCCACTGATCCTCAACCCACCCCTCACCCCCCACTGATCCTCAACCCACCCCTCACCCCCCACTGATCCTCAACCCACCCCTCACCCCCCACTGATCCTCAACCCACCCCTCACCCGCCACTGATCCTCAACCTACCCCTCACCCCCCACTGATCCTCAACCCACCCCTCACCCCCCACTGATCCTCAACCTACCCCTCACCCCCCACTGATCTTCAACCCACCCCTCACCCCCCACTGATCCTCAACCCACCCCCACTGATCTTCAACCCACCCCTCACCCCCCACTGATCTTCAACCCACCCCTCACCGCCCACTGATCCTCAACCAACCCCTCACCCCCCACTGATCCTCAACCCACCCCTCACCCCCCACTGATCCTCAACCAACCCCTCACCCCCCACTGATCCTCAACCCACCCCTCACCCCCCACTGATCCTCAACCCACCCCTCACCCCCCCCACTGATCCTCAACCCACCTCTCACCCCCCACTGATCCTCAACCTACCCCTCACCCCCCACTGATCCTCAACCCACCCCTCACCCCCCACTGATCCTCAACCCACCCCTCACCGCCCAGTGATCTTCAACCCACCTCTCACCCCCCACTGATCCTCAACCCACCCCTCACCCCCCACTGATCCTCAACCCACCCCTCACCCCCCACTGATCCTCAACCCACCCCTCACCGCCCAGTGATCTTCAACCCACCCCTCACCCCCCACTGATCTTCAACCCACCCCTCACACCCCACTGATCCTCAACCCACCCCCACTGATCCTCAACCCACCCCCACTGATCCTCAACCCACCCCTCACCCCCCACTGATCCTCAACCAACCCCTCACCGCCCACTGATCCTCAACCCACCCCTCACCCCCCACTGATCCTCAACCTACCCCTCACCCCCCACTGATCCTCAACCCACCCCTCACCCCCCACTGATCCTCAACCTACCCCTCACCCCCCACTGATCTTCAACCCACCCCTCACCCCCCACTGATCCTCAACCTACCTCTCACCCCCCCCACTGATCCTCAACCCACCCCTCACCCCCCACTGATCTTCAACCTACCCCTCACCCCCCACTGATCCTCAACCCACCCCTCACCCCCCACTGATCCTCAACCCACCCCTCACCCCCCACTGATCCTCAACCTACCCCTCACCCCCCACTGATCCTCAACCTACCCCTCACCCCCCACTGATCCTCAACCCACCCCTCACCCCCCACTGATCCTCAACCTACCCCTCACCCCCCACTGATCCTCAACCTACCCCTCACCCCCCACTGATCCTCAACCTACCCCTCACCCCCCCACTGATCCTCAACCTACCCCTCACCCCCCACTGATCTTCAACCCACCCCTCACCCCCCCCGATCCTCAACCCACCCCTCACCCCCCATTGATCCTCAACCTACCCCTCACCGCCCACTGATCTTCAACCCACCCCTCACCCCCCACTGATCCTCAACCCACCCCTCACCCCCCACTGATCTTCAACCCACCCCTCACCCCCACTGATCCTCAACCCACCCCTCACCCACCACTGATCTTCAACCCACCCCTCACCCCCCACTGATCCTCAACCCACCCCTCACCCCCCACTGATCTTCAACCCACCCCTCACCCCCCACTGATCTTCAACCCACCCCTCACCCCCCATTGATCCTCAACCCACCCCTCACCCCCCACTGATCCTCAACCCACCCCTCACCCCCCACTGATCCTCAACCAACCCCTCACCCCCCACTGATCCTCAACCCACCCCCACTGATCTTCAACCCACCCCTCACCCCCCACTGATCTTCAACCCACCCCTCACCCCCCATTGATCCTCAACCCACCCCTCACCCCCCACTGATCCTCAACCCACCCCTCACCCCCCACTGATCCACAACCCACCCCTCACCCCCCATTGATCCTCAACCCACCCCTCACCCCCCACTGATCCTCAACCCACCCCTCACCCCCCACTGATCCACAACCCACCCCTCACCCCCCATTGATCCTCAACCCACCCCTCACCCCCCATTGATCCTCAACCCACCCCTCACCCCCCACTGATCCTCAACCCACCCCTCACCCCCCATTGATCCTCAACCCACCCCTCACCCCCCACTGATCCTCAACCCACCCCTCACCCCCCACTGATCTTCAACCCACCCCTCACCCCCCACTGATCTTCAACCCACCCCTCACCGCCCACTGATCCTCAACCCACCCCTCACCCCCCACTGATCCTCAATCTACCCCTCACCCCCCCACTGATCCTCAACCCACCCCTCACCCCCCACTGATCCTCAACCCACCCCTCACCCCCCACTGATCCTCAACCCACCCCTCACCCCCCACTGATCCTCAACCCACCCCTCACCCCCCACTGATCCTCAACCCACCCCTCACCCCCCACTGATCCTCAACCCACCCCTCACCCCCCACTGATCCTCAACCCACCCCTCACCCCCCACCGATCCTCAACCCACCCCTCACCCTCCCACTGATCTTCAACCCACCCCTCACCCCCCACTGATCCTCAACCCACCCCCACTGATCTTGAACCCACCCCTCACCCCCCACTGATCCTCAACCCACCCCCACTGATCTTGAACCCACCCCTCACCCCCCACTGATCCTCAACCCACCCCTCACCCCCCCACTGATCCTCAACCCACCCCTCACCCCCCACTGATCCTCAACCCACCCCTCACCCCCCACTGATCCTCAACCCACCCCTCACCCCCCACTGATCCTCAACCCACCCCTCACCCCCCCCACTGATCCTCAACCCACCCCTCACCCCCCACTGATCCTCAACCCACCCCTCACCCCCCACTGATCCTCAACCCACCCCTCACCCCCCACTGATCCTCAACCCACCCCTCACCCCCCATTGATCCTCAACCCACCCCTCACCCCCCACTGATCCTCAACCTACCCCTCACCCCCCACTGATCCTCAACCCACCCCTCACCCCCCACTGATCCTCAACCTACCCCTCACCCCCCACTGATCCTCAACCCACCCCTCACCCCCCACTGATCCTCAACCCACCCCTCACCCCCCCACTGATCCTCAACCCACCCCTCACCCCCCACTGATCCTCAACCTACCCCTCACCCCCCACTGATCCTCAACCCACCCCTCACCCCCCACTGATCCTCAACCCACCCCTCACCCCCCACTGATCCTCAACCCACCCCTCACCCCCCCCACTGATCCTCAACCCACCCCTCACCCCCCACTGATCCTCAACCCACCCCTCACCCCCCACTGATCCTCAACCCACCCCTCACCCCCCACTGATCCTCAACCCACCCCTCACCCCCCACTGATCCTCAACCCACCCCTCACCCCCCATTGATCCTCAACCCACCCCTCACACCCCACTGATCCTCAACCCACCCCTCACCCCCCACTGATCCTCAACCCACCCCTCACCCCCCATTGATCCTCAACCCACCCCTCACCCACCACTGATCTTCAACCCACCCCTCACCCCCCACTGATCCTCAACCCACCCCTCACCCCCCACTGATCCTCAACCCACCCCTCACCCCCCCCACTGATCCTCAACCCACCCCTCACCCCCCACTGATCCTCAACCAACCCCTCACCCCCCACTGATCCTCAACCCACCCCCACTGATCCTCAACCCACCCCTCACCCCCCACTGATCCTCAACCCACCCCTCACCCCCCACTGATCCTCAACCCACCCCTCACCCCCCATTGATCCTCAAGCTGCTCCGCCCCTTCCCACCACGGCCCCGCCCCCTCCCCTTCCTCGCCCCTCGGCGCCCCGCCTCCTCCGATGGCCACTTCCTCCCTTTTCCGGACAGCACCTCACGCTGCGTGACCGCGCACGCACAAGGCGTCGAGATCGCGCACGCACGCACAAGGCGTCGAGACCGCGCACGCTCTCTCGAAGCGGCAGCGCTGAGTTGGAGCGTGAGCAGCTGGAGGACGGAGTGAGTTCAGGAGGGAGAGAGGTGAGAGTGAGGGGGGAGTGAGGGAGGTGCGGAGTGAGGGAGGGGGGAGTGAGGGAGGGGAGGGAGAGGGGGAGTGAGGGAGGGAGGGAGGGAGGGAGGGAGGGAGGGGGGAGGGAGGGAGGGAGGGAGGGGGGGGGGAGGGAGGGAGGGAGGGAGGGGGAGTGAGTGAGGGAGGGAGGGGGAGTGAGTGAGGGGAGGAGGGGGAGTGAGTGAGGGAAGGAGGGGGAGTGAGTGAGGGGAGGAGGGGGGAGTGAGTGAGGGAGGGAGGGGGGAGTGAGTGAGGGAGGGAGGGGGGAGTGAGTGAGGGAGGGAGGGGGGAGTGAGTGAGGGAGGGAGGGGGGAGTGAGTGAGGGAGGGAGGGGGGAGTGAGTGAGGGAGGGAGGGGGGAGTGAGTGAGGGAGGGAGGGGGGGAGTGAGTGAGGGAGGGAGGAGGGAGGGAGGGAGGGGGGAGGGAGGGAGGGAGGGGGGAGGGAGGGAGGGGGGAGTGAGTGAGGGAGGGAGGGGGGAGTGAGTGAGGGAGGGAGGGGGGAGTGAGTGAGGGAGGGAGGGGGGAGTGAGGGAGGGAGGGGGGAGTGAGGGAGGGAGGGAGGGGGGAGTGAGGGAGGGAGGGAGGGGGGAGTGAGTGAGGGAGGGAGGGGGGAGTGAGTGAGGGAGGGAGGGGGGAGTGAGTGAGGGAGGGAGGGGGGAGTGAGGGAGGGAGGGGGGAGGGGGAGTGAGGGAGGGGAGGGAGGGGGGAGGGGGAGTGAGGGAGGGGGGGAGGGGGAGGGGAGGGGGAGTGAGGGAGGGGGAGTGGGGGAGTGAGGGAGGGGGAGTGGGGGAGTGAGGGAGGGGAGTGGGGGAGTGGGTGTGAGGGAGGGGGTGTGAGGGAGGGGGAGTGAGGGAGGGGAGGGGGAGTGAGGGAGGGGAGGGGGGGAGGGGGAGTGAGGGAGGGGAGGGGGAGGGGGGAGGGGAGGGGGAGTGAGGGAGGGGAGGGGGAGGGGGGGGAGGGGGAGGGGGAGTGAGGGGAGGGGGGGAGGGGGAGGGGAGGGGGAGTGGGGGGAGGGGGAGGGGGGAGAGGGGAGTGAGGGGCTGAGGGGGGAGTGAGGGAGTGAGGGGGTTGAGGGGGGTGGGAGGGGGAGGGGGAGGGAGGGGGAGGGTGAGCGGGAGTGAGGGAGGGGAGGGGGGAGTGAGGGAGGGGAGGGAGGGGGAGGTGGGAGTGAGGGAGGGGAGGAGGAGGGGGAGGGGGGGAGTGAAGGAGGGGAGGGGGAGGGGGGAGTGAGGGAGGGGAGGAGGAGGGGAGGAGTGAGGGAGGGGAGGAGTGAGGGAGGGGAGGAGGAGGGGGGAGTGAGGGAGGGGAGGAGGAGGGGGAGGGGGGAGTGAGGGAGGGGAGGGGAGGGGGGAGTGAGGGGGGGTGAGGGGAGGAGACCCTGTGGAATTGGGGGGGGGGGTGAAGGAGACCCTTTGGAATGAGGAGGGGGCAGGGGAGACCCTGTGGAATGAGGATGGGGGAGGAGGAGGGAGAGACCCTGCGGAATGAGGAGGGGGGAGGAGGAGGGAGAGACCCTGCGGAATGAGGAGGGGGGAGGAGGAGGGAGAGACCCTGCGGAATGAGGAGGGGGGAGGAGGAGGGAGAGACCCTGCGGAATGAGGAGGGGGGAGGAGGAGGGAGAGACCCTGCGGAATGGGGAGGGGGGAGGAGGAGGGAGAGACCCTGCGGAATGGGGAGGGGGGAGGAGGAGGGAGAGACCCTGCGGAATGAGGAGGGGGGAGGAGGAGGGAGAGACCCTGCGGAATGAGGAGGGGGGAGGAGGAGGGAGAGACCCTGCGGAATGGGGAGGGGGGAGGAGGAGGGAGAGACCCTGCGGAATGGGGAGGGGGGAGGAGGAGGGAGAGACCCTGCGGAATGGAGGGGGGGGAGGAGGAGGGAGAGACCCTGTGGAATGAGGGGGTGGGGAAGTTAGACCCTGTGGAATGAGGAAGGGAGAGGAGGGAGAGACCCTGTGGAATGGGGGGTTTGGTGATGATGAGACTGCCAGTGGAATGTGGGGAGGTGTGGGGAAGAGACCCCCCCCCCCTCCGTGGAATGGGAGGGGGAGACCACCTGGGTAATATGGGGGATGGGGAGAGAACCTGGGTAATGGGACAGACGAGACCCTGGGGAACAGGAGTTGGGGAAGAGGTGGAATTGAGGTGGGGTGTGGGGCGGGGGGGAAGAGAGATCCTTTGGGATTGTAGGGGGGGAGGTGGGGAGAGACCCTGTGGAATGGGGTGGGGGATTGGCGAGAGAGCCTGGGGAGTTTGGGGGGTGGTTTGGAGTCCCTGGGGAATGGGGGTGGTCCCTGTGAGCTGTGCAGTGTTATGTGAGACCATCAATGAGTTGTGATTCTGTCCTGATGGGCACTGCCCTGCGGTTTGTGTGAAGCTGCTGTCTCGGTGTGTGTGACGTCAGTGTGCCCGGTCTGTCTGTAACTGCAGCTTATCGGCTTGTCAGGCTGTGCCAGAGTGTTTTATAATCAGTTAATTACTCCATCAGCTGCAATCATGGTTACAATTAAAGTAAATGTGGCAATGCAGCAAGTCCCAGACACGGCAACTCATTAAGAAGCAGCCAGTGTTTCCTGTTTGTCTAATTCCCTGCTTGGCAATGGAGTGACGGGTGTGAGGAGTCCATCAGGCAGAGGCTGTCAGCTTGAGAATCCAGGATACAGTTTGTGGCTGACACACAGATTGTTGGTGTTATGAAGTAGGACTGGGTCCCAGTTAAAATATAACTGACCATGCATAACTATTTACAGAGAATGACATCAAGTTCACAGCACAGAAATATTCAATGTATCTAGCCTGTGCCAATGTTTATGCTGCATTAAAATCACCTCCTGCTTTTGATCATCTCACCCTATAAGTATATCCTTCTATTTGTTTCTCCCTCGTGCTTATCTAGCTTCCCCTTACATCATTTAAACTATTAATTCTCTGTTTTAATGTCTCCCTCCTCTTCCTCTGGAGAATTATGAATTTGCATTGATATGCACAACAGTTTATGTTTAGATAGCACCTGGAATACAGAAACATTACCAGTCAGAAAATTTAAGTCTGAGACACAAAAGGATATATAAGGGCAGGTGATATAAGTTTCCTTAGAGGTAACCCCTTAAAGGAGGAGAGAGCTGGAGAGGTTTTGGGAGAGAATTCCAGAGCTTAGGGGCGAGGCAGGTGAAGGTACGGAGTGAAGGGAAGTCATGTTGTGAGTAAGAAATATAAAGGAATAAGCTGATTCGTGAGCCCCCTCCCCTATGGGTACGCAGCTCACCTCTGCAGTGGGCACCCTCCGCCCCTCTGCTCCCCTCCGGCTCTCCCCCCCTTTCCCTCCGTGCCCCCTTTCGCTCGGGCCCCACCGTCTGTCCGTCCCTCATTTAGGGTATTTAAACACTTCCATTGCCTTTCCCTGTTGTTGCTTCGGTTTACAGTGAGACTGTGTGTCCTCCCAGCTTTTGGTAGAGTCATGTTTCAGTTGTGCCAAACAGTTCCAGGCTAGCTCAGCAATGTTATTTTGTTGTCTGTGAACTTTGAGGTAGGTTGGGAATTGCATGAATATACAAATATGTAATTTTGTTGTCTGTGCCTTTGCTAGCTGTTTGCTTTGTGTTGCTTTCTCAAGTCCAGACATGTCTGTGTTGTTTCTTACTTCCAGTGAAGCCCAATGGTTGTCATGTGTGGTTTTTGTACTGTGTCCATTTGAATTGTGGCAAATGATCCCTTTCTACAGTTTATTTTCTGATATGTAGAGTGTTGTGTAATTCTAGGGCTTCGCTGGCTGGGCCAGCATTTATTGCCCATCCCTAGTTGCCCTTGAGAAGGTGATGGTGAGCTGCCTTCTTGAACAGCTGCAGTCCATGTGGGGTAGGTACACCCACAGTGCTGTTAGGAAGAGCATTCCAGGATTTTGACCCAGTGACAGTGAAGGAACAGTGATATATTTCGAAGTCAGGACGGTGAGTGGCTTGGAGGGGAACTTCCAGGTGGTGGTGTTCCCATGTATCTGCTGCCCTTGTCCTTCTAGATGGTAGTGGTCTTGGGTTTGGAAGGTGCTGTCTAAGGAGCCTTGGTGAATTGCTGCAGAGCATCTTGTAGATGGTACACACTGCTCCTACTGTATGTCATTGGTGGAGGCAGTGGATGTTGAAGGTGGTGGATGGGGTGCCAATCAAGTGGGGTGCTAAGCAAGTGGGCTGCTTTGTCCTGAATAGTGTCTAGCTTCTTGAATGTTGTGGGAGCTGCACTCATCCAGGCAAGTAGAGAGTATTCGATCACACTCCTGACTTGTGCCTTGTAGATGATGGACAGGCTTTGGGGAGCCAGGAGGTGAGTTACTCACCACAGGATTCTCAGCCTCTAACCTATTCTTGTAGCCACAGTATTTATATGGCCAATCCAGTTCAGTTTCTGGTCGGTGGTAACCCCCAGGATGTGATGGTGGGGAATTCAGTGGTAGGGAGGTGGTTAGGCTCTTTTTAGAGACCTTCATTATGTCAGGCACTGTTACTTGCCACTTATCAGCCCAAGTTTAAATGTTGTCCAGGTCTTGCTGTATGTGGGCATGGACTGCTTCAGTATTTGAAGAGTTGCAAATGGTACTGAACAAGCTTGCTCCAAGAGGTTTGAAGGAAGGTCTTAGTTGAGAGAGCTGGCAAGGTTTAGGATGAGAATTTCAGAGTGCAGGTACCTGAATAAGCCTGGAGGAGATTCTGCCCTTTAGTTGTCAGTCCACAGGACTGTCTGCAACCTTAGTGAGTGAACCTTCAGCTGTCTTGCCCCTGGTTTACTAAATTCCTCCTCTTCACTTCCTCTTTTAGGAGTCTCTCCCATCCCATGATGGTGGCCAGGTTATGTTTAATGTCTCGAGCACTCCGCCATGTTCTGGGGGCTATATAATGAGCTGTTTCAGCAGTCACCTGGTCTGCTATTCCAAATAGCCAGAATGTACTCTTCCCTTCAAATGAGATGTGAAACTGAGCTAGGTGTGGAAATTGGAGGGTGTTAAGACAGCACACACTGGGAATGGGGATGGAAAATGTGACAAGACGAAAGGACCACAGCTCTCTGCACCTCCCCTGCGATAGCAGAATATAACCAGCATTCATTCAGTAACTCTTGGCCAGAGCTCGATTTAATCAGGAATTTCTGTTGCTTTACAGGGTTATACAGAGTGCAATAATATCCAGTTTGATTAAAAGGAATGTAGTATCCTCCTTCATCATCCTGACTCTGACCTTGCCTCAACCCTTCACCCAACCAAAGTGCAGACTTTTTGGCCATGAGAGTAAACCTTTGGCCGTGTGTCAATTGGCACAGACGAATTCAGAGTGGGAGTAGGCAATTTGGTCCCTTCAGCCTGCTCCAGATCACGGCTGGTCTGATTGTAACCTCAACTCCACTTTCCTGTCTGTCCTCCCTGCCACCACCAAATGACTCATGACTCCCCTGTTGCTCAAAAATGTGTAACTTAGACCTGAATATATTCAAAGATTCAGCCTCCTCTGCTCTCTGGGGCAGAGAATTCCAAAGACTAACTACCCTTGGAGAGAAAAAAAAATCCCTTCTCAATAAATAGATTGCTTGCTTTGAAACTGTAACCCCTAGTCCTAGACACTCCCCACAAAGGTGGGGGTAGTGTGAGTGACCCATTGGCTGTGGTGCCAGCTGGGAGTGTGAGTGACCCATTGGCCATGGTTTCAGCTGGGAGTGTGAGTGACCCATTGGCCTTGGTGCCAGCTGGGAGTGTGAGTGACCCATTGGCCGTGGTGCCAGCTGGGAGTGTGAGTGACCCATTGGCCGTGGTGCCAGCTGGGAGTGTGAGTGACCCATTGGCCGTGGTGCCAGCTGGGAGTGTGAGTGACCCATTGGCCGTGGTGCCAGCTGGGAGTGTGAGTGACCCATTGGCCGTGGTGCCAGCTGGGAGTGTGAGTGACCCATTGGCCGTGGTGCCAGCTGGGAGTGTGAGTGACCCATTGGCCGTGGTGCCAGCTGGGAGTGTGAGTGACCCATTGGCCGTGGTGCCAGCTGGGAGTGTGAGTGACCCATTGGCCGTGGTGCCAGCTGGGAGTGTGAGTGACCCATTGGTCGTGGTGCCAGCTAGGAGTGTGAGTGACCCATTGGCTGTGGTGCCAGCTGGGAGTGTGTGACCCATTGGCCGTGGTGCCGGCTGGGAGTGTGAGTGACCCATTGGCCTTGGTGCCAGCTGGGAGTGAGTGACCCATTGGCCTTGGTGTCAGCTGGGAATGTGAGTGACCCATTGGCCGTGGTGCCAGCTGGGAGTGTGAGTGACCCATTGGCCGTGGTGCCAGCTGGGAGTGTGAGTGACCCATTGGCCGTGGTGCCAGCTGGGAGTGTGAGTGACCCATTGGCCGTGGTGCCAGCTGGGAGTGTGAGTGACCCATTGGCCGTGGTGCCAGCTGGGAGTGTGAGTGACCCATTGGCCGTGGTGCCAGCTGGGAGTGTGAGTGACCCATTGGCCGTGGTGCCAGCTGGGAGTGTGAGTGACCCATTGGCCGTGGTGCCAGCTGGGAGTGTGAGTGACCCATTGGCCGTGGTGCCAGCTGGGAGTGTGAGTGACCAATTGGCCGTGGTGCCAGCTGGGAGTGTGAGTGACCCATTGGCCGTGGTGCCAGCTGGGAGTGTGAGTGACCCATTGGCCGTGGTGCCAGCTGGGAGTGTGAGTGACCCATTGGCCATGGTTCCAGCTGGGAGTGTGAGTGACCCATTGGCTGTGCTGCTGGCTGGGAGTGTGACCCCCACTGGACAGGTTAACCCCTTGTCCAGAATGCCAGCTAAAAAAGCAGTTTCAGCAAACGTGTACAGCCTCTCTCTCTCTCTTCCATCCCTCAGGCAGTGACAGCTACTGAACTCCTTTCCATTGAACTCATTGTAGGGAGTGAACACAAAAGCATTGAGTTAGTCTCTGTCATTGCTTTTTTCTGACTTATTAAGAACAGTAGTTACAGGAGGAGGCTGTTCAGCCTCTCAAACCTGTTCCAGCATTACTGACTGATGTATATTTCAACTCCATTTACCTGACTTTATTCCACATGCCTTGATACTTGACCAGGATTATGTTCTCTTGTTTTGGATTCACCCGCAGTAAAAAGTTTCTCTGTGCCAACCACATTGAATCTCATGAGCGTTTTAAATCACTGATTCATCTTCTATAATCGAGGAATACAAGCTAGGGTTGTGCAATCTGCCTGCATGATTTAACAACAAACTGGGATTTCTATATTAGAGCAATAGAGCAGTGGCTATTTTCCAGTTTTGTGAGTGGAAAACCCCATTGTGCTTTTTGTCTGGGGGCTGCAGTGGGGTTGGGCCTGGGGACTGTGAATCACATGCTCCAGGTGAGCGAACCTGTGATTCAGCTGTGATCAAAGTGAGGTTGGTGTCCTGTTTGAATTGGTTTCTTTTTGATTGAAGCTTTGACCTGTTTCAGGAATTCTTCCCCAGAGGAAACTGGCACTTTAAATTCCTAGGACATGAAAATAGGCTTAGAAAACATTCAAAAAATGATTATTTTTGAAAAGTAATGCCTAACTCCTTTTGCTAATTTTGCTGTTGTCTTCATGTCAGGGGCTAATCCTTGGGCTGGTGATTCACTCGAAATCTTTGTCTGATCTTGAAGAGTGCAGGCCATAGAATATCATAACACATTTGCACCATTGACCCTAAATCTGCTCTTTGGAAGATGTATTCAATTAACCCCATTCCCCTGCTCTTTCCTCATAGCCCTGTAACTTTTTTTTCCTTCAAATATTTATCCTGGTGCCTTTTGAAAGTGCCTATTGAATCTGCTTCCACTGCCCTTCCAGGCAGTGCATTCCAGATCACAACAATTCACTGTGTAAAAATAAATTCTCCTCATCCACCCCCCACCCCCATTCTGGTTCTTTTGCTAATTATCTTAAACCTCTGTCCTTTGGCTACCGACCCTCCTGCCAGTGGAAATGTTTCAATCTACCTACTTACTTAGAGATCTTCATAATTTTGAGCACCTCTAGTAAAGCTCACCTTAACCTTCTCTGTTGAAAGGGAACAATTCCAGCTTCTCCAGTCTCTGCTTGCAGTTGGCAGGCTAATTGACAGCAAAGAGCTTCACAATTGAGCCTGGTACCCCTTGTCTTAGGAGAGTCATGTAAGTTTATCTCTGAAAAAGCTCATCTCTGTCCTCACTAACTCAGCCAGGCTGGGACCATTCTGTGTGGTCCAGTACCTTGTTAGTGCATTTAGGTACTGAGCCATTGTGGGGGGGATTTATTTTATTCTTGGAGATGCCAGTGAACCTCATCTTTTCCTGTCTGACAGTTCAAATCCCACCAAGGGTGCAAAATTACTTTCAATAAATCTAATTAGATCAGACAAGCGAGCAGCAATCGTTTTAGGCCAAAAACGAGCAAACCTAAGGGTTATTTAAATAGTGCAAATAGGAAGAGTTGGAGTTCAGAGAGATTTGGGGCCCATGTTGTACACAGATCACTGAAATCTGATTACCAGGTACAAAAAGATTAAAATGTCTAATGGAATGTTACCCTTTGTAACTAGAGGGATAAAATATGATAGGAAGTTTTGTTAGGGATGTGCAAAGCTGGTTAGTTCACTTTGGGAGTGCTGTGTACATTTTGGGACACTGCACTTTAGAGCGAGGTTATATTGGCCTTGGAAGGAGTATGGTGTAGATTCATCGGAATGTTATCCGGGTTTGCAGTGTTTGAATATGAGGAACGATTACTATTAAACTGTTCCCTTGGAATATTGAAGATTAGGGAGAGATTTAATTGAGGTTTTTAGGATCTTGAAAGGAATTTACAGGGTGAATAGAGAGAAATGTTTTACACTGGTCGGGTGTAACTTTAAAATCGGAACCAGGCCATTCAAGGGAGAAGTTAGGAATCATTTTATTTCACATAAAGGATGGGTGAAGTGTGGAACGTTCTCTCTCTCACACACAAGAAGCAGTAGATGCTAGTTTACTGTAATTAATTTGAAAGCTGAAATCACTAGATTTTTGCTAGGTGAGGGAATTATGGGACCAAAACGGGTGGATATCCGCCATAACCTCACTGAATGGCAGAACACTGAACTGGCCTGAGTGGCCCCGTTTTCTTCTTCATTCTTTCACAGGATGTAGGTGTCACTGGGAGGGCCAGCATTTCTTGCCCATCCCTAATTGCCCTTGAACTGAGTGGCTTGCTAGGCTGTTTCAGAGGGCAGCTAAGAGTCAACCACATTTCTGAGAGTCTGGAGTCACATGTGGGCCAGACCAGGTAAGGATGGCAGATTTCCTTCCCTAAAGGACATTAGTGACCCAGATGGGTTCTGTACAACAATCGACAATAGTTTCACGGTCATCATCAGACTTTTAATTCTAGATTTTCATTGAATTCACGTTCCATCATCTGCCATGGCTGGATTCAAACCCGGGTCTCTTTTGCATACCGAGAGAAGCCTTTGCAGTCTGTTTTTATGTTCCTCACTAGTTTACTTGCATATTCAATTTTCTCTTTATCGGTTTCTTGGTTCTACCATCATACCTTTTAATGTAGCTTCTCAATCTATCACAGTCAACTTTCCACTCATATCTACAGAGTTTCCTTTGATTAGATTTAAGACTCTAGTTTTGGATTGAGCTGCATCACTTTCAAACCAATGTAAAATTCCATAATATTATAGTCACTTTCCCCTAGGGAAAATCTCATTTTACAATGAGATTATTATTTGGCCCTTTCTCATTGCACAATACCAGATTGAAAATAGCCCATTTTCTCTTTGGTTCCTCAATATACTGTTGTAGAAAACCATCTCGTGTACATTTATACAAAGATACGAATTAGAAGCAGGAGTAGATAACTCGGCCCTTCGAGCCTGCTCCACCGTTCAATAAGATCATGGCTGATCTGATTGTAATCTCAACCCCACATTCCTGCCCACCCCAGATAACCTTTCACCCCCTTTTTTAAGCAAGGACCTGTCTAGCTCTGCCTTAAAATAATAAAAAATCCATTGCCTTTTGAGGAAGAGTATTCCAAAGACTCACGACCCTCCTGAGAGAAAAACATTTTTCCTTATCGCTGTCTTAAATGAGTGACCCCTTATTTTTAAATAGTGACCTCTAGCTCTAGATTCCTCCACAAGAGAAGCATCCTTTCCACATCCACCCTGTCAAGACATCTCAGGATCTTAACGGTTTCAATCAAGTCACCTCTTACTCTTCTAAATTCCCGTGGATACAAGCCAAAACCTGTCCAACCTTTCCTCATAACACAACCTGACCATTCCTGATATTAGTCTACTGCTTCTGAGCTTGACATCTTTCGTTAAATAAGGAGACCAGTACCATACACAGTACTCCACCAGTGCCCTACACAACTGAAGCACAACATCCTTACTTTTATATTCAATTCCACTCACAGTAAACAATAACATTCTGGTAGCTTTCCTAATTATTTGCTGTACCTGCATACTAGCCTTTTGTGATTCAAGCTCCAACGTTTTTAATAATAGTTTCTAACATTTTCCCTAAGACAGATGTTAGACTAACTGGCCTGTAATTTCTTGCTTTCTGTCTCTTTCCCTTTTTGAATAAAGGAGTAATATTTGCTATTTTCCAATCTAATAGAACCTTCCCAGAATCGAGGAAATTTTGGAAAATTAAAGCCAACTATCTCATTAGCCACTTCTTTTAAGACCCTAGGATGAAGTCCAACAGGACCCAGGGATTGGTCAGCCCACAGCTCCAACAATTTACTCAACACCGCTTCCCTGGTGTCATAGAGTTATACAGGACAGAAACAACCCCTACAGCCCATCGTGTCCATGCCGGCCATCAAGCACCTATCTATTCTAACCCCATTTCCCAGCGCTTGGCCCGTAGCCCTGTATGCTATGGCATTTCAAGTGCTCATTTAAATACCTCTTAAATGTTGTGAGGGTTCCTGCCTCTACCACCTCCTCAGGCAGTGTGTTCCAGATTCCAACCACCCTCTGGGTGAAAAATTTTTTCCTCAAATCCCCTCTAAACCTCCTGCCCCTTACTTTAAGTCAATGCCCCCTGGTTGTTGACACCTCCACTAAGGGGAGAAGTTCCTTCCTATCTACCCTATCTATGCCCGTCATAATTTTGTGTACCCTATCAGGTCCCCCCTCAGTCTTCTCTGTTCTAAGGAATGTGCTTGTAATTTTCCTGAGTTCCTCCATCCCTTCCATTTCCTGATTTGCAGCTATTTCTGGAATGTTACTTGTATCCTCTATAGTGAAGACCGATGCAAAATACCTGTTCAATTCAGCTGCCATCTCCTTATTTTCTATCATCAGTTCCTCAGATGTGCTCCCTATAGAGCTAACGCTCACTTTGTTAACTCTTTTCATATTTAAATATCTACAGAATCACTTGCTATCTGTCTTTATATTTCGAACTAGCTTTCCCTCGTACTATTTCCCTCCTCATCAATCCTTTTGTCATTCTTATAAAAACATAAAAACTGCGGATGCTGGAAATCCAAAACAAAAACAGAATTACTTGGAAAAACTCAGCAGGTCTGGCAGCATCGGCGGAGAAGAAAAGGGTCATGAGGACTCGAAACGTCAACTCTTTTCTTCTCCGCTGATGCTGCCAGACCTGCTGAGTTTTTCCAGGTAATTCTGTTTTTCTTTTGTCATTCTTTTTTGCCACCTTTGCGCTATATTGTGCTTTTTCTTTAAGTTTGATGCTATCTCATTTTTTTAGTTAAGCACAGTGGGTCCTCCCCTTGGAATTTTTCTTTCTTATTGGAATGTATCTATTCTGTTTATTTTGAAATATCCCCTTAAATGCCTGCCACTGTATCTCTAATGACCTACCCCTTAACCTAATTTGCCAGTTCACTTTAGCTAGCTCTGCTTTCATAATTGCCCTTATTTAAGTTTAAAATACTAGCCTTGGACCCACTCTTCTCCCCCTCAAATTGAATGTAAAATGCTACCTAGGGGTCCCCTCACTATGAAGTTATTAATTAACCCTATCTCCTTGCACAATACCAGGCCTAGTATAGCCTGCTCTCTGGTTGGCTCTAGAACATGATGTTCTACAAAACTATCCCGAAAAAATTATATGAACTCCTCATCTACGCTACCTTGGTCCATCTGATTTTTGCAGTCTAAATGTAGATTAAAATCTGCAGTGGTCATTGTTGTATCTTTCTGATAAACTCCCATTGTCACTTCCTTTATACTCCGTCCTACCATGTGGTTACAATTAGCAGGCCTGTACACCACTCCTGCAAGTGACTTCTTGCCTTATCATTTCTCATCTCTTTTCAAATTGCTTCTATATCCTGGTTTCCTGAACTTAGATCACCCCTCTCTAAATGTGCCAATACCATCATTAATTAACAGAGCCATCCCTCCACACTTTCCTAACTCGTGTCCTTGCTGAACGTCACGTACCCTTCAATATTCAGGTCCCAATCTGTGTCATTCTGTAGTAATGGCTACCAGATCATACTTTTTTATTTGTGCTATTGTTATGACCGTGGTGGGAGGAGTGTGTGAATGATCAAGTCCCACTACTCTGCAGGCCATACCATTAATTTAAATGTTTAATTTTCTTTCAAAATGGCCAATTGTGTACCTATACCTCTAGCACCCAGAAGAAAAGAGACCCCTTATTTCAACTCTTTCTTGGACTCGAACTCAAGTTCTGTCGAAGGGTCATGAGGACTCGAAACGTCAACTCTTTTCTTCTCCGCCGATGCTGCCAGACCTGCTGAGTTTTTCCAGGTAATTCTGTTTTTGTTTTAGAAAAGAGACTGACCAGGCTTCTTTCAAAAACTCAATGATTAATTTATTATTAAACAAAACTCCTTTTAATAAGTTGCAAGTACTGGGTAACATACAATTGTAATCGAGAAGTATAAGTATCAATCTCTTCCTAAAGAATTTCCCCAGCGCGTGCGGGCACACACACACACACACACACACACACACACACACAGACAAACAGGTAGAGTCTCTGCAGAGATGGGCTTTGGAGGATAGGCATTATAAAATAAAGGATAAAGTCTGCAGGGCCTCGACGCTGTTGACCTGGAGTTCTCTTGTGTTCCGCTGGGTGCCTGGAAGTTCTCACCAACAGGTCCAGCTCTGCAGGTCCAAATGCAGACTAGTTACACTCAGATGAGTGTTCTCTAGCTACTGGTTGATGGCCACACACAATTGTAGATAAGGTAGAGAGAGGAAGCCAGTCAAACTAGCCACCTCTCCTCAGCTTGTTCTTCAATAAGACTGCCTTCAAAACAAGCAGGTTCACAACTTTTTTTTCCCATGCCCCATGTCTCCCAGCTTTTCATTAATTAAAGTGCTTTGCAGTTCAACACAAACAAACAACTCCTCCTCAAGTACCATACAGGTCAGGTGATTTCTATGACCTTTTTTAAAAAAAAAATCCCAGGTTTGCACCCAGATGTCCAGGTTATGCCAAGTCTTTCCATTTTGTAAAAGAAAAACTTCAGTCTTGAGAGATATGATTCTAGCACTCTAAGTTCATCTGTTTTGTTTTGAATGCTATGTGCGTTTAGATACACTGCCTTTAGTTTCATCCTTTTACTATTTGGTAGCATCTGTCCTCTGCTGATTTACTCTTAGTTTGTACTCCCTGACACATTCTGTTTATCATTTCCCATATCAGTACTTCTCTCTCTTGCCTTTGTCTACGCTTTGGTTCACCACACCTTCCCAAATTTGATCCCTTGCCCCACTTTTTGGTTTAAAACCCTCTCTACTTCCCTAGTTATGCAGTTCGAGCAATTTGTCCTCCAAAGCATTCGTGATAACTAGGTTTACCCAGCCTATGTGTAGATTGAGGTCTTCCATAGTTATTGTATTACCCTTGTTACATGCACCTCTAATTTCCTGATTTCTACCGTACCCTACGTTGCCACTACTGTTTGGTGGTCTATAAACAACTCCTACCAGTGTTTGCTGCTCCTTGCTGTTTCTTAGCTCTACCCAAACTGATTGCACATCTTGATCTTCCAATCAAAGATCCTTTCTCATTAACAGTGCTACCCCACCTCCTTTTCCTTTTTTCCTTTCCTTCCTAAATGTCGAACACCCTTGAACATTCAGTTCCCAACTGAGGTCACCCTGCAGCCATGTCTCGGTAATGGCAGTGAGATCATACCTGTTTACTTCCCTTCGTGGTGTAAGTTCATTGATGTGAATGCTGCGTGGATTCAGATGGAATGCCTTTAATTCTGTCTTTTTATTATTTTCACAATCTCTATTATTATCTGCTGGCACACTCTTAAGTTTGTACACTCTGTCCCTTCCTGCTGCACTCAGATTATCAATTCCCTTATTCCCACCTTGCTCTCTTGCTTTGTTCTTTCTCTTCAATTTATTCCCTCACCTAACCTCTTGCCCCACTATTTAAGTTTAAAGCCCTCTCTACTGCCCTAGTTATATATCTCGCCAGAACACTGGTCCCAGCATGGTTCAGGTGAAGACTGCCCCAAAGGTACAGCTCCCCAGTACTGGTGCCAGTGCCCCATGAATCGAAATCCATTTCTCCCACACCGGCTTTTGAGCTACACATTTAACTCTCTAATCTTATTTACCCTACCCTAATTTGTTAGAAACAGAGTAAAGCTCCCTCTACACTGTCCCCATCAAACACTCGCAGGACAGGTACAGCACGTGGTTAGATACAGAGTAAAGCTCCCTCTACACCGTCCCCATCAAACACTCCCAGGGCAGGTACAACACAGGGTTAGGTACAGAGTAAAGCTCCCTCTACACTGTCCCCATCAAACACTCCCAGGACAGGTACAGCACAGGGTTAGGTACAGAGTAAAGCTCCCTCTACACTGTCCCCATCAAACACTCCCAGGACAGGTACAGCACAGGGTTAGGTACAGAGTAAAGCTCCCTCTACACTGTCCCCATCAAACACTCCCAGGACAGGTACAGCACGGGGTTAGATACAGTGTAAAGCTCCCGCTGCACTATCCTTTTGAATTTGTAAGGGGAGGGGCAGAGTGGTGACAATCCCACTGGGGTCAGGGTGACGCAGGCTGTTAAAAGCAGTAATTTCCCTTCATGTTATTTGTGGGTGACCTGGTCACTGAGCAATCAGCTATTGACATGTTTTAAAATAACTCATTCTTGCGTCAAACCTGTAATTTCTCTGCATGTTTCCATCCGCTGAGGTAGCCCTTGTTTGGTTTAAGTCAGTTATTAGTGCAAAATCACTGCCCAGTGGTTAACCTGGGATTATTTTGTGCTATTTTTGATCATCTTTCTTTCCCCCATTTCCCTCCTCTTAGGAGACTGACCTTTGCTGGAGTCCGATTCCATGAGTACTGACAAGCCAAGTCTGGCTGTGGATTAGCATCTTTGTTTTCAAATCCATCCATTGCCTCACTCCTCCCTATCTCTGTAATCTCCGACAACCCTCTCTTAGATCTATGCGCTCATTCAATTCTGGTCTCGTCTCTGATCCTGATTTTAGTTGCTTCACTTCTTTTTATTCATTAGTACAGGCTCAACATGTTCCCTCAAGGGTGATAGGAAGGAGTAACAAGCCCAGAGAACCATGGATGACCAGAGATATTCAGGTTACGATGAGAAGGAAAAGAGAAGCTTTTAGCAGGTACAAGGGGAGCAAATCAGCAGAAGCATTAGTGGAATACAAAGTGCAGGGTGGAGCTTAAGAAAGCAATTAGGAGAGCAAAGAGGGGATATGAGAAAGCTCTGGCTGGTAAAAGTAGGGAAAATCCCAAGATATTCCAGAAGTATATCAATGGGAAGAGGATAACCAGGGAAAGAGTAGGGCCCATAAGGGACTAAGGGGGCAATCTATGGGTGGAACCAGAGGACATCACTAAAGCGTTGAACGAATACTTCACATCTGTCTTTACCCAAGAGAATGAGGATGAAGGTATCGAACTCGGGGAGAGAGACTGCGAGGTTCTTAAGCAAATTGATATAGGGATTGACAAGGTATTGGAGATGTTGGCAGACTTAAAAGTGGACAAATCTCCAGGTCTGGATGAATTGTGTCCCAGACTGCTGAGGGAGGCAAGGGAGGATTTCGCAGGGGCTCTGACCCAAATTTTTAATTCCTCTCTGGCCACGTGGGAGGTGCCAGAGGACTGGAGAACAGCTAATGTGGTTCCGCTATTTAAGAAGGGTTGTAGAGATAAGCCAGGGAACTACAGGCCAGTGAGTCTCACGTCAGTGGTAGAGAAACTATTGGAGAAAATTCTGAAGGAGAGAATCTATCTCCACTTGGAGAGGCAAGGTTTGATCAGGGATAGTCAGCATGGCTTTGTCAGAGAGAGGTCATGCCTAACAAATGTGATTGAATTTTTGGAGGAGGTGACCAGGTGTGTAGATGAGGGTAGTGCAGTTGATGTAGTTTATATGGATTTCAGCAAAACCTTTGACAAGGTCCCACATTGGGAGACTTATAAAGAAGGCAAATGCACATGGCATACAGGGTAATTTGATAAGGTGGATTCAAAACTGGTTTAGTTGTAGGAGACAGAGGGTGATGACAGAAGGATGCTTTAGTGACTGGAAGTCAGTGTCCAGTGGCGTACCACAGGGATCTGTGCTGGGTGCCATTTATTCATCATTTATGTAAATGACATGGATGACTATGTGGGGGGTAGGATTAGTAACTTTGCGGATGACTCAAAGATTGGCTGGGTGGTTAACAGTGAGGTTGAGTGTCTTGGGCTACAGGAAGTTATAGACAGGATGGTCAAATGGGCGGATAAGTGGCGGATGAAATTTTTCTTTGGATCAGCAAAGGTTGAGAGGGGACCTGATAGAGGTGTATAAGATTATGAGGGGCATAGTTAGGTTGTATAGGAAGGCACTTTTTCCATTAGTAGAGGGGTCAATAACAGGGGGCATAGATATAAGGTAAGAGGTAGAAGGCTAAGAGGGGAGTTGAGGAGAAATTTTTTCACCCAGAGAGTGGTGGGAGTCTGGAACTCACTGCTTGAAAGGGTGGTTGAGTCAGAAATTCTCGTAACATAATTATTTAAATATTCACTTGCGTTGCCTATAGCCACTAGGGCTATGGGCCAAGCGCTGGAAAATGGGATTAATGTAGTCAGATCTTTGTTGACTGGCATGGACACGATGGGCCGAATGGCGGCCTCCTGTGTTGTAAATGTCTGAGTCTATTAACCATGACCACTACCATTTAGAAGGACAAGGGCAGCAGATAGATGGGAACACCACCACCCTGAAGTTCCCCTCCAAGTCACTCACCATCCTAACTTGGAAATATGTCGCCATTCCTTCAGTTTCGCAAGGTCAAAATCCTGGAACTCCCTCCCTAACAGCACTGTGGGTGTACCTTTCCCCACATGGACTGCAGCGGTTCAAGAAGGCAGCTCACCACCACCTTCTCAAGGGCAACTAGGGATGGGCAGTAAATGCTGGCCCAGTCAGCGAAGCTCACATCCTGTGAATGAATAATAAAAAAGGAAAGATAACCATGAAAATTAATAGAGCATGTAGTATTCTAGACTTTGTTAATAGGGGAATAGAGCACAAGAGCAAGAGGGTTATATTGAGCTTGTATAAGACATTAGTTAGACCTCACCTGGAGATCTGTTTACAGTCCTGGGTGCCGCATTTTAAGAAGGATTTGAAGGCGTTGGGGAGAATGCAGAAAAGAGTCGCAAAAACGATTCCAGGCATGAGAACCTGCAGTTGTGAAGATAGATTGGAGAAGTTGGGACTGTTTTCCTTGGAGGAAAGAAGGCTGAGAGGAGACTTGATAGAGGTATTCAAGATCATGGGGACCTGGATAGAGTAGATAGGGAGAAACTGTTCCCATTGGCAGAAGGATTGAGAAGCAGAGGGTACAGATTTAAAGTAATTGGTAAAAGAAGCAAAAGTGATATGAGAAAGAACTTTATCACACAGCGAGTGGTTCGGGTCTGGAATGCACTGCCTGAGAGTGTGGTGGAGGCAGGATCAGTCGAGGCATTCAAAAGGGGATTAGATGAATATTTGAAAGGAAACAATGTGCAGGGTTACAGGGAGAAGGCAGCAGAATGGCACCAGCTGAAATGCTCATTTAGAGAGCCAATGTGGACACAGCGGGCCAAATGAACACCACCTGCACTGTAACAATTCTGTGATTCTGAAACCTGCCAGCTTGTCATAAAAACTCAATTGGGTTACTGATTACCAGACTTGGAATTATGGCAAACCGTGAGGATGATGTCAATCAAATGCAACAGGATATAGATAGGCTGGTACAATGTGCAGACAAGTGTCAGATGGAATTTAATACAGAGAAGTATTAAGTGCTGCATTTTGGCAGCAGGGATAGGGAGAGGCAATGTAAACTTAATGGCACAGTTCTAAAGAGTTTGTGGGGACAGAGGGACCTGGGGGTCAATGTGCATTAATCTTTGAAAGTGGCAGGACATATTGAGAGAGCAGTTAGCAAAGCATATGGGACCTTGGGCTTCATTGAGTACAAAAGCAGGGAAGTTATGCTGAACCTTCATAAAGCTCTGGTTAGGTCCCAACTAGAGTATTGCATCCAGTTCCGGTCACCATACTTTAGGAAGGTTGTGAGGATCTTTGAGAGGGTGCAGAGGAGATTTACCAGAATGGCTTCAGGGATGCGGGATTTTAGCTATAAGGTTAGGTTGGAGAAGAAGGAGTTGTTCTCCTTGGAGCAAAGGAGATTGAGGGGAGATTTAACAGTGTTAGGCCAAAGAAAAGCTGTTCCCATTGGCTGATGGTACAAGGACTCGGGAGACACGGATTTAAGGTTTTGGACAAGACACAGGAGGGAATGTGAGGAAGAACTTCTTCACACAGTGAGTGTTAATGACCTGGAACTCATCGCCTACAAGGGTAGTGGAAGTGAAGATGGTCAGTGATTTCAAAAGGAAATTAGATAGGCTGATCTGATTGTGGTCTCAACGCCACTTTCCTGCCCTCAACTCCATTTTGCTCCCTGTCTCCCATAACCCTTACCTCTCCTGTAGGTCAAAAATCTGTCTAACTCAGCCTTGAATACATTCACTGACCCAGCCTCCACTGTTCTCTGGGGAAGAGAA